>NC_072766.1:32668115-33024599 GCF_022539595.1 Amphiprion ocellaris | reverse complement strand
TATATATATATACATATACATAAAAATTATTCTTTTTTTGTCAGATGAGACCAACATACCAATAACCAATACTGGTTCTTCCAGAGTGAATGCATAGTCCCAACAGTGAAGCACGGAGGTGGGAGTGTGATAATATGGGGCTGCATGAGAGGAAAGGATTGTGGGGAGATGACATATACAGATGGCACCATGAATGCCTGTGGATATATCAAAATACTGGCTAACAAGATAAATTTCAGTCTGAAAAGACCTGGCAGGAAAGGAATATTTCAGTACTATAGTGATTCACAGCCCATTGCCAAAATCACATAAGAGTTTGCAAAGAAACCAAAACATGACCGGGTAAAGTATGTAGCTTTACTCAAATCCAACAAAACATCTTTGGAGTATTTTAAATAGAAATGTAGAGCAACACCACGGTGTACAAACTCAGGACCTCTGGGGATGTTCTGTGGCACCAGGATGGTGGCAGTGAATTCTGTGGGTCCTGTGGGTTGCAGGGTGGGATCTACCTAGATCAGGCTTATCCTGACACATCCAGATGCTCCGTAAGATTTGGATCTGGGGAGTGTTGAACCTGGGTAAACACCTTAGCTTTGTCATGTTCCCCAGGCCACTCCTGAGCAGTTTTTGTGGTGTGTCAGCGTGTATTGTCCTGCTGAGGGTGGAAACTGGCATCAAGGACTGCTGTTGCTATGGGGGTTTGGGGATTGTTTGATGTGCAGTGTTTAGGTGGATGGTACATGTCAAACATCCATATGAATGTCAGGACTCAAGGTTTCCAAGCAGAACATTCCATTATAACAAGATGATCGATGTTATTCACTTCACCTGTCGGTGGTCATAATGCTGTGGCTGATCGATGCATATTTCATCCTTGTATTACTTGTTGACTTCTTTACCTCTGAAAATGATTTGTCCATTGTTGCAGAGCAGCAAATCCTTTACAAACAACTGCAAACTACAGACAAGAATGGTGGATAACAATGCTGCTAGATTTATGTTTCTCAGTGACATGTAGACACAAGCAATTTCCCCAGACATGACTTTTCCTGTCATTCCCAGTGCCAAATCTTATTCATCCATTTATTTTTTATACATCTCTCCCTCCCTTTGTGGTTTGTTGGAACTAATTCTCCACCATCTCTTCTCATATATCTCACCTTTATCTCACCTCTCCTTACAGAATGATATTATCCACCATCAAGCATCATCGATGCTTTGCCAGATTTTAAGTCTGTGTTTGTTTTATGCTGTGAATTGTTTGACCGATGATGGAATGTAGGGTCAGTACACTTTTTACTCACGATTTTATAACATGCTCTCAGTCACATTTCTTTTTTCGGGTTGACTCTGTCTCTGGGTAACTCGCTACACTATGCTCCTTTATTGTTCTCTGTTCGTTCCATTGCACACATTGTAATTTAGGCTTGGTCATGCCATTGCTAAGTGCAATTCATGTTCCTGGAATTACTGTAATTGGGAACTAAGTAAATGTACTTTAAGTGATCTCACATCCTGATCTTTACCTAACTCTAACCAAATCAAGTTTGTACTTAAACCTAATACAACCTTAACCAAATGTGCGTGATTTATAATTATCATAGTGCATTGAACTGATACTGTATGTTTGTGTGAACCAGCTGTTGGCCGGAGCTCCATTTGGAACGACAAGGAGTAAAACTATTCCAAAAGAGCATCTGGCTTCAGCCCAGGACTTGGACACCATCTGGTCTCTTGGGGCAAGTCTCTCTCTCTTTTTACTGTTTTGTCAATAACACATTACTTACAGACACAATGAACCATTATTTAAACATTACTTTACTGTCTCTCTGACCTCTATTCCATGGCTTCTTTCAATCCCCCCAAGTAAATGAGCATAGGCTTGGTATAACGTAATATGCTGGTAAAGACATCATTCTTAAATTGTGACCATTGCCCTACATTATATTTAAGGGAAATAATGACTCATACTGTAAGCACAGCTGATTTCCTTGTCAAGTCATCCTCATTGGCTGGTGCTACCTTGTGTTTTGTGTGAACATCTGTTGTGTTTGACTCTCCACAGGGCTACCTGCAGTACTCTGTGTTATTCTATGGTTACTATGGCAGGGTGAGGAAAATTGGAAGTGCTGGGTACCGGTTGCCCCTTGCCTACTTCCTGGTTGGGATGGCTGTCTTTGCCTACAGTTTCATCATTTTGTTACGAAAGTAATCATTTTGCTTTTTTGCAACTAATTTTACAACTAATGCTGATGTTATAATGAGTTGATCGAGGATAAAATAATGTAATTCTCATGCTGACTTGATAAAGTTTTCAGATCAGGTCTGTTTTAGATAATGGCTAGATCATGCAGTGTAGAAGGAAGAACTACTCATTTGAAAGAAAAAAAATCCTAAAATAGCATTACACCAGAGCAGCATTCAAGACATAAAAAAGTAAATTAACTGCACATTTGTGTTGATGACAGTAACACATTGTTAACTTTTGAGAAAGAGTCACAAACAGAGGAGGAAATTGACAGTATTGCTGTAGTTGTGACTGTATGGTTGCACTCTCCATTCATATAATTTTGCTCTGTCCAAACTACTGCACAAAAGAGGCATTCACCATGGTAGGCATACAGTTATGGGACCAGAGTTGAAGTGAGAAAATGTGTATTGTGATTTATTGCTAGCATGTTCCCTGCTAGCAAGTTTGCATCTAGCACTGTCTCGTAGTAAGACAGCTGGTCTGGCAATGCTGTTGCAGTCTAAATCCCCTCTAGTGTCAACTACAGACAGCAATGTTTATTGCACACCAGAATAATATGAGCACATAGAGGCTTAACAGTTGTGTGTTCATCCTGAGGGAGGCATCATGCACCCAGTGAGCATTTTACATTGAAAGGCATTTAATAATGCTATGGACATCAGTGAAAAGACATTTAGAACAGGTTCAAAGGTGAATGTTTTTCACCAACCATTTGAAGACCATTATTGAATGTTTACATTTCACCATGATTTACAACAGTGAAGATTTCCATCCTCTAAAGTGAAAATGTTGTCTTATTATAATTTTTGAGCTTATCAAACAACAACAAGAACAAAAGATCTAGAAAGAGGAAACAATCATAAAAAACAATGTTCGAAGCAGGAATCAAACCTCTACCTTTGTTCTAGCTAATTACACCCTAAGTTCTGGAGCTAGCTGCCTGGTATGAAGAAGAAACACACGTCACAGTGGTACAATGTTTACATTAGAAAGGCAGAGTGCACATGCTACCTTCAGCATGGTCAGAGTTGTAACCTTTTAATACTTGCACATGCACATTCTAGCAGAGAGTCTATCTTCTTATTTTACCACTGCATTATCACTTTCAAGAAATTCTATTACACAAATCAAAATGGTCTCTCTGTCAACCTATAACTAAACAAATTATCTAAACGATTAATGAAATTTGGATTTTGTGACACATTGATAGTGAAATCACATTTTAGCTTCTTGAAAGAAGTCAGAATAGGTCTAAGACATTTTAACTGGATATCTCACAGATTTCAACAAGAAATCGACATTGAAATTCCAGCTGGTAGTCACTTGTAAAGCTCATCCATCCATCATCTACACACCTGTTTATCCTCTGTAGGGTAGCGGGGGGCTGGAGTCTATCCCAGCTGACTTAGAGTGAATGCAGGGGACACCCTGGACAGGTCACCAGTCTGTCATAAGACTACACAGAGAGACAATCACACTCACATTCACACCTACAGACAGTAATCATCAGTTCACCTCAGCATATCTTTGGACTGTGGGAGGAAGCTGGAGAACCTGGTGAAACCCCACACAGACAAAGGGAGAACACGTAAATTCCACACAGACAGACCTCTAGCTATGAGGCACCTGTGCCACGCTTCCGTATGAATTTACTGTGTATAATATACTCATATGAATATATATACAGATGGTGTAGCGATTCATAGAATAAAAAAATTATACTGTCGTATTGTAATTCTGAAGATTCTCACTGAAGCTGTTAAACTTCTCAACTAATCATCCTAAAAATGCTGCAATATTATATACTGTATGATTTGATCATATGTTCTAAAAATAGTATTCCTGCAGAATGGCCAAGAACTCCCGTCTGAGCCTTGCCAGTGCCTCTGATGAGAACTTTACATTCTGCTGGAGAGTTTTCTGTGCCTGGGATTATCTGATAGGAAACCCAGAGGCTGCAGAGAGCAAAGGAGCTGCTATTGTCAACAACATCAGGGTCAGAGACACACATGGACAAGCACATTACAGACTCGCTGAATTATACACAAGTCATACTGTGTCTCTAACACATGCACAGTACTACAGATCAGAAATTGCAACTTTTGAAACACAAGTCATGATAAATGTTGTTTTTGTTTTGTTTTTTCCTGCAAAGGAAGCTATTGTCGAGGAGCAGGAAAAGAAGAAGGATACCAGTCTGTAAGTTTTTTGTCTTGTTTTTTTGTTTTTTTAATGTGTTCTGTGCATGCCCTTCATTAGGTATTCTATAGTTTAGCCTGCTAAAAATACCAAACAGTGACTCCATAAACCAAAAGACTTTTTTACCTTTTACTATTAGTACCAAACGCATTTGATTTAGAACATTCAGTATGTGAGATTTCTCCAGTTTATATTTTTGAGACAAAGCAACTGACAGTAGAGCACTAAAAGGACATGACTGGAGAGACAGAAGATATTAACATTGGATAAATAAGTGTTTTGCATTCCCTTCCTTTTATCTGTCATCGCTGGTTATGGTCCTGATGTCATCCTCTACTCCAACATACAGGTATCAGTACCTGTAATTAGAGAAATCTGTTGTAAAAGTATATTCAAACAAATTTTTAAAGTTTTGTTTTGATAGAGCAGGTTAGCAATACCACTGTCATTTTGACTGGTCAGAACTATGTTATAGACATCTTGAATATAGATATCTCTTAGTAAGTGAACTCTGTGGTTCTGCTTTTTCAGGGCAGTTCTGATCAGTCTGCGTATCTTAGCCAACATCCTGGTACTGCTGTCTCTAGCCGGCAGCATCTACATCATCTACTTTGTGGTGGACCGTTCTCAGAAACTAGAGCAGGAAAAGCCGGAGCTGACGCTGTGGGAAAAAAATGAGGTATAGTAGCAGAACAGACGTAATCATTCTCATCATCATTAGTTAGATTGAATTATCCAACGTACAATAGAGTTATAAAAGGACAATTGAAAGTGGAGACCTGAGATAGATCCAGTGGAAGATGGCCACTGAATCTCAATATCCATTTGTCAGTGAGCTCATCATTTCATTCATTTCAGAGAGCTTCAGTCACCCTAAAACTGTTCTGCTTTTCTACCAGCTTGATGATTCAATGACCAGTTTAGTGACCAGTTGTGCATGAAAAAAAAATGTCTACTCTGTAAGTCATGTATATCTAAAGTTGATGACAAACAGCTAACAGGGCTGTGGCATTGGGATGTCCTGTGGTGCCTGCATGGGGGCACTGACAGCAGAAACTTTGTATCCTGTGAGTTATGGGATGGGGCTTTGATGGGTGTACCCTGTAGGTACTCAATCAGATGGTGTTCTGGAAAATTTGGAAGTCAGGTCAATGCCTTGGGCTCTTTGATATGTTCCTTGAACTGTTCTTGAATGTTTTTTAAGATTTGGCAGGAAACTGCTAGCGGAGGCTTACTGTGATTGGGAAGTACTGTTACCATGAAGGGAGGCGTGCTCGGTCTACTAGTCTTTAAAATGTTTGCTGATGAGGCAGAGGGAAATGTTTGTCCTATTGTGCAATAATCTCACCTGAAATCTGTTCTCAGTATGAACGTTACCATATACCTGCTTTGTCAGTGATTACTGTGTCCTCCCTACCTCTAGGTGAGTGTGGTGGTTTCCCTCATTACCATGATTGCTCCGTCTGCCTTTGAGTTGGTGGCTCAGCTAGAAATGTACCACCCACGAACCTCGCTGCGGTTCCAGCTGGCCAGGTGCTCTATCAGTCCAACAACAGCTTCCCAATGCAGCATTAATGACATACTATATAACACATCACAGGCCTTTCTGTACACTAACAATGTCGTAATTCTGTTTTAACAGAGTGCTTGTTTTATACCTGGGGAATCTCTACAGCCTCATTATTGCCCTCCTTGATAAAGTCAACAGTATGAGCTCCGCTGTGAGTATAGAAACTACACACTTTAACTCTATCCTAAACATTAAGCCTGCTAATGCAGCAACATGAGACATCACATGTTGTCACAAACACTTCCCAGTTTAGAGTTAGTTCACTCAGATTTCAAAGATCCCACATTGTCTCATTTATTTAAAGCGGTATTTAAATACACAGACGGTTTTAGTTTAATGTCACAAAGTCTGGAGATAAAAGGTTGCTGGTGGGTGAAAATTCTTTTTTGCGCATGTAGAATAAAAAGTTGAATTTAAAAATGTGATCATCAGACCTCACTGAGTTTGTCATGGAACTACATCTGGTAGCAAGTGTAGAAACAGGCTGCATAGTAGAGTAAGAGCACTTGCAAATGGGAAAAAAGTGTATTTTGTGATTTGAGTGAACTGGTCCTTTAACAACATCATTCAGGATAGGTTGTGAGAAAAACAGGACCACAACAGACATTTTTTACAATAGATATTTTGACTTTCCACTGGAGGGAAAGCCCTTGTAATGATGGCTGCATTCCACTGAGGAAGTCCTGCTTTTACTTATGATTCGCTGTCATGGCTTACTGGAACACTTGATGGAACAAAGGCATAGTCTGCTCTTTCATCCATCTTGTCTTGGAATAGACAGATGACAATCTCCCAAGCCTATAGAATATTTTATTCTGTTCTATACAGTAACTGTAGCGTGGATGGACTTAAATCAAAGTTGAATCCATTTGAGTGAAATTGTAACTGTCCGCTGTAGAGGATGTCATAAATCAGTGGATAGTAAAAATGGTAGTTGGTAAAAAAAAAAAAACATATATATATATATATATATATATATATATATATATATATATATATATATATATATATATATATATATATATATATATATAGTGAATTAATGTACACACTGCACAACAGAAAAATGTAAGTTATAAACTGAGGAGAGTTTTTTTTATTCCTTTCCACTATTGCTGACTTCTTGCTCATGGGGAACCCAAAGGGAACTTTGGATTGCCAGGTTCTCTGTTTAAAATTCGTAACCTTACCTCACCTAAAGATGTGAAATGCTATGAGATGACATATTCTTCGAATTGGCTCTATATTTAAAAAAAAAAAAAAAAAAACTTAATTGAAATTAATTAGTGACATCTATTAGTTAAAATTTTACCTGTCAAAAGTGAGTTCCAGTAAAATGTATGGAAGTTTTTCCAAAAAAATAAACTCTCACAGTGTGAACCAAACATCTCTGACAGCACCTTACCACAACTTTAAGTGTTCTACCAGTCTATATTCTGAGGGCTTTTACAGAGGGCCTTATTCATATATCCTTCACAGTGTTAAATGGAAATAAATTACATACTGGAACTAAATTTGTAAACAAAGACTGGAGTGAGCATGTGAATGGCATCACATTATTACATGATTATACAGTATGTCACCCCTTTAGGAATAGCATGGCACATATCTGGTTGACTGTGTTCTATTTTCCTTCCAGGTTCAAGTAAGTCTAAGTAACTGGACTGACTCCAGCTCCTACCTGGCCACCATATCTCAACCTGAGGGTGATAGCCCCTCCACCCTGGTGTCAGAGATCTCTGTCTTTGAACATCACAACAGCACCATCGCAACCATCGCCACAGTGCTGTACGTTACCAACAGCAGCAGGAGCAGCTCAGGGACAGTCTCCAACCAGACAGTTCTATTTGAGAAGAACTCCCGCTCTCAGCAGGACCAGTGCTGGGAGACCTACGTTGGACAGGTTTCATCTTCTGATTGGTGTACACTTTAAATTTCTTAGCATTCCTCTAGTTGGAAGAGATCCTATTAAAATTCTTTTAAAAAAGACACAAATTTATGCTGAGGAAGGATTTCTAATTTGGATCAAGAACTATATCTGAAAGTTGCTAGATTTACAATTGAAAATCTCAGATTCACTGTATTTCAGTTCATACTGTCTCTCTCGAAATCTGAATGTGTTCCCTTGTGATGAAAAAAAAACAGTTTCAGTAGTTTTAAAGACTTCCATATAAAACGTGGGTCATTATTAGAGATGTTGAACACTATCTAAGCTGTAGTTGTCATGAGTCAGAATACGGATTACAAGCATTGGCTGAATACCAGTAAAAGCACAGTATAGCTTATTTATCTGGCAGATATTTGGTCCATACCTAAAGTCTTGGACAGACTCGTATTTTTATCAGATGACTATCAGAAATCATTAAAGATATAATTCAGCTTCAGGGGAACATTAATGTCTTTAGAGGATTTCATAAAATCTACCCATGAATCATCAAAATATATACACAAAGGTGTCTACATCTATCCTTTAACAGTAATTACAACTACCAGCTATCAAGCAAAAAGAACTTTAGACATTTCTGCTCATTATGTAAATCACTGACATGCAAATGAGGAAATTATAGGCTGGCTTCAGTGATGACTAATTAAATGGACAGGATTTGCATATTTACATAATATATTTAAGGGTATGTGTGTATGTTTCCAGGAAATGCTGAAGCTGTCCATCATTGATATGATCTTCACGGTGGCCAGCATCCTGCTCATTGACTTTATCAGAGGTCTGGTGGTTCGCTACCTAAGTGACTGCTGCTGCTGGGACTTAGAGAGCAAGTTTGTAAGTATATTTTACAAGTCTTCATCTTTAAAACTGGTTGCTTGTCCACTGCTGCAGGATGAAGACTCTTGGAAGTTTGTGGCCAAGGAAGAGTCTAGAACATAACTCTGTGAATTATCATTTTCACACTTTTTTGAATTTATGAGGATTAAGCCAATGAGACATGTTTTAGTCATAGTTGTACTTCATGGCCTCTTCACTGAATGTACCACGTTCAGAAACCTTTGGAAATTGGCTGCAGGTTGTGTTTCAATAACAGATACAGCTTGGTCCCAGTACAAGGACCTTCAGAGTAGAAAGATTTAACAACAACTTTGTTTGTCATTCAGGCTGATGCCCAGACACTTGTGACTGCACAAGTGTATCAAATGAAAATCTTCATTTCAGACTAATTTTCCCCTAAAATTCAGTCTGATGCTTGGCATCTTTGGAGACTTTGAGACCTAAACGAGAATTTCAGATAAGTCCTGTGGAATTTGAATTCAGTTCATCTTCAAAATAATTCAGTTATTTTGGTACCTCAAGGTGTCTTATGGCCTTTTTTTTTTTTATCTAAGTAGTCAGCGGGAACCATCAAAACATTGTCTTAGTCCTTACATACAGCTTCCCAAATTTCATGACTTTCCCTAAAGTGACTCAAAATACACAAAAACTGAAAATGTTTTCAAATGTTATGCTTTTGTACACTTGCTACTTTTTTTTTTTTTTTTTTTTTAAATTAAGGCTGTTCCAGGTCAGATTTAACTATATCTATTGAAATGGATTTGAGATCCTCCAACATAAGCCAAATCAAGGAAATGGTGGCTTTAGGCAATCTTGAAACTATGAAACTATACATGTCATGTCTGTGTGTATTTTTTATGGGACAGTAGGGACAGAGGGAGTTCAATGGGGACCTGTAAAAGAGTTAAAACTGCTTAGGAATGGTCTTAATGTTGCATATAAGAACCAAACGTCATACAGAGGTCAGAGGATACCTTGACATAGTCACCTGATCTGCACCTGCAAGCACAAGCACCTAAAAGTATATAAAAGTACCTGAGCTGCCATTTTAGTGACTGAGGTCATGGCAGCGAGACTTATGGTATGTGTTCACAGGGTTTGTCAGTTTCACACTTTCCATTCATTGTCTTTGTGAAATACCCTGCACTGCATTGTGGTAGTGTTGCGTCTCAAGCAACTGGATGGCATGTCGCCCACTAGCTGCTTGCAGCTCATTTGCAAAAAGTAGTCTAGTCTTCAACTTTATGCAAATGAAGCACGTTGAGCAGATGTCTGACTTCTCCCTCTGACATATTCAGAAAACGTAGATGTGTTAATGTTTTTCGTTTAAAAATTTAAGACAACACTGAATTCCTGTTTTTTTTCCTCTTTTCTCAGCCTGAATATGGAGAATTCAAAATAGCTGAGAATGTCTTGCATTTAATTTATAACCAAGGAATGATCTGGTAAGTTTGAAAGACTGTTTTTGATTCTTGTAACATTAGATTAACTCAGAATCTAACAGTCTAGCTAGTGCTGACCAGTGTCCATGACAATGTTTAACGGACTGTGACCTTCTGTAATATCTCCATTACACCTGAGTGCCTGACTAGACTGTATTTTCTCAACTAATTTCAGAAATGTCGCCTTGCAGCAATAAACATAATGAAGTGAAACCATGAAGCACTGAATGTAATGTCTTTTATATGAGGTGTGACCCCAGTGTGTGTGTGTGTGAGTGTGTGTGTACTACTGACCTGTCTCGTTCTTTCATTCAGGATGGGAGCGTTTTTCTCTCCTTGTCTTCCTGCATTCAACGTGTTGAAGCTTATCGGTCTGATGTATCTGAGGAGCTGGGCCGTCCTCACCTGTAATGTTCCACATCAGCAGGTCTTCCGAGCTTCCAGGTCTCTCTCTCTCACACACACACACACACACACACTCACACGTCTTCACACAAACCTGAGTGGAATCTCAAAGCAGAATTGCCACACACAGTGGTCAAAGGTCTGCATATAAACCGTGATCCAGCTCTTACTTGGCATTTGGAAAAAAATAAGTCCAAATGGCAAACAACAAATAAATTAACAAAAATAGTTTTATTATTTATTGTTTTTCCTCTGGATGTGGGTGGGATAGTATTTGTTTAATACAGTTAGGATATAATTCCAATAGCTTTAAAGAGAAATATCAGACAGACATAAAGGAAGGTATTTAGAATTCTTCCATTTCACACACACTCAGAACAAAAGGACAAATGATGTCACGTCCAATTTTCTCTTACATCACATCCTGAGTGGAGGTCAAACTGCATCAGCCCATGAGAGATCAAGCTGCGTCAATGCACTGGTCTGATTACATATTTTCAGCAAGATATCTTGCTATTTTTTATCAACCCTTTTCATTTGTCAGATCTGCTGTGATGGTGTCATATCAGTGTGTAGTCCTACAGTACAGTATATGCATCTTCCTATACCAGCACACATTTACAAAGCCTGAGGCGCTCAGCCCACTCTGATTTATGTAACGAGGCTGTGATTGCCTCTTTCAGTCCTTATCAGTCATTCCCAGATGTGGTGGAAAATTCAACCAGGCACACACACACACACACATGCGCGCTTGTGTGTGCGTGCACACATGCACACACACACATGCATGCATACACACATGGAGGCACTGCACACTACACAACTAGAGGAGAGGTAGTTTAATACTGGCATGGTGCTAAAGCAGTAAAAAAGAAAAAAATCTTGTCTATGCTATGCCCTTTGTCATAATTATGGAATGCTGAGACACTTGAATCTGCTTAACACAGAATATTTTTGTAAATGATAATTAAATTTTTTGTTTTGGCGTCATTAACCCCTTTAAACCCCAAACAGGTTCTGGGTGTTTCTTGCTCTAATTTCTGCTCTTTGCTTCGTATAAATGCTACAGACAGGCTATTTGACAAGGCCTTCATTTTTGCAGCCTCATCAGATTAGATGTTTTTCATACTACTCTGCAACTCGAGAAATAAATTCCACCATGCTGAATGTATCTTCCAACAACTTAATGAGAACATGCTCCTCAGTCCCACATTTTTGAGCCATGCAGCATTTATTTTATTGATCTAATAGTAGTGTTATATTTTGCTTTCAGTCTCCCCTGCCATCTCCTCTCTGCTCTGTGTAAGAAACGTGAGTCAATGTGAAACAGCACAGGTTTTTTGTTTTTGTAGGCTTTGTAAGCAATTACTTTTTCTGTTTTTGCAGTTTGGGGCTCTGATAAATGGTGTCATTCAGGAAATTTTGTAAAAGAAAATGTGTCTTTCAAAGTGAGTGGCCTGGTGGTGAAGTGCTTTGTACCTCACAGTTAGAAGATCCTGGTTTTGAATCTCGGCCCTCTTTTTGTGTGGAGTTCTTCCAGTGCCTGCATGGGCCTTCATGGTCTTTCCTCCCACAGTGATTCTGTGATGGACTGGCGACCTGTCCAGGGTGTATCCCCCTGCGACACTCCACAGGAAAATGCTTTTCTTTCCTAGAACATTTGGGTCAGGAGGTGGTTAGCCTCACTTAGCAGGGACAATGAAAGCAGTGGGAAACAGTCAGTTCAAAAATATGATGACTTTGTCTGGGACGATGACACCTTTCACACTGGCTACTTGGAAATCCAAAGATTAATAGTTGCAGCTTTAGGGCTACACTCATCAAATCTCATGTTTTATCTTTGATACTATGACTGTGCGTATTTGCATCAGTTTCTGAATCACTCCACAATGTAATATCTCACATTTGCTTTACACTACATTAATAAAAATCATGGCTCAGAAATAAAACACCAGTGCACTGCTGGAGTCCCATTCCTTGCTGTCAGTCCTGAAAGGAGGACACTTGGTTACAGCTAATACAAATGTTTCCAGTAGCATTTTAAATAAAAAGAGAGAAGAATTGCTAGTGTCCGAAAACATACTGAACAATATCTATTGCATTCCTTCCTAAAGAAAGAATGCAGTAACCTCTGCTTTTGTGTACAGTGTCGAGAAACAATGTTGTTTTTAAACTTCTCTTACTCACCCTATCTTGTAAAGGATTAAACATAATTCAGTGGGACACATCAGTAAATCTGAATGGAAGAGATTAATAATTAACTGTGTGACTTTCTGTATGTCATGACACACATTTGATTCCATTGTTGTGAGGTTTCATACATGATCTGGCCTTACATGTCTATACCAGATGATGAAGGTATGTGGAGGTTGAAGAAGACTTTAGACAGTAAAACATCTAAATACAAGATCATTTCTACATGTTACATCATTTTAACATATCCATGTTCTCATTGTTTTTCAGATCAAACAATTTCTACTTGGCTATGCTGCTTTTCATGCTGTTTCTATGTATGCTGCCCACCATCTTTGCCATAGTGAGATACAGACCGTCACAGCACTGTGGACCATTCAGGTAAAGACAAAGTATAGAGAACGTACAGAAAAATCTGTTTTTGGACCAGATATCAGTTCAAAACCTTTTGTTATTTACAGTGATGAGAATGGAAGATGAGCTTGCTTTGTTCCATTAAATGCTGCTTCAGTGCTGGACAAATGTGCCTGCAAAGAACAGAGTTACAAAAGACATTTCACAACTTGCCTTTACTTCAGATTACTGAACGATACTGCTCAGCTGTATATATTGTATATACAGAATTGTTAGTTGCTGTTGAAGCACTTTGTCAAGTGTGGGAATAATAATAACTCTTCCATCCTCAAGCGGTGTAACAGGCATTTTAAAGTTTTCATTTAAATGTGACGTATCTTTCTTTATGAGGGCAGCAGACAGCTGTGTGTGATGTAAACACATCTGAATGTGGAACTGCTTCGTGCAGCCTTCTTTGTCAATGTTGAAACAAGTAAAAGTGCTTACATGTGAGTTACAGTGGTCAAGAGAAAATTTACGACATCATCTCCGAGACAGTGGCCAGTGACTTCCCATTGTGGTTCAGTAAAGTGATGAGTTACGTTACCAGCCCTGTTGTGGTGCTGCCAGCACTGCTGCTGCTGTTGTAAGACTGCACATATTACACATACACACATGGGATATGCACACATCCACAAACATGCATACACATCCTGAATTTTGAATTGTGCCTGTGTGTTTCAGTATGCTGATATACTATCTCCAGGCCATTGCCAGATCTCTCAAATTCACCAACAACCAGCTGAGGATGCAGCTCCAGACTGTGAGTGTTTTATGTGCAGTTTGTCGCACTGAATTAAAATACATCAGCATGCATCCCTGTTTCCATTTCCATTTTGCAGCTGTCTTATAAACAACTTTACTATGCAACTAAGTGGACAGTATAATCAACTAAGTCTCCAAGGCTGTGCAAAAACTTTAAAAAGTGGATTTGACCATCCCTGTATCATAGTTGACATTTTTGCTGTTTTCAGGTCTAAAATCAACATGGCCGCCAATAACCAAACACCACATGGCAATTTTAGAGAAAGATTAAATATTATATATACAATTGAGTAAAATTGCAAGTTATTTATAAAGATATTGTAGTAAACCTGTTGACGTGATAAATCTACACTTGATTCACACACTATAATGAACAACTAAGAAAGCCTTGGAGTCTTGTCAGTCTTTTCTTCAGGAGGAAATGACATCATGGGGAGCAGGTCATGTGATCTGGAATTAACACACTTCCTTGAGGTGTTTTTGTAATGGGTAATTTAGTTGAAAGTGATTTCTCGGACACAGATAGAATTTGTTATTTTCCAGATAAAATTTGATATATTGCCAAAAAAGAAATCTCTGTCATGATTATCTCAACTTAATAAAAAGGGCATAATCAAAACAATTTTCGAATAAGCTCATTTTATTATTGTTAAACTAATTATAAGGTGGTTGTTATTAAATTTGGACGGTTATTTAGTTGACATTTTAGTGATATCCAGTCATTTCTTATTAATAAGTGATTGTTTCCATAATAAATAATTATGGAATTTGTAAAGACATGATCATAATGAGCATAAAAAATTTTATGCAAGACATATCCCATGGACTTCAAAAGTCCCTCAATTATATATTGACCTGTAAATTAATTATTGAAAATAATCCATAAATGCAGTCCTAAATTGACCATGGCATGAGTGTAAGTGTGTCTAAAGGTGGAATTTTCCTTTTATCTTCTTAGGAACGGACTGAAGACAAGAAAAAAGTCTTCCAGATGGCTGCAGGTATCTGGTGTTTGTCAGGTCTCCTATGTGAATTGCGCTATATGTTGCAGTGTTGTGACCCTAACTTTGTAGCACTGAACCCTCCTATAGCAAGACTGCAGGCTCCAGAGGCCGCGGCAGACAAAAAGCCAGATCAGCTGGAGAGTGACATCACAAGCCAGGAGGTCTCCATCCACAGCCCATCCCCCCGACACAACGGCAGCATCACCAACATTCGGTCTCCTGTTCATCGTGGAAACAGCATCCGCACCATCACCCAGTCAGCATCCAGGGCAGACCTGAACAGAAGTGTGGCTGGATCAGTGAGAAGTCCAGCAGTGACCGTCCTGCCTAAACACCGGCTGGAGCACATACCTAACAGGTCTCAAATAAATGATATGTTGGATTAGCCAATCAGCAGTGGTGGTTTAAATAAAACATATCAAAATGAGTGTGTAGAAATGTTATGTTATAAGTAAAAGTAAATATTAGCCTCAATTATAAAAGCAATATTGTCAAAATGTACTTGAATTATCAAAAGTAAAAGTACTCATTCTAGTACTCACTCAGAATAGCCCATTTCATTATAGTGTATATTATAACTGAATGATCATTTTTGATGTATGAATGTGTTCAGCAATAATTTTACAGCTCCTGAAGTGTGTTGCTGATTTGATTGACCCTATTTGTCATTGGTTAGCTTGTAAGTTTTATCTTAAACTTGTATAATACATGATCAGATATTTTGTATTATTAACATAAATATCTAAAATATTTGATTTTGGTGTAGAAAAAAAGTTCTGTTGTTGAGCCCTAACCTAACCGGGTTTCATTGGTGGGAAGTTTTCTAAATGCTTTCTCAGTTTTTTGCATTCTGACAAGAAAACTGTTCTGTGGAAAGCAACCAATACTTGTAAGTTATGGAAATGTCTTTTGCATGAAAAGCATCAAATTTAACCTGCTAAATATTGACTTTAAAGGACCATGCATTTTTGTTCACATGTTTAAAACCATTTTTGTAAAAACAGCATACCCATCACATCAGTGCTTTAGTTATTATTTCTTTAGTTTTGGAATGTTTTTCAGGCTGACATCCAGACATTGTTTTTTTAATTCATGACAGTACATACTGCAGTCTTTAAAACCAGTTTACTCATCAGTGAAAGTGAACACAATGTTTTGTTTGCTTTAATTTTTGCCAGAATTATGAGCTGTTACAGGGCAGGCCAGTGCAGACATGTCACACCATTTTGCACTTCTAAATAGAACCGCACAGTGATAGCATACCAACAACACTACTGCTTTACAATAATCACATGGGCTGATTCTTATTGTTGTCCTTTCTCATAACAGGCCCCCACCACTTCTTGGTGGTTCTAGCGGTACCTGCAGGTCCAAGTCCTACCACTACATGGCGTACAATCCCCCATCTCACTGTTCTGACAGCATCCACTCCGACCCCTTGTACAGGAAGACCATACGCTCCCTACATCCTGTTGAGGCTGCTGGTATCATCACTGCACAGAGCTATGGAGGACGTCGTGGTCACGCCACCCGCTATGTGATTGTCAATGAGCATGAGCCTAGGAAGAAGCTGCTGCGCTCAGCGACACGCATCCCACGGCATTATCTCATGGAGGAGCCTGCAGAGATCTTGGAGTTGTACCCACGTAACGTCAGGCGCTATACACCCCGCACCGCTCACCATCAACCACACTGTCACCGGTCCCACCCGTCACAGCAGCATCTGAGTGAAGCAGAAGAAGAGGAAGAACAGGGAAAAGGCAGGAAAAGAATGTCATCAGGGAAAGCTCATCGGCCTCGTTCCTTGTCTGACCTCCACCAGCCAGCGCACTTCTACATCGGTGACCGTGTAGAAAGCCATATGACTGTGGCCAAGGACAGCCACACAGCCCGACGAAGATATGGAGCGCAAGAAGATGATGAAGAGGAGGATGGTGAAGGAGAATTAGATTGGGGAGATTTAGAGTTACGCTCTCGGTCCCACGCCAATGTGAAAGCAGCTGACCCACTTCTTGTGCGAACCAGGCGTCACATCCATTCCCCAGGAAGACAATATCAGTCCCCAGCCAGGGCCGGTCACAATGAGTCTTATCCGAAGTCCAGGACAAGACCGAAGCTGGAAACCCCGCTGACTGAGTCAGACTCAGCCTCCTTGGCCTCCAGCAGCGACCAACAGAACAGCAGCACTGACCAGTATATTCAGGTCATCCACAACAAGGAGCGCTACCTTAAGTCTGAGGCAAGGCAAGGAAAGATGGCCAAAAAGAAATCCAAAACCAGTTTTGATCTAAATGCCACTGGGTCAAAGGACCTGGTTTGCTCCAATGTTTGACATTTTTGTGAAAGTTATGTATTCTGCTAATAGGGTTTGGTGTGTCGATACATTGCAGTGAAAGCACAAAGACTATTATTATAAATGTGATTTTGTTCTCCTGTTTGTGTCGTCTTGTATCATTATGAAACTGCCATGTCAACTAATTGCATGGATTATTGTAGCAATGTGTATAACAATAAAACCCAATGTTCAGTCTGCAACACTGTAACACAAGCTATAAAAACATATACAGCAGTATCACTTGGGCTTGCTTCCTATTCAGTCATAGCTAGAAGGGCAGTCAGAGAGTGCTGATTTCTGTCAAGGCCAATACCCAAGTTCACAATTTTAAACCCCCTCTCCATTCATTTATTAAACCCCTAAAAGCTTATCTCAGTGTATCAGAGCTACATATTTAGATGTTTTGTCAATGAAAATAATGCCTTTATATGGCTTAGATGTATCTGTCCACTGCTGTTTCCTCTACAATGCAGAGATCTATGACATACTTACCTCTGAACGTCACCCACCCCTCTGCTACTTGCTGCAGTTTGAGCATACCAGTCTACTTATAACTCTTCTGAAACGCTGTGTGGCATGTTTGAATGGAAACCAGTTCTGAAGAAGAATAACGAGAGAGTCTCAGTTTGCAAATTGGGAGGATTGATCCCATAGGTTTGTTATGTATGAAACCCTAGAAGTCTGAATCAATGTTTTTGAGACACATCACGTCAGTACACTGCAGTTTCAAGGTAGAATTGCTAACCCAAGGTGTCCACTGCCTACTCTGCTCATGATGTGTCTTCCAGTAAATAAAATACACCATATGTACATGTTTGACAAGATAAAAAAATAAAAAGTTCTCCAAGGAAGTCTTTCAAGAAAATGACATGGATTTGCATCCAAATCGAATGGGTGTGTCCTTTGCCTATGCGACACCTTTGCAAGCTCAGTTGCAGATGTGCAGACATAGTGAGTGCATAACAGGAAGAAAAGCCTAATAGTGGCCATTCCAAGTAAAATTACATCATAATTTGCTATGGCTTAATTTGTCACCTGACACAAGAATTCCTTTTGCTTATTACAGAAAATAACAGATTTCTTTTTAGCGCTTTCTGAGGAAGGTATGCTGAGACCATAAGGAAACTTGGTACAAACTCATCAAAGCATTGCTAAGATATACTCTCACTTCACCATCATAATCCACTGATTGAAACAGAGGAATGGTTTTGAAAATGAAAAAAATCTATCAAAAACAACAACTTTAGGAGGGGATACTAAGTCCATTACACACCGTTTGGTGTCAAAACATCAAGCAGTTGCTGAAATGTGTATTTGGCAGCTTCACCAACTGGTTATAACATACCAACTGTTTTGAAAATCTATAATCCATCCAATAACGCTTGTGAGGCTTGGTGTGAGGATCATCTGTATCAGTTTGGGTGAAGACTGGAAAATATGTGGCCTGCAAATCTTTATTTATTTTATTATTCAATAAAATCCAATATGGCAGTCACGTCAATTAGGCTGACATGAAATGTCTTAGCCGTATAGTTTATTGTGTTACAGGACAAACAGATCAAAAACCACATTTGTTGCTTACTGCAGCATCCCCCTATGGTTAGATGCTTCATTTATTTTGGGCCGGAAAGGCACATTTCAATAGCTATACTACCATACTATATAGTATGCTAGAAAAGATTCAGTATGTTCCAATACATAGTATGTCAAAAGTTATATGGCAAAAACATTCCTACTACATCTGCTTGGATTTTGCAGTTGCAGGCTAGTATGCTTTTCTGGCCACTCTGACCCACAGTCCTCAGTGCAGTTACATTACATGTCACTCCAATCATCTCATTTCCACTAACTGTACTTCATGATTCCTTTCCTCAACTCCTCTCCTCACATCTTAGTCCCCGTCACCAGATTCCAGAAGGAGGAGATGCCAGGAAATGATGCTGAAATTTATGGTATAATGACGAAGTAGCATGTGCCAACTGGATGCACATGGCATGAAACAGTATGTACTTTGTTAGAGCAGCTGCAATATGTACTTAATGTAAAAAGATTACATTTGTGATTTGGAACGCAGCCCAAGTTTTGTTTTGACAGATCAAAGCTTTGCCGAGATACGAGCGAACTGCCTGCAGCAGGATTCTGTTTGCCTCATACAGACAAATGCTTTGGTAAATTAAAAATCCATATGATAACTTTGATGAGGCTTGGTATAAGAATAGCCTGTGGCAGATTTGGTAGAGATTGGAGGGGGAAAAAAGTTGCTTGTAAACAATTTAAAGACTTTTTTAATGCTATGAACTTGAGCCAATGAATCCTGTGGTTCCTCATTTTTGAAATATCAGACTCATGGCAAGATCTAATCTGATCCACTGGTGTCGCTAGAGTGCTCAAGGTGCAGACAATAAACTCCCCCAAGCTCCCCCAAGTCTTTCCAAGTCTGGAAAGACTTGGGGGAGCTGTCTCCAGTCAGTGGAAAGTGAGGCTGCCATAGACTCCAGTGGCAGGAGAGGATGTGTCAGAAAAGGCAGAGACCCAATGAGTAGCTCTTCCACCTGCCTCACCAGAAGAGGATGTGGTTAATCATCTACTCTGAATAAATAGTACATATTGTAAATATTATTACTACTTTTCTATTATTATTTTATTTCTATTACTACGTCTAGTACTACTAGGTCTATCTATCTATCTATCTATCTATCTATCTATGTATCTATGTATCTATCTATCTATCTATCTATCTATCTATCTATCTATCTATCTATCTATCTATCTATCTATCTATCTATCTATCTATCTATCTATCTATCTATCTATCAATTGCTACATAAGCTGCTGTAACAATGTGAATTTCCCCTGGCGTGGGGAGAAATAAAGGACTTATCTTATCTTATCTTATCTTATCTTATCTTATCTTATCTTATCTTATCTTATCTTATCTTATCTTATCTTATCTTATTCTAGCTTATCTGTGATCACTACAATTCCCACATTACTTTGCTGAAACAAGTACATACACGTCAGAGGCTCGTGAAACCGGACAAGTTATAATGACGAATCTGGATCTTTAACCTTCAAAATAAAATAGGAAGAACTTTGGTTTAATTATATGTTCCATTGTAGTCAAGCCTCTAAAAAATCGTTTTATTAATCTCTAGAATCTATTAAAACACATGGACAGTGTTACTACAGCTCATGGTACGTTTAATAAACGTGGGTCATTCCAGAATTGGAGGACATTTGGGCTTCAAAATTTGGAAAAATAGACCTTCTCGTTTACAATTTTCTGCTCCATAATTATCAGTAATAGGTAATAAACTATCAAAGGCTTGATTGGCTCAGCTTACACATCAGTGGTACCATCTTGATTCCATGTTTTATTTGTTGTTTGCTAATCCTACTCTAATCACAGTAACAGGGTTGCTAATTCATGATAATGTTAGCTTTTTCTCAGGAGTAGAATCTGGATATTTAGCTAGCTGTTACTGCTGACCAAGAGGACAAACTTACTGATGTAATAAAGTAAAGAAAACAGTAAAAAGAAGTTGTCTTCTCCTGATAATATGCATGAGGTTTGCATGAGGTGGAGTGGGATATTCAATTAAGACAATGTTATGAATATATAAAAAATAGAAGAGAGGACATCTCTTTGCTCGACCCATTCTTTTGGACAGCTATTTGATGATGTTAATTCCAGCATATCATGTGATTCACTGTTTTCTTCTTCTTCTATCAGCTAAAAAGGTTACGCTAACATGTGAGACGCACGTTCCATGCTTAACAATTATTTAAAATATTATGTTAATTTAAAAAATGTTCCCAGAATTACAAGAGACATCAATAAAAAAAAATACCAAAAAAGAAGATTTAAATTTAATTTCAAGTGTTTTTTTAAAAAAAATATTTTCAAACATTATTTTCTCCTATTTTTTTTCTAAATTTGGTCTCAGGACAAGTAAATTTACACAACAACTGCATGTTTAAATATTTTATACATGGATTATTTGAAATTTGATGAAATTTGATATAAAAAGTGTCATCCAATTCTGCAACGACCCGCGTACGTTAAAGAAAAGGGCTTTTCATTTGAAAGGCATGAGCGGACGTTGTGTTTTTCTGGATGACGTTTACCTCAGGAAACGCTGGACTCGTGCCTCAGGGACTAAATCAGACTGTATTTCGGACTTAAACGCTTTAAGCGAGGCTGGTGGGGCCAGTAGCGGCCTTATGAGGTCGTAGTGTCGGCGCTGAGCCTCGTCCACAGAGTGCTGGATGCTGCTCTCCGTGAACAGAACGTTAGCTCGCTCCACGGCTAGCTGCCTCTGAGGGGACGATGCGGTTCATTCATTTGGGCTAACGGCTAGCTTGGCAGCGGAAGTTCGTGCTCACCGGAGCAGCTCTGCTCTTCTTGTCTACTTACTTTTTGCTTGCTGCTCTGACTGACGGAAGCAAGTGTCAGTGTGACTGATTCTCTGTTAAATTAAGAGGTAACTGAATTGAACCGCTGTAGCGTCAGTCAGTCTGCAAAGTGAGTCAGGATCGCAAACATAACTTGTGCTGACGTTCATTGTTATGGATCACGAACATAAAGCGAAGGAAGTGGCTGACTGCTTGCTAAGCTACAAGAGAGACGAGTCTGGGTGGAAAGTCTGCAAGAAATCGGTAAATGTGTACTGTCATTGTTGTCTGCTGTGAAATTGTAGGAAATATTGCATGTTCCCTGATGCTGCTCTCTGGTATCTGATGATGTGGCCTTCATAGGTAGCCTACCTGTCAGGACAGCGTTTGAATCTGAACGAAACTTGAGGCTCAAATCTCTGTTTTCGAACATCCCATTACTAGGCATGCTATAAAACCAATGTTTACTTTTTTGCTTAGATTTGTCATTGGTCCAAACTCTGCAGGAAGCTCACAGAATCAGTAACTTGTTCTAAACCTCCTCCTAACGACCATTTTTACAACCTTACTTTTATCTAGTGTCTTCTCTTTATATCTTATTAATCTTTTCATTAATTCTTATTAAGGTGTCAATGCTTTAATTTTTTCAAAAATTTGAATATATCATTGTTGAGGCATTCCATTTTGCATTTTTGCACGCCTTCTCTTATTTTTACTTTGCTTTGATGTGCAGATGGGTGAAAAAAATGAAAAGAAAAACCTAAACTCTATCTTGACCACTACATCCATTGGATCCATTGAGATTAGCTGGCGTGGTCTGGGTCCAGTTCTTCAGATCTCTACATTTCAAAGTAGTTCTTAGTGATCACCTTTATCCTGTTATGAACCATTCCTATCCTGATAGAAGTGGTCTCTTCCAGGGTGACAGTGCCCCTATCAGTGGGTTTGATGGGAAGGAAAATTATGTAAATCAAATGCTATGGCTTTCATAGTTACCAGATAGCAACAGAGTAGAACACCTGGGAGACTTTGAACTAATAGTGGTGAGCAAAACACCAAATGAAAGAATATTTTTTGGAAGAGCAAGGATTCATCTATCCAGTAGAGTTCCAGAGGCTAGTAGAAGTATTGCACAGTTGCTCTGGTGCTGTTTTGGTGGCATATGGTGGGCTAAGACAGCATCTGTTAATATTATCCCAGTAGTAATTTACCATTGTAAATATACCACTGAATGCCTTTTGGTGATGGTTGATGAGTGTGTGCACTTGACCACTGTTCCTCTCTGTAATTTTTGTAATTTTCTCTTTTTCACGTTGTCAGGATTTCTTAATTCACAATCAGCGCTGTATACATATACAATGTCAAATTTAAATAGACATCAGCAGCAAATGCTGGCAGATATGCATGTACAAATCACGTATTTAACCCTTATTGTTCTTCAAGATTCATATATTTGTGGTGTTGTTCATGGTTATTTTAAACAGTTGTTTATTTATAACATTGTACAGTATATTTAACTTTTCAAAATATATTAATACCACTGCATGTTAATATACACCAATCAGCCACAACATTCTGACCACTGACTGTCAGCGCAGACAACTTCAAAATAATGGATTTTTCAAAATAAACGTACATCGATAATTCTACCTTAAGGGCAACACACGATGGAAGTGAAATTAGATTTAATAAAACACTCAGAACAGGGCGGAACACTGACGAACATCGGTCAAGTTGTAAAAACAGTGGAACATATTCTTTTATCTTCTTGTAAAATGACTCACACATGCATGAAAGTCATTGGTATTCAATTCATGTCTTTTAAGAAGAACTGATCAATACCGTGATCACATAACGGCTTTGTTTACATTTTCTCCGGCGTTCCAACTCATGGTGAAAATCGACTTACATCAATCTGTAGGAACTGAACTCTGACGTAAGTCGAGGACCCCCTGTAGATGTTACTACAAAGTTTTTTTTGAAATCAGAACTCTTACAGCCTCATGCAGCTGCTAATCAACACTAAACTAATTTAAGATGCTTAACTTGCTGGCAAGTTAAGTGCAGTCAAGGACCATCTAGTGCCAATTCTGGACATGCTGCTAAGGCTCTGGATAGAAGCCAGCTTCTGGTTCTCAGTGGCAGCCGACTGTGAGCATGGTGTAACTGATAGTTACCTTTGTGATACACTTACTCCTCAAATACGGCTGGAGGAACATATTTTTTGGCTCGTTTGAAATATGTAATGTGTCAAAGAGAACGACATGTACTTGTTTATTCATAACAAAAACACAGATGCTGGTTTCTGTAAATTCACTCTTTCCTTTGACAGAACGATGTGATTGTGTCATGGCGTCCCTCGTCTGAGTTCCCTGGGAATGTGTAAGAAATCGCAACTTCTCTTTTTCTTTCTCATTTAGTTTTGATTTCATGAACTTTTGAAAACAATGATGAAATAGGAAATAGCAAATTTCAGAAAAACACTTATGCAAGGTAAACACAAGGATAAGGGTAATGGTGAGGAAAACTTCAATACTTGCCAATAAAGAAAACTTAATTTCCACCACATTATATTCTTTTAGAAATAAATGATTTTATTATTATTAAATCTAAGGCAAGTGTGATTTCATAGTGGACCAATCGGTGTTAGTAACCGGATGTGTGGGTTTTTTTCATGACTTTAAACATAGGATGCAGAGTCGATGGACTATTTATCTGTGGGCATGGGTTAAATTGTTATCTTGTAGAATATATGAATCCAATCCACAGCAACGTTGCATAATTTCCTCTCCTGACTGCATACTGTTGTCTGATTCACTTGACAGTTACAAGGGTGAGGGGATCATCGTTGGCAGTCCTGAGAAAGTGTGGGAATGTCTGAAACCGGCACCCAATGGGCTCCGAGTTAAATGGGACAACAACGTCAAAAAGTTTGAACTTCTGGAACAAATCACAGAGGTGTGTTGTGATTATACAGTGTGTCTGTGTGTTTACTTCATGCACCTGTCATACAGTTTTTCTTACATTCCTTTGTTTCCCAAAAAGATTGCCAAAATTAATTAAATTTAAAGCTGCACCCAGGGTTTTTTTAATGTTGACGCCGTAAAATGGCAACCTTGATATCATTTTATTTCATGTCAGCAAATTCTATATATAATAGGTTTTATTGAAGTTTACAATGAGGCTTCATACCAAGGCACACTATTGAAAGACCAAAGGCAAAAGGTCATTTGAAGAAGATACAGTCGACATTTTGATTTGACTTCTCATGTCGGCATTATCAAAATCTGGAATTTGATTACTTTGGTATAATTGATCAAATTACTTTAATATCAAGAGCTTATCTGATGCAGCTTTAAATGCATATACGAGAAACCAGAGGTTATATCCATTTTTTCCTTTTTCTTTGTTCAGCTCAGTTGTTGAGTACATCCCTTGTCTCCCATTTTTGCACAGGACATCTCTATCTGCCGAACAGTCACGCCCTCAGCAGCTATGGGTATCATAGCTCCACGAGACTTTGTAGATGTTATTTTAGTTAAGCAATACGAAGATGGCACCATTTCATCAAATGGTGCGTAATGACTTGCTTTTGTCTCCTCTACTTCTTGTACTTGTTTCTTCTGTACTTTCTAAGGTTCACTGTGACTTGCTGTAAGGGTTGAACTACTTTAACTTCAAGGAGGGATCTGGGTCCAAGGCTGTTTGATTTTCCTACACTGAGGATACATTACAGGCCTGAGCAGGTTTTTTGAATATACCCAAGGTTGTATATATTGACAGCATCCAAGAATAACAACATTGCTTACTTCAGCACAGAACTGCAAGATGAATTTGCTAAAGAATATGAGAAGAACCCTGCTGATTAGTGTTCAGATGTGACAAAGATAATTTTGTTTGATTCCGATGTGGTCCAGCATGTTTGGCGTGAACACGTCAAGGACTACCACATCGAATGCATTCCAATAGTGAAGCACAGAGATGAAGGTGTGATGATATGGGACTGCATTAGCGCCAAAAGTGTTATGGAGACATTTATAGATGCACCATGAATGCCTGTGAATATATCAGAATACTGGCTGTCAAGATGATTCTCAGTTTGCATATGCATGGTAGAAGATGAATATCTCAGCATGAAAATGACCCAACGCACAATGCCAAAATGACAAATCAGCTAGGTCATAGTTACTTTGGTTCTTTTGAAAAAGAAAAATCAGATCCCAGAGCTGTACGCCTACACATTTTATTTTGATTAAATATTCTTTTAATATGTTTTTATTGTTTGGTTTTTTTTTTTAGATTTTTTTTTAAATTGTTTTCATTTTTTAGGCAAAAAAATCCTTATTTTACCACAAAAATAATTAAAATAACGTAGCGATTGCAGAGCCGGTCAGTATGACTGAACTGTTGTGCTGCAATGCACCATGGGAGTTTAGGGTGAAGGGGGTTTAAATCTCATTATTGTGCTTTATGTTAGTGTCACAGTGTTATTAGGTTTTGTGATTTATTGTGTTTTGTGGTTTAGGCAGCCTAGTTAGTTTGGTTAAGTGTTATGTTGTCAAGACCGTGAGTGTGAAGTGTAGTGTGTTTGATGACTTCCTGTCATAATACAACCGAACACTTTTGGGGTATTTTGAACCCTTTCGACCCTGCAGCAGCGAGCTGCTTGAAAAAAAAATTCCCTAAAGATTCCCTCTCTCCTGAAATTTGTGTGACACAGGTATTGTCAATGCAGAGGAGGATTGAGTGTGCAATAAAAATAATGGTGCACAAAAACAAATTAAATATTTGAATCTCAGTACTGAAAGGGGACAAGTGAACTCGTAGCGCTGTGTTCCTACTGTGTGTTTTTAATATAATCTAAATCGTTAGTTTTTCATTCTACATTGTACATCACTTGCCTTCCACCTACTGGTGCTCTGCTGGAGTGGCATTGGCTTATTGCTGGTTAATATTGTTGTGCTTTTCTGCATTGCTCCAAAAAGATTTTGGTGGAATCATGGCTCCAGTTGGCCCAGTAAAGGCTTGTAGTGCGTCCTCAGTGTCAGACCTATGCAGCACTGTTTTTTACTGATTGATGCAAGAGTTGTCAAGGATGAGGTAGCAGCTAGCAGTCGCTGGTTTTAGAGGTTGCTGCCCTGTCCCTCTAGCATAAAGGCTCATTGAAAAGATAATCTGTTATATTACAACTCAGCTTTTATTTCAGTAAGTTTTGTCATCAGTTCTGCTTACCTGTATTTAGTTTTCTTAAACGGCTACAAAAGAACAGCATTGAGATACAAATAACAAAAAATTTAAGATTTGGACAGTTAAATTAATGGCAGTTACTGCAGCAAATTAGCAGTTACATGAATAGCAACAGCCATCGTGAACGATTTGTATTTACAAAGGGTGAACAGTGTACAGTCAGTGTGAAAGAAACAAGGCTCTAAATACCTAAAATAATACTGTATACCAAATCTGAAAATGGTCGACTGCAAAGCATTTAGAAGGTGGGTTTTTATTAGGGATGTCTGATAGTATTGGTCCATCGAAATTATCAGCCTGATATTGGCATAAAAATGTAATATCGGTCAATATCGTTATCAATTTTTTTTGTCTATCATGAAAACCAAGAAAATAATGTCGGGATTTCACCGATAGTTTTCAAAATTGTACAGTATAGTTGCCACATTGTAAAAGACTCATAGAGGGAGGGAGGTGTGACACTTGGCGTGTCAGCACACCCCTACCTACAAGTAATTATTTGTTAGAAAGCATGAAAATCTAACATTTTAATTATTCAGAAATTAAAACTGAAGATATATGCCCCCACGTTATACTTAACATGGCAACTTGATCAAGGAAATGTAGACTAATTCCAAAAGAGGTGATATTACATATCCACACAATATACTGGTTTCTGTAAAAGTTGATTGTTATTGACCACTGGATCACATTGTATGGGGTTATGTCAGAATCCAAAGTAACAGCCCTGATGAGCTGTATATTTTAAAACCATATAACCACATGAGGGAAATATCATTGTGATATTTGGCTGTGGAGCAATGAATTCAGTAGGAATGCTAACTGTTTATTTAACAGCTTTTATTTAGATTATAAATATTTAAATAGGGATGATAGGCTGTCCGGGAAAAAGAAAATATTCCATATCACTTCCTGGCAGGTTGAGATAATCTGGATAAACTATTGGCTTGTGTACAACCTGACTTCTTGTAGGACTACTTCGGTTTCTTGCCCCATTGGATTTTGCACTCTTGTCTTTGTCCTTCCAGATCTCGGCATTTAATTTAATACAGTACAGTAACTGAAAGAAATGATGGCCAAAACTGGAAATAAAGACCTGGGTTATAGATATACCTTGAATATGTGTGTGATCCCAACTAAACGTCTCCTTTGGTTCCACCAAGTGAATTCACAGAGAACCCCTTTAGGAAACGTAGACCACCTGTAATGGTGTCTAAAGTAAAAAAAAAAAAATAGGCATTTTTGAAATACTTACCCACTTTGTTGCAGAGAGCTAAATGAGAAACTCAGGACACTAATTTATCTACCTATTCAGTTTAGAATCACAGCTAAGAGATGGTTAGCTTCATTTTGCTGTAGCTTCATATTGAATGGATAGATATGAGAGCAGTATGGATCATCCTATCTAATCCTCAGCAAAAAACTAGTTAAGTGTATTTCTCAAAAGGCTGTTACTTTCATTTCTGGACTCACATGGTTAAGAAGCGCAGTTCTACAGACGGAAATGCAGCCCCTCCCAAGATAAATATAATGAAGACAAATATGCATGTTTGTGTTTTTTTTTTGTGTGTGTGTGTGTGTGACGTCAAACAGCTACCAATGTGAGTCACCCCGGATGTCCTCCCCAGTCTGGCTACGTGAGAGGATTCAACCATCCATGTGGTTGCATCTGTGTCCCCATCTCAGGGTGAGAACACTGACAACAAGACACACTAAACTATAGCCATCAACACTGAGATGGGAGAATAAGGGAAACATTTCAGATCAACATCCCTACCACTGTCCTCATACCACTTATTTTCAAACTATTGTAAAGCTTAAAATCATCGCTAGGCAACCACTTGCTTTAAAATATCAGTACACCAGGGACTGGTTAACTTGTTCCAGAGCTGGTCTCTTTTCCTACCTGGGGCCCTGAGCAAAATTCTACTGAGAGGTCTACTTGAGTCATGAGCCATATAAATCATTGCCAAAGTCACACCTGATATCCCAGTGCTCGCACTACAGTCCTCCCTCCTTTAAAACAGCTATGTGTACCATCAAAAGACTGGGTAGCTGTGATCACCAGGCCTGTTTGATGTGTTTGCCATGTTCCCCTCTGGTATAGCCAGTGGCTGTTTGTTTGATGACCCTATTTGCTCCCTATTAAAGTTGGGTATTGCCTCACAAATTAAGCAAAGCCCCCGGTCCTCTCTTGTGTCAAAGCAGGTGTCAGTGTTTACTGCTTTGAGTTCTCTCCAAGTTTGACCTCAGGAAATAGCAGTAATGATGAGTCGGAGTATGCTAGCTTGTAGGGCTGGACCCGAATATCTGAATATTCAGTCATTGTGGTGGTATCAAAATATTAATTTAGTGGTCCAAATACTTGGAATACACCTTACCCTTACACCTGCTTTGTGATGGAAGGGAGCCATGGCCCTTTAAGGTGAAGATTTTATTAATTTTAAACAAAGAACAGAGAAGCCAACAGTCCACATTTGCCTTTGGATTCTCTATAAGCAAGCAGTCGTCGACAGTGAGAAGGAACCAAAAAAAAGGGGGAAAATAGACTTCCGACAGAACCAGACTCAGGGAAGGCAGCCATCTGCCTCTAAGGGTTGGGGTGAGAGTGGGGATGAGGGGGTGGGGATAGCAGAGAAAGAGCAGATAAAGGACAAACAATACAAACATAACAATGGACCTTATCAAGGTCGGCGAGGACAGTGGCTACAGATCAGAGATGTGTAGCTCCAGAGACACTTGCAGAGAGAACAAACACAGGACCTCAGGGGAAAACAGAGTTAATGATATGTAGTGGTGATATGTAACGGAGAGGAGAGGAGAGGAGAGGAGACCAGTGCATCATGGGAATCCCCCAGCAGTCTAAACCTATAGCAGCATAACTGAGGGACAGCTCAGGTGATCCTGAACAGCCCTAACTATAAGCTTTATCAAATAGGAAAGTTTTAAGCCTAATCTTAAAAGTAGAGATGTCTGCCTCCTGAACCCAAACTGGGAGCTGATTCCACAACAGAGGAGCTGATAACTGAAGGATCTGCCTCCCATTCTTCCACTGGAAACTCTGGGAACCACAAGTAAACCTGCAGTCTGAGAGCAAAGTGCTTTGTAAGGATGATATGGTACAAAAGGTCTTTAAGATAAAGTGGAGCTTGGTCATTAAGAGTTTTATGTGTGAGAAGCAGGATTTTAAATTCTATCCTGGATTTCACAGGGAGCCAATGAAGAGAGGGTAGTATGGGAAAAATAGGATCTCTGTTACTGGTTCCTGTCAGAACTTTTTTACATTTACATTTTGTACCAGCTGGAGGTTTTTAAGAGAATTACTGGGACATCCTGACAATAAAGAATTACAATAGTCCAGCCAAGTTATATATGCATTGACTAGTTTCTCAATGTCATTCTGAGACAGAAGATTCCTGATTTTTGCGATATTACATAGATGAAAGAATGCTGTCCTAGTGAGCATTTAAGTTCATCTGACATACAGCCAGCTACTCTGCCAGAGGAAAATAGGTGTAATGTTATATCAACCTCCCCCATTTTTCACACGATTCTCCCTTGTTTTACCCCTCTTCCCCATTGTCCTTGATTTCATTGTTTTACAGTTTATCTTCTACAAATGTTTGCCTGTCTTTTGAAAAAATGTGGCTATATGTCTTATTGATAGTAAACATAATTTGCAGATGGAGCAAACACTGCAAAGGAGGGAGAATTGTAGCGGGAGCACAGAGGTATCAGGTGTGACTGTGGTGCAGTGGCAAATGGTTTACATGACTCATGGGTGAGGTAGGAGGTTTCTGTAGCACAATTTTGCTCAGTGAGGTAAAGATCAGCCCTTGTTATGCTGATATTATAAAGTGGTTTCCTAGTGGTGATTTCAGGATTCACTAAATCAAAGTGTTGTGTAGACAGCAGTAGGAGTGGTGTCCCAGTGTCAGCGGGAATGTACCTACTGTCAATGGGGAATGATTATATATGAGGACTGTGTACTACTTTAGCTTCTGTTTTTCTGTAGTAAAATTTGTTTTTTCCCCCAACATTTCCAGAGAGCCCAACAAAACCCAGGTGTTCAGTTTCTTCCAGACAGACTTGGGTGGCTTCCTCCCTCGCTCAGTGGTCGACTCGTTCTTCCCCTCCAGCATGACTGAGTTCTACAGCAACTTGGCCAAGTCGGTGAAATCCCTCAAAGACCTTTGACACCAAGCGTTGAGAATTCCTCCTCAAGCCTGAGGCCCACTGACCACTCAGGCCACCAGATGTTCATTCCGTTTTAAACAGTCAAGTCCAACAACAGTCAGCGCTCTGAGATTATCTAAGATGCCAAATATCCAATTCAAGTGGATCTAGTCCACACTTTATGTTATGTAATGTACATTCCTTAATTCCTGTGTTACTGCAGGAGGAGTCTAGTAAGTCTTTAACAGTGAGCACTCATATCTGGAAAGTTCTCCCTTGAGAACAAGGGCTTACATTTGACAAATTTTTAAAGTGAAACTCCCTTTACATTCCCATCTGTGGGATCAGTTTAGTTCCTCTAATCTTAAATTATAGCAAATAGATGTAAAATATATTTGTAGATGTGCTACAGGTACATAATACTTTCTACCAGATAATTGTGGCACCAGATGTTTACTCTTCTGACTGCATAATTCACTGTGTACTGTAAACATGCATGTTGCATGGACCTTATTGACCCTGTGCTGGTATCAGATTGCTGGTTTGTACTGACTCATACCTCATATTTAGTTTTTTGTATTGTGCTTGAAATGACATAGTTTTGTGGATTTCTGGTCACCTGTAAACCATGAATACCTGCCTCTAAAATGTAGCTACACTAAAACACTAAAGCACAGATGGGATGCCAAAGGTGAATTTTTTTTTTTAACAGTGGCATTTTTTTTCTTCGTAAAAGAATATCTATTGAGTAAGGCTTGTGTAGTACTGCTTTACAAAGCAGAAATGTGTCTTCCCCTTTTTACATGGCATGATTTAAGTTGAACATTTGCCTTTCTTTTTCCCTATATACATACTTATGTATTTGTAACTAGTGTTTTTTCTGTTTTCTGGCTAACTGGGCTCACAAAACTGATCGGCACCTGGCTAATTATCCAGTCCAGCTATTACTGGGTCATTTTTTAAATAAGGGATTCAATGTAGGGGAAATAAATCCCATCTAACATGGGGAAATACCAATCATATTCATGATTCAGTAAGTTGATAGAGCTATTGTGGTGAACTGCTTGTATCAAATAAAATAATTTAGGATGTAAAAGAATCTAATAATAATAATAATAGGCTGGTATTATACAAGTTCACTACCATAGATGTTCCTCCGTCAAAACAAATCTGTTCTAATGCATAATTGTCAGCAGTTTCTTTGTACATATGTCAATTATATTGGCAGACAGAGAACAAAAGAGAAAGATTTGTTTTAAAAAAAAAAAGAAATGATTGTTAAGCACACTGTGAAGTGTCTTAATGTAGGAAAATAATGTCAGAAGAGACAGTTTTTTTTTTTTTTTAAAGAATTATTTAAAGTGTGTTTATTGGATCTAAGATATACAAAAGGAAATACACCAAGGCTAACAAAAGAACTGCAAAATGCATTATATGTATAATGGTACTGGTGACAAAGGGAGTAATGTCAGGTCCATCGCTTAAATGTTGAGGGAAGGGCTTACTGTGTCATCCGTCTTCTTACTCCAATAATACAGCTTGCAACTGTGCTTCATAGAGTAGCTTTACAGTGTTTGAGCAGAGCTGTAGTTGAGCTTGTGTAGTGCAGACTTACATATGAGCTGTTTTAGGGCAGGTAGTTTTTAAGTCCTGAAGACATAAGTACAGTGATAACTGAACAGAAGTCTCCCTACACTGACCATTTAAATCATGTTGTCTAGTTTTTTTAAAGGTACGACACATTTTCAGGTTTAAAATTTGTCTTACTTACAAACTAAAATCAAAGCTTAGAGCACTTAAACAACAAATCCAAAATCCTGTCTGTTTTTATTTATTTAATTTGAAACTATATAAAAGTTGGAATTGTAACAATGTTACTTATAACTCTTATATATAATATACACTCCCCTCCAACAACACTGGAACAGTTATTTTTGCTGTAGACTTAAAACATTTGGGTTTGACATCAAACGATGACTATGAGAAGAGATCAACATTTCAGCTTTTATTTCCAAGTATTTACTTCTGGGTCTGATACACAACTTAGAAGTTAGTACCTTCTGTTTGTACAGATATTGCCTCATATTCATGGTTTGATGTCAAACCCAAATGTTTTCAGCAAAAATAAAGGGATTGGCCTCACTGTTCAAATACTTTTGGAGGGGAGTACATACACAAATGCAGGTTATTTCATAACTGTCATAATCTTTTTCATGTATTTCGAAAAGACTAGACACGCAAATGTACTCAATTTACTCTTTATACACTCAGGCTCCCTCTTTTTTTTGGCATCTTAATTATACAAGCCTTCCCTTCATTCCTTCATCATTAGCTTTGAAGTGGACAGCTACTTAATGACAACTTTTGGATTTTCTCATTGAATTAATTACTTTAGGTATAGTGCTTGGACAACGTCAGCACTTTCTTAAGAACTCCCTCTGTATGAAATGAGCATGTAAGAGTTTGAAGATGATTTAAACCATGAAAAGTTTGGTGATTGATTCGCTTTGTGTAGTGAACTAATAGTGTACCCACTTTCTCTGGAGCCTTTCCTCTCATGGTGAGCCATACACAATAGGCTGTTATTTTTTACCTAGTATTTTGAGGAGTATCAAGATTCCTTTGAAAACATTTTACCACATTACCTGGAACATGTTTTACCTCACAGTGTGTAGACAGTGATTGTAATGAACGACCTTAAATGCATTCCACCATTTTCAAGTTCCAACATGTGCTTGGTATGTCATTGCTTACATGTGGATCTAAAGACATTTTTATGTGTGTGTTGTTAAAATGGAGATGGGACTTTATTTGTTAATGTGACTTTGCCTCAGTGTACGTACAGGTCGCTGCTAAAGGAGAGAAAAACATGCACAATGTAGAAGAAATACTAAGTGAATAAAAACCAGCAAAGCACTTAGTTTTTTGCATTCATGTACGTAAATACTACATTACTTTTTTAACTTCTTGACCCATTTGGATTTGTTGGGTTTCTCTCTAATGTGTTATTGTATGCTCTTCACCTTACTATGCGAAGTGCCCTGAGATGAGATGTTGTGAATTGGAGCTGTATAAATAGTATTGAATGAACCCCATTTTCACCTAGTATTAATAGTTTCTGATTCTATTTTCTGGGTAATCTGTTGTTAACTGTCTGCATTTACACCTGCTATTAAGTTTTGTCATTATCCCTTCTGCCCTCTTGTGATCAAAATTCCAATAGTCAGATTTGGCTTGTCACCAAACATCTTACAGTATGTCTCAGGTTAAAGGAAATGATGCTAGATTCCCTGGAGACATCAATAAAAAAACAAGGGTCACATGACACTAAAGGCGCTTTTCCACTAGCACCTGCTTGATTCTACTCGGTTCAGGTCTGTAAAAAGGATTTATAGCAGCGTTCTTGCCAACCAGGTTGCCCTCTCTCTCCCATGTGAGTGTGAGTGACACCTCAGCCAGCAGCTAATAGGATTTCACGGCTATTGGCAGGGACTGACTGTAGTAGAGAGGAGACCGAAGATATTGTAACATATTGTAATGCATCAAGACACACAAACTGCCTTGTCTCTCTTTTCAGTGTTTTGTGTAAATATTGCAAATGTATAGTTACAAGAATTTGCAGGGGCTTTCATGGCATTGTACTTTCTATTGAAAGCTGTCAAAATTGTTACGACTTTCCGTCCAGGTTGTTCAAATATAAAAAACTGGTCCTTCGAGCCGGATCGCTGACTCACTGCAATTAACAGTGTCATTCCTGGAAGAATTTACTGGGCGTGTCAGGAGGCCCTCTACCCTCCCCGTCCATTTAAGAGATTATGACCTCGATGGTTATGAACGGCCAAGAAGATCAGCACTGCCCACATTAACACACACAAACCTTAAAACTTCGACTGAATGTGCTACTTGTGTTTCTGACCGAACACATTGCAGTGGAACAGCACATACAACCATCTCAACATTGGATAGCAGTAAGATCCTGAAATCACTATAACAAAGTTGTTTTCCATTACAATTGAGTACCACCTCATCGTGGGTGGAGTCGTCATAGCACTGCAGCCCAGTAGTCCCTTAATGTCATTTGTGTGCACCGTCCATCTCCCTCTGTATTCTTTGGACCACCACCAAACACAGAAAAGTCTCGACCTCTTCATTCGCCCACGGTACAAGTTTGGTTGCCATATTCAAATTTTGCCAAGTTCCGTGAAGAGCAATGCACACCATCGCTGTTGCCAGTTTTGTTTTTTCTTTTTTTTAAATGGTGGGTTTGGTTTTCGTGAAGGAGTCGCCCTCGTGTGTCGTCATTCCCTGTCCAGTCAGTGGCATGCATTCTGTAGACATCACATTATTGGCTAGACTCAGCTCCCTTGGAAATCCAGTTGAATAGGTAATAAAATAGTACCAGCTACTACATCCTAGAGCCGAGTAGGTGCTAGTGGAAAAGCGCCATAATAGAACTGAAGGCGTCTGAATGGTACTTAAATCGTCTAACTAATGAGCCCGTTTTTATTAATGCTGTCATCAGGGAAATTGGGAAGCCTGATGGTACCAATGCTTGCTTGGCTATTCTCTCCTGTTATGTTGCAGCCATCCCATAGGACAGGGCTATTCAATTAAAAATTGACTCGGGCCGGATTTTCAGACTAAGAACATGAGCTGGGCCAGACGTTTTTAGCAGACAGTGAGCAAAGTTAACCATTTAAAATAAACACAAACAGATAAGATAACAAACACACTGGATGTTTATTAACGTATTGCCACATCCAAAAGGACATAAACACAATAGAAGAGCAGTACTTAAACTAAACCTGTGCTGAAATACTGCTTCTTTAAATTTTACATTTCAAACACACAACTTCAACACATTTTGATAGGTAAATATGAGCACAGGTTAAGGTGCATATCAACATAAAAACTAAGTGTAGATTAGAAACACCATCTTTTGTTTTGGTCACATCTCAAAGTGCATTAAAAAGTAACTTGCTTAACAGTAACTTTTCAGAACTTGAGACATTTTTCTTCTTTTGAAATAACAAAAAACAGAGTTTGTCCCTGTCCATATTTGGTCTCATCTGAGACAGTCGCATCTTCAGTGCATATAATCAAAAAAATAAACAGTAGGCACAGTGATAGTTACTATCCCTTTGAAACGAAATAAAGCTGACATCAAAGTGCATAATAAAGTGCAACTAAGTGAAATAACTGTCAAAACAAAATGTCTTTCTTAAATATTAAACTTATAATAAGTGAACAGAAAATAGTCACATAAATACATAAAAGTACCTTTAGTGTCTGCTACAGCACGCTGCTTTGTTGCACTTACCATGTCTCGAAGACATCTGTGGCGAGAACATCAACCCTGCGAATGTTTGACGTGTCAGACAGGCAATGTTCCCTGTAATTTTTCATGAGTCTGAGCAAACACACAAACTCCCTGAGCGTCCCTTGGACCACTGTGAGCAACATCAGACGTGTGCACTGTGGTCACACCAGCATCACATCCATTCAAGTTACATGGTTTATTAAAAGAATCAAATTACAGCATTTACATTTCTGTTAAAACACTTTGTCAACAGGAGCCAGTTGAAGGCTGCAGTGATTTTAGTGACACTACAATGTATAAGAGTGAAGTTATTGAATATTTGTCTCTCTTTACTGTTGCAGCGGTTTTGCAAATTGCAGACGGACCCTGTTCACTCCATAGACACCAATGTTATTCCTGTAGCTTGAAAGACAGCTACTTTTGATAAAACTGGGCTTGTAGCACATTGTCTGCCTTGCAACAATGGGAAAGAGGCACCGTTTATGTTTTGACAACCTATATCTAATGAGTTATTGATGCTGGAAGTCCGAATCTGTGAATATCTTTCCAACTTTACTGAACTTGGGGCCACTACCACCTAAGGAGTGATATATTTAATTTTGAAAAAAGCATTTAGCCATACTTAAAGCTTTAAGTGCTTTATTAACACAGAACTAAAAATTTTGTATTGTTTTATGATCACAGGTTCTGTCTGAAAAGAGGTGGCATCATTTTAAACAGTGAAATCAAACTAACAAAATGTAATGACCAACCAGTGAGCAATACTGGATTCTGCAAAAACATAAACTACTTTTTAAAAAAAAAATCTAAATCTTATCTCAACACAATTCATGGATGAACTTATTTTTGTGTGTATGCATGTATTTATTGATTTATTTAGTACTGTTAACATATCAGAGTTCTGAATGAGTTTTTCTTAAGATAAGCAAAGGCCATTTATTGATTACATATAGGCTGTTAAATGTTCATTAAAAACTAAAAAGCATTTAAAAAAAAAACAACTTAGGCATTTATTGAGTCACTAAAATACTGTAGAGTACAGACCACATCAGCATGATTATAAGCATCCTCTGGTAAATGAACAACCAGATACTGATGTCTCTCACCATATGGACTTCAGGAGATGACTGGGGGATGATAAACTGTGACCTACTGGTTGGATTCTCTCTGTTCTCATGTTTCTTACATGTTTGTCCCCTGACAGCCGGGTCCTAATGTTTTTTGAGCAACACACCATACTATGACGTTTTTACAATGATGGTTCTACTATGGAACCAGTTTGACATGTTCAGGTGTTCTTTGTGTGAAAACTCAGAGATTTCAGGTATCAGTAGGTGGTTTTCAACTTTCTTTGTTAAGTTTCTGCTTCAACTTTAAATTAAATTTCCTTCACTAAGCCAGCCCTCTGGACTTCCAGTAAGCTGTGTTCCTATTGGCTGTCCAGGTGGCTGCTTGGTGTTATCAGGAACACCTGAGCAGCTCAGTGTCTTCCTGCTTTATTTAGCTGCAGCCAAACATTTCCTCTGCTTCCTTCACCACTGAACTGGGTTTGGCTTCGTTGCTTTAGCTTGTTCTTTAGGCGTTGGCTTGCAGCTTCCAGCAGTAAAATTGTCTTTAATGTGTTTCTTGGTGTGTTTTAGGGCTTTGTACTGGATAGTTGTCTTGGTAAATGAGGTTCTTTAGCCACAGTTAGCACATGGTGCTACTGTGTGCAGTGATTAGTGGATTTGGTGCAGCTGAGTTGTGTCTTTATCTTGGCTGTAGTGAGTCTTTAGAGGTTTTTGGTCAGACACATTCTGTATTCTTGTTTGAGAACCAACATTGGTTGTCCAGAAGGTAAGAGTTCCTGTCCTGATTCTCTGTTCTCAGAGGTTCTCTGGTAGGCTGCAGGAGACTTTAGCATTTGGGTTGTACTAGTTTGGTTTTTATATGGTTTCACTTGGACGACTATCTTGAGGCCCCTCCATGCAGCAGAAGAGACTTTGAGAGTTTTTAGGAAGTTCTGGAGACCAGACTTTAGAGCAGCAGAAACATTTGTCAACAGTTTGAGCAGGAGAAGGTGAGCTTCAGAGTAGAAATGAGACGGAAACCTTCTTGACCCGTGTGGTGAGGTCCTGTACCAAGAGTTTGAGCAGGTTGTGAAGAGTCTGTAGTTCTTTGGTCTGAAAGCACAAGAAGAGTCGACTCATTAAAGGAGAAAACAGGAGACATTGTTGGTTCTTCTGTCGCTCTGCAGTTTCCTTAGACTGAATATCAAGTTTATATTTTAAATGATTTCCCGTGTGAGCCCAAGAAGACTTCAATAAACTCCCTCCATCCCCTGGACACAACATATTTTATTACCATGTTAAATCTTTTTTTTAAAAATATGTCTTTGAGTTTTAATCATAGTTTTAGCATAGTTTTTTCTCTTTGCTTGTTTAGTTTTGTCATCTGTGTGAAAGGTGCTAAACAAATAAAGTTGAATTGATGAAGTGAATAATTGACTAACTCATGATTGTGACAACAGAAGTATTTTCATTGTGATTTAAGGGTTTATTTCATTTTTAAGGTTGGGGTTAAAATCTTGACAAAAAAAGATTAAAGAAATAAATTGCATTTAAAAAAGCAATTAAATCAAAGGAAAAAACATTTAATACAATAAAACTTTTAACAAGAAAATTAAACATTAAATACAATTAAATTACATCAAAGAGACAAAATATTAAATTAGATAATTAAATGGAAGATACAAAACATGTATTTATGAAATTAAAATGTTTTTAAACAAAAATATTAAACATTAAAGGTGAAATATTTTAGATCATGAAACATTTAAAAAATACAATTAAACAAGAACAATATTAAACATTTTCTTAAAAATACAAAACATTTAATTAGATTATTAAACCTTTAAAAAGACAAAACATTTAATTAAAAAATTTAATGTTTAATTAGAAAATTACATCTTAAAGACAATAAAACTTCAAATAGGAATTAAACAGAAAATACAATGAAGCATTTAAAAAGAAAATTAAACACTAAAAGGTGGTAAAACATTTAAAAAGAAAAACCTTCAAGATTTAATTGAAACATTAAATATTGGGAAAGGAAAAAAAACTCAAGCCGATAAAACATTTTTAAAAAACTATTAAACATTAGAAAGACAAAACATTTGGAAATCAAATCAGACATTAGAAAAGAATAAAAGGTGAGAAAAGAGCAAAACTAAACGTTTAAAAAGAATCAAACTAAAGATAAAACATTTGAAAAGACACCAGTTAGACTTTAGAAGATCAAATTAAACAGAAGAGACAATAAAACGATCAAAAAGAGCAAAAACAGATAAAGCTCTTAAAGCGTTTTCTAGTCTGAAATGAAAATATCAAGTTGTTTCTTCAAACACTTCCTCTTTCTATGTTCTTGGTTTGATTGTGGACAGATTTACTAAGAACTCATTTCAGAAAACTGCTTTCCAGATAAAGTCTACTCGTAGTTGAAGGCATTTATCAAACTAATGTTACCTTCTGATCTCCACAAACGTTACTGTTCAGTGAAGAGAATCAAAGTTTGTTGAGGATTTCTAAAAAACCCACAGGTGAAGGTCTGAAAAGAACTCAGATGGATGGTCTAAATGTGAAATCAAGACTCATGGTCACAAGTTTTAAGGCTTCTGTTAACCAGAAAGTTCAAACTAACAGAGAACTACTGTGGGACTTAGAAAATTTCAGCCCTCAGACTGTCTGAAGGTTCAAACTAACAGAGAAGTACTCAGGAACTTAGAAGATTTCAGTCCTTGGACTGTCTGAAAGTTCAATCTAACAGACAACTACAGGGGGACTTAGAAAATTTCAGCCCTCAGACTGTGTGAAAGCTCAGGTCCTGAGGACTCGGGAGGTGTGGAGGCTTTGGAAAGTCTTGGAACTGAGGGTTCCACCCTCCAGCACAAAGGCTGAAGTCCAACCTCCTGAGAAAAACGGTCGAGTCGAGACCCGAGTTAAAAAAAAACTCGAAAATGACAAAAAATAGATGATAAATGCGCAAAAAAAACAAGAATTAGTATCTGAGCAAGTAGCTCAGGGGGTTAGAAGACAGACTACCAACTGGAAGGTTGCAGGTTCAAGACCCACCACTGGCAATTTTCTTTCTTTGTCTTTGTCAGGATTTTGATAAAAATTTAAGAAGGGTCTGGTCTTGAACCAGCGACCTGCAGCTCCATAGGCAAATCCTTAACTCACTGAGCTACAGATCAGATGAAAAGAAATAAATTCGTCGTCCCTTTGGCATCGTAGTTCGTGAAGTGACCACATGGGCAGAGCCAAGGCGGAGTCTGGGTGGAGTCAGGGCGGAGAGTAGGCGGGGAGGTGGGTGGCGGCCTCCCCCCTCTACTCCCCCACCACCCACCACACCTTCCCCCGCCCGACAAGTTCTTCGAGTCGCCACGAGTTCTTCCAGTCTCCATGGGTTTTCCTGAGTTTCTGGAGTTTCCATGAGGACGGAGGCAGAACAACTTGTCATGAAGAGGTGTTGAAGTCGGCCAGGATGGACTGACTTTTTACAGCAACTAGAAGGAAGACGACTAGAAGAGCAGGTCTTTAACCACCATCCATAAAAGCCATGGAGTCGCTCCAGAGAAATGAAAGAAGGTCAACTTTTATCAACCTCCATCCACATGTTCAACTTGATATCTTTACTTTGACATTTTTAGCACCACAAACCTTTAGTATCACACTTTATTATCATTTATTAGGACTTTCATGGAATCCACCAGCAGATTTACTTTTTGTTGACAAACTTTATTCTTGTCATCGTGGGACTGCAGTATTTAAAACTGTTCCTTCTATTTCACCTCATGTTTATTAATTTTAGTGGAGAAAGTTATTTTAGTCTCTTAAAAACCAAGTAATAAATTGGATTAGTCAAGAGGTTTAAATTTCTTACTTTGTCATATTTTAAATATGACAAAAAATATAAAAATAAAGTGTCTTGAGACAATTTGACCTGTATTTGGCGTTATATAAATAAAATTGAATTAAAATTGTATGTATCTTGTAATGTTGGAGTAATTCAGCCATATATGTTGGAAAACACATTTTCTTTGTCCATTAATCTGTTGATTGTTTTCTCCAGTAATTCATTTCTTGTTTTGGTTTATAAAATGTCAAACCTAAATATATTCAGTTTACTGTCATAAAAACCAAAAAGATTTACATTCATGATGCAGGAATTAGGCAGTTTTTCACTTTTTATCTTAGTTTAGTCAGAAAGATAGTTGATAATGTGTGAATTGTTGCAGCTTGTGAGCCGTAGAAGGTTTTAATCTTTGGGGCCGAGTGTCAGAAAACATTTAGAAACCAACATCAACAAAACACTCAAAGATTTGAACATCATTAAAGGGAAATCCAACTTTTGCATGACAATGTCTAATTAAAGGACATTAATTTCCAATGTAAATGTGTGATATTCATCCTCTGGACTTTTCTCTTCACATCATCTTCCACCTGGACTGGTTTGGTCGGGAGCATGTGCAACAAACATTTGAAAAACTGCACTTTAACATCAATGAATGACACTGAAGTTTAATCGCTACATAAATGAGACTGAGTCTGGATGTGCTGCTCTGTCATTCACTCCTAAGTTTAGGGAAAGTTCAAACAAAAGAGGACAGTTCAGATAAGACTTGAAAATGAGCTTATTCTGAACAAACATCTCAGACTTTCTGAGCTTCAGCACCTCTAGCAAGATAATTTAACAACAAGCAACTCAAGAGATCCACAAGTTGGAGAGAGTTAGCTTTAGCTGAGCCAAAGAACATGTGGGACGCTAACCTAGCAAACATTTCAGACTTTTCTCTGTGAATTCTGAGAAATAATTTCCTATTTAATGACAAAGCTACATATCTTAACTCAGTCTCATTAAAACAGACTCTAATTCAGTGTCATCCATCCATATTAAAGTGCAGTTACCCAAAATGTTTGTTGCATGAGCTCCAACAAAACCTGTCCAGGTAGAAGGCCACTTTGACAAACAGGAAGTGGATGATTCCAAGCAGATTTATAGAAGGGGGAACCGGACTGTACTAAGTGTGGTCGAGTATAGAGGGATGTTTTGTGGGTTTTTAAGGCTGATAATGATTATTAGTTAGACATTTGGAGTAGATATTCATTTGCAGTAAATGAAAGTATTTAAAATCTTGGAGTTAAACTTTGAAGAACAAAAACTCTAACAGAAAACTTTGTTGATACGTTTTTGTTTTGTTTACAGATGTTACGTTAAAGGAGTTTTATTCATGACGTATAACCAATCAAATCACTCCAGAAGACAGAGCCACCACAGGTAGATAAAGGTTCAGAGCCAAAGTAGCACCATTTTTAAATTTATTTATTACCGTAAATCAGTAAAAATAAAATACTGATAATCAGTAAATCAGTCAGCCCACAATTACTACAATTCTACAATGTATGTCTCTTTCCTTTGACTTGTTATTTGTACAATATACGATGTATATGATGGCGTTTTTTTCATCCCGAAGGCTATACTATGATGTTTTCTAAGAGCCATACGATGCTACTCTGTTTGTTCTGGCTCTGGGCCCTGCACTCCTCCTCTGTTGTTTTCTGGATTGTACTCAGCTGCATGCCTTCGTCCACCCGGCCTCCGTTGACTCGTCCCGCCTGCCGTCACTGGAGCTGAAGCTGGATTGGAACAGACCAAAGTACAGTCCAATCACGATGCCAGCTGCCTCTCAAAAGGCTCCTTCATCTGGCAGGTGGCAGCACTTCTTCTGAGGGGAAGCTGAGCTGGCCCAGCAGAACTTTGGAGATGTGTTCCAGTGGTTGGTGGATGTCTGGGGAGATAGAGAGGGACCTTTGAATTGTTCAGAAAGGAAAACAGGGAACCCATTGGTAGTTTTAGTTTAGGGTGCTACTGCGGTGTGTTTTCGTGTTTTAAGAGGTGGACAGGAAGAGTTTTTTTTCATATTGATTATCTTTTACTTTGTTCCTGGTTGGAATGCCCATCAATGTCAACATGAAGTTCACTTTTAGTTCTGTTGATTTATTTTTATTTTACTAACACCCATTTGTTTTTAACCCCCTCACATGTTGTGTTGTTGTAAACTTACTCTTTCAAATAAATCCTCATCTAACCCTCTGGAAACCAGCGTTTGGACTGTTTTTGTGTTGCTCCTCACCTACCGACAGCTGTGGACTAAAGGCTATACTGTGACGTTTTTAGAGCGACATGCTATACTATGATGTTTGTTGGGCGACACAATATACTATAAGCTTTTTTAATTGACATATTACTGTGACGTTTTTTTTGGTTTTTTTTGTGTTTTTTTTTAGCAACATATAAGAATTCGAACAGTTTTAAAAGTTACTACACTTTTACTTGTGCAATGAAATTATTATTCTATGGCATTTTTTAGATGACATATTATACTCTGATGTTTTCTTGAATTACATACTATTTTGACCCACATATCATACATGACAATTTTAGGCAACATCCTATCATTTTGTGCTTTTTGAACCACATAATAATCTATGTTTTGTTTTTTTTTCTTGCCAACATGCTGTACTATGAACTACAGGCCATACTATGTTATTCTTGAGTAAAGCATACTATACTTTGACATTTTCTGAACTACATCCTATACTATGGCGTTATACACAGAGTGCTTTGGTTACATGTTGATTTATAATCTAGATTTTTTTCTGTTTTGTTTTTTGACAGGATTACCACAGACCTGACCGTGAACACCGTCGACACCCACCTCAGGGAGACGCTGCCTAAGATCTCAAGGCTGCTTGGTCGTGGTCTTTCTGGCACGTACTCTTCCAAGATGAGCCGGGAAGTTTAACACTTATGGAATGACACCAGGTCTAAGCCGACAAACTTCCAATTCCTCCTCAACCCATAGTCTCTGGGAAACCTACATGGAGTAAGAAAAGTAGACAGAGAAGTAATTAAGTCTGTACACAACATATTAAAAAGAAATCATGCTAATACATTAAGTACAAAGAACCGAATTCGCCAATATACTGGAGACCAGAGCTATTTAATTTGATAAGTATAACCTTGTTTAGTAACATTTCAATTATTTGAGAGCCGTCCTAAAGAACTGCCTGTAATCCCAATCATAAAATGGGTTTGGAGGAAGAACATAGATGGTAATCTGGATATACATGAGTTAGGCTTTATAACTACTACTGGTAGTATTGGTGGAAGTAATAGCAATGTGACTACTACTAGTAGTAGTGGTAGTACACACTACTGCTGCTGATACTCGCACTGCTACTACAACTTGTAATACTATTACAAATGCTGATACTACTTCTATGACTCTAACAGCTGTTTATACTACTACTGCTGCTTGTACTTTTAGTATTACTACTACTGCTTGTACAACTATACTACAGCTACTATTAATTGTCTGGTGTTTGGTTGTCAAGCTGCTAGCTCGCCTTAGCATTTTGCTAGTGGCTAACTAGTTAGCTCTCATAGACTGGAAGCTCTCAACAAGATTTCATAATGAAAAAAGAGCCAAAAACTATTCTTACCTATGAAAAGTCATTCCAAGTTTCCTTGTCTCAATCGTACGACGTAGTGTGTAACTGTATGCAGCACAGTGAGACGGCATACTTGTTTCCGTTTTCACGCTGTCTACATCAACAGAATGCACTGAAACTTTGCCCCCACTAGCTTAGCCTCGCCGTAGCACGCAGCTCAAAGGGGCGTGTCCTATCTACTCATTCATATCTATGACAACAACGATGGCTGCACATAAGGACGCCTGTCAATGACGTTGACTAGCTGCGTAAATAACATTATATACAGTCTATGGTAAATACGTAGGTGAATCGCATCATTGGCTGCAGCAGCCAGTCACCGGTCACTCACTGACTCACATTGAAAAATAGCACAGAATGAATTGTTACGTGTTTATTTTATTTACAATTTAGGTTGGATTTTTTATTTTTTTGTGCACAGCGCAGATTTTCTGTGCGCGGAGACCGTGTCAGCAGTGCGCAATTGCGCACGCGCGCAGTTTAGAGGGAACAGTGCAGACAGGAGTACCTGTTTGATAGCAGATGTCACACTCGTCTTAACTTTATCGTCCGTTAAAACTTCATCCACGACAGCCAACATGCAGTCCTTCACAGTTTCTGAGTCTGTGAACGGCCTCTTTTTCATGGCCCTTTCCTGAGCTGTGCAGGTCCGCTTCATTGTAGTACAGCTCCGGTTGTAAGATGCAGTCAAACTTTGAATTATAGCCGCTCTCTCATGACATCCCTCGGGAAAGTTTGTCCGAAACGCGGCACGTTTTTCCAACGTGGTGTCTTCGGACATTATAATCTTTCAGCGCTGCAAAGCACTCGTTGCAGAGTAAACGCATTGGTTTGGCGTTCGGACTTGGTGGTAAATAAATAAATACTTGTCAGTCCACGCAGGATTAAACCGACGGTTTTCCTCGCCGATTTGTCGTTTCAGGATAGAAAAAGACATGCTGCCATTTTCGCCTGTATAGAACTGCTAATGTTAACTTTTCATACGCGACTCCTCAACACAATGCATTGTGGGTTAGTTGCTAGGTTACGGTAAGTGTTGCATTCAATGTTTGCAATAATGTTGGAATTTTTGTAAGAACTTGTCAGTGTTACTGAAAGATGTTTTTCTGTTTTTCTCGGACCCAAGTCCCAATCACTCGGCAGTTGCTTTAGGGCCACTCGAGGGTTGCTTTCGGGCCGCATGTGGCCCGCGGGCCGCTAATTGAATAGGGCTGCCATAGGAGTTTCCTGTAGTGATGCTGCTGCATGGGTTGGCCTTAAAGGGAGGGCTCATCTGAATCTCATTGGACAGTTTGAAATGTAAGTATAGGCCACATTATACTTATATCGATTCTGAGACACCTAAAGATGTGGGCTGACTGACCTCACTGCATGCACTTACATGGTCAAGGACTTGTTTCTTTTTCTTGACCCAGATAAAATATCCATGTGTACACCATGTAATCCATTATGTGATGAAAATGGGTTTCTTATTTCTGCCACTGTCCACTAGAGGGCTCTGTGTGCTGTAGCCTGAACCGATCAGACAGCAGGAATCCACTTATTAGTGCTGGCCTAATACATTTTGATTAAAAATTGGATTAAGTACTTTATTTGTAAAAAGCCAAGTTCCATCGGATTCTGAACCAAGACAGAGCAATGCAACAACTATCACTTCAGTGTGGATTTAACCTTTCAATTCTCTGACCTCACTGAGCTTTGACCAACAGTTATCTCAGTGTATGTAGAATGACACAGTGTTCAAAGAGCATGTAAACTGTGGCAGAACCAAACCCCGTAAGTGTTTCATTGTGACTGTGGCAGCCTTTTTTGACAAATACTGAGACTAATTACCTTTAAAAATGTGGATTCTGTGATAGAAATTGATTCTAATTCAAAGTTTCCTAATGTGCATTGTCTGGGCAACTTGTGGTCCAATAACTTTGTCTACAGTCTTTGTCTTCTGTGTTAGACTAGTTGCATGTGCTACACACGGACTGTTTTGGTTAATTTAATGTCTGGCACACAGAGTATGTGTAAAATGATACGTGTCAAATGTTTGTACTTTACTCCTCTTACTGAGAGCACATTCTGCTGTTTTACATGACTGTACTAGACAAAACACAAAAACCAATTTTTTCTTCTACCTTTCTGTTCACAAAGTAATTTTGTTTCTTGTTGTCCAACACTGGTGTTTTTCTTTAGCTGTAATGTCAGACGGACCAAGGTATTTGAAGTCACCTGCAAACTTGGAGAATAAAAAATGACACGTTCACTTAGTTTTCAGCATAGTATGTTATTTTGTAATCTTACAGCAGATATAACTGACTATAAGCATCTGATTGATAAGTTGAAGTTTTCTTTAAATGCACTTTAAGAGAAAACTGTTGTTTTGTGGGTTGCATACAAAGATCTGCTGCATTATAGTGTCATAACCCTGAGTGTGCGATGAATTAAGAGCTCAGAAAATCACAGAACGCACATAAGTTATATTTGGCAGAGAAACTGTTGCCCTGCAAAGAATATTTAAATTTTGAAAAAAACACTGCTGTTTAAAAACACATCTGCCCTCTGTTTTCTTTGCATTCTGAATTTTTCGGAGACTTCCTTACAATGTCAGTTGTGACTACAAAATGTAATTTTTGTGCTCGCCAAAAACTTGTTTGGCTGTAAAACATTAGAATATTTATTAGCTAATTACAGGGCTATTCAAAAAGAATGAACCAATTTCATTTTGCAATATTTTAATAAGGAAAAGCAACAGAAAACTCTAGCCAAGTCACAAGTATTCTACTCACAATCAACTTTTATTTCCTGGATTACAAGTGTTTAGCGTGGCCATCACCTGCAGCACAGGCAACAGCAATGTGATAAGAGAATTCCTCTCAGACATATCAGCATATCACGATCCACTGAGTTGATCGCTGTTGTTATTCGATGTCATTCAATAACATTTGGCTGGAGTTTTCTATTGCTTTTCCTGATTAAAATAATTAAATTGGTCCATTCTTTTTGAATAACCCTGTATTGCCTAGCTCCATCCACAATAAAAATAAAACTGACTAGTGTCCAAGTCGAATACACTCCAGGTAGTGGAACAGTAGCAGCTGAAGTTACTGAGGGCTGAATCCAAACTAAATTCATTCCTTCAAAATAATAACATTGGTTGTCGCAGTGTATACATGAACACTTTTTTGTGTAGATGTAATGCCACATTACATGCATGGGGAGCAATCATTTGGCCTGCATATACATCACTGTAAAGGCTAACCCGAGCAAAAATGCCAGCTGTCAAATCATAGTCGGTATGATCTAAACGAGTCAGCAGGATTTCTTTGTGTTCATTTTAGGGATACATGGATCCACAGGATTTGAACCTGTTGAACACACAAATGATATCTCCTTTAATTTGAAAGAACAATTTCAATTTAATGGCACGATGGTTTTATTTGTGCACACAAAATCATTTATTTTTGTTTCTTCCACAACACTGGTCAGACACTGTATTTAACAACTCATGTCTCATATCACTATTTTCTTCTGAAGGTAAAAAAATATTGTCCATGAAGTATGTAGATTATTAACGGTTATTGGGACACAAATCTATCTGCATGGCTAGTTACAGTTAAGGGCAACTGAGAAAATGTAGGGATGTGGAGTTTTGGGGTGGGGGTGGACCACAACGACTGACTGACTGTTTTCTATGAGGTCGTTAAATGAAAGTCCAACATCTGTGTTCCTCAAATGCTACTGAGGTTATGTTTCTTTTTGAGTTCTCCCAGCAGCTGTCATTCCGTACGGCCCTGCCTCCTCCTGATCACCACTGTAACGGATCCTTCAGGTAAAGCCTTGATCATGTTCCAGGCCTCAAATCGAGTCATGTCCGTTAGACTGACTCCCTGGACCTGCAGCAGTTCATCTCCACCCTGCAGTCCACTCTGCTCTGCTGCGCCACCTGAAACACACAAAATAGCCCATTTGAGCTCCTGGTATCTTTCATGATATGACAGCTAGTACTCTACATTTTCCCCCGAAGTGCAGGAATATTTTCACTTTTTTTATTTACTTGACAAAAAATCCTTTTTAAAAGTAGGCAAGAGTTGATTCATGGTGGTTAAAGAGTAAGCATAACATTTTTATTAATTGGAAACAATTTTTTGTAAATATAGTGGGATCCAAAAATATCAGAATCATGACTGTACTTTTAAAGATCCTGTTGATGACTAGAGGTCTGTCTCCATGGATTGAGCCCTTTCCCCCCTCTAAAGTAAAGCCAACCCCTCCAGGACCTTTCAGTAGCTCTGCACTCACTGGGTCCCCCTGTTCCAGCACTGCAACACAGCAAAAACACAGAGTAAATGTTGCCCACATCTACTCAGAAATAGAACGTGTAATTAAACTCATAGTAAAAAGGTGATACTTTTAGGCCTCCATGAAACGGGGCTTATTTTCTGCCTAAAACAGAAGCCCTGTACAAAAGCAGTACAAAACATGTGGGGCTCTGTGGTGCGACTCACCTGCAGGGTTGGGCTCTTCACTCCAACAGCCTCCTCCCTCTTTTCCCTCCTCCTCAGCTCTCTTGCAGATCACTACCACAGCCAGCTTCAGGCTGCGGGTCTGACGCAGGGCAGCGGTAGCATCAATGTGTGTGAGCCCACGCAGTGTTTGTCCGTTTATAGACAACACCTCATCTCCTTTCTGGATGGTGCCCTCCTGAGCCGCCAGGCCACTGGGAAACACTCTGTGGACCTGGACAGAAGGCAGCACGTGTGACACAAGCATGCAGACATTCAGAGAGTATGTGCATAGTAAATCTTTAACAGACAAGGTCAAAAATGATGTAAAACTTCAGTGTGGAGGTAATACTTTAAAGGCTGAAAATGGCATGTCTACCCTTCAGGAAATGGGGGTTAAAATCTTGATAAACACATCAAAATCATCTCTTTCTCCCTGACAATGCCACAAGTCACACCAAAATCACAAGACAAAGAATGACAGTTATTCCACTTTCTTACTCACAGCTCTTCCATGTGTTTACTTATTTATAGAAACCACTGAACATTGATGTCAATAACCTCTTCATATTCATTATGATTACCACAGTCTTACCACTGATCTGTCTCCTCTTGACTCATCACCATTTTATGTCTATTTCCCCATTTCAATCTGTGCCAAACACAGTGAAGTTGCATGTAGCTATAACGAACCTTCCATACAAAAAAATTGTACTGTATGCACTTCAGTGAGTTTCCTTCAAGAACTACACCACTTCTATAGCTTATTGTGTTTTTGATCCAACAGTGATAGAGTGAGGTAAATATCTCATGTGTGGTGTCACAACTAGATGTGTTGCTCTCATTCTGCTATCAGTTGAAGAAGAATAGAGAAATAGTTTTTAAAAATATGTATCTAGTTTGTACTGTGGATCTCTAGGGTCATTGTTTCTGGGAAGAAACGTTGCTCATTTTTCAGTGAAATTCCTTTCGCCATCATTGTTCCACGTTACGATGTCAGTGATAGAAATCACAAAATTATTGACACCGATAGATCAAGATTGTAATTTTGAGTGGCAAACTTGGAAAAATTCTCTAGTTAGACTCATAATAAAAAAAAAACATACTAATCCAAACTAATATCTAAACCCACTCAACTCATGTCATCGATATGCATCTGTTCTATGTGCAGCTTACTGTTGGAGCTTTGCTCTCCAAGTCACACCCTCCAGCAATACTGAAGCCCAGACCAGCTCCCTCCTCTTTATGTAGAATCACAACATGGATGTCCACCAGTTGCTGTGGAAAAGAAGCAGAGTTACTACAGCAGTTTATTACCTCAGGCTTATTTTGGTTCTGATTTTTTGTTTGTTTTGTCTGTTAGCAGGATTATGCAAAAACTGTTAAGCTGATTTTGATTTTGATTTGAAGCTTGGTGGAGAGGTGGGGCATGGGCAAAGGAAGAATTCATTAAATCTTGTCACATAACAGACTGAATGACATAGTAACTGAAATGCAGCCTATTGAGAGTAGAGGTTAACCAACAGACACTTTGAAGCTGCTGCTCTGTAGCTAAGATACTGATTTTAGAACAACAGCGCCATCTGACAAACTCACCATAATTAGGTATTTTCCATTGCATTTAAAGCAACTATTAAAGTCAGAGAGTAAATACACATAAAGGAGAAAAGGCTTTGCTAAATATACAGAATGCATTTTGGAAGCTTGTGTCAGTGACTTGTGAACACTTGTATACACTTGTACTCATACTACCAGTCAAAAGGAAAGTGCGTCCAAACTTTTGACTGGTAGTGTATGTGCAGTTCAGAGATCTTTAAACTGAGGCATCCATATTCTCAGAAGGATCTCACTCTGCTGTTCAATATATAGCAGATGTTGAGCACACGCATTCTCCCAGATGGTCGGATATTTGGAGGACTTGGTGCATGTAAGAATCTTAAGATGTTTCACCTCTCACCCAAGAGGTGTCTTCAGTTCTGATCAGTTCTGATTCTCAACAGTAGAAGCCTCTTTAATGAGAAGTGAAACGTCTCCAAGAACCTAAGAGAAAAGTCCAGTTGTTTTGACCTTGAGATGAACACCCTACGAATGCTGCAGGAGTATGAGAAGATATGTAGAAAGCTTGCAGACTACAGGAGCTACCTTTGTTTTAACCTCAGATGCGGACAACACTGTCAAAGATCACAGAGCACAGCAGATACTACTCCAGAAAGCTGTTCATAGCCGTTGCATTTGACCTTCTGTTTTTTAGTATATGACAAATCTGAAATTTAGCAGCCCAGGGTAGTCATAAATTTACCCTACATTACACAGATTTACGCTGGCATTGTAAAGACAGGATTAGAAATGTAGAATTATATAAGTGATTTTGGAACCCAATACGTAATGTCTAAAAGCATGACTGCAGCATCACATCAAATGTTTTTTTCCTGTTTCTCATCATGTTTCTTCATGATGATCAAAAGATCTGCAGTCTTTTTGAAATAAAATCCACAAGTTGAAAATCCTTCTAGAAATATGCCATGAATAAACTGGGCAATAGCCTGCTATGCCAATTTGTTTTTCACCTTCAATGCGTCTTGGTCCAGGTCTTTGACCTCCTGGATCATCCTCTGTATTTCCTGTGAAGGGATGGCTGAGATGACAGAGTGAGCATAAGAAGAAGGGAATGATGCCTCCCCCTCCCCTCGTTCGATGGTACACTCCCTCAGTGTGGCCAAGCTGTTTAAAATCACAAAAAGATTTTAGAGCATGATGAGGTGTAACGTTAGTTATTGTCATGTCAGCATGGTGCCTGCCAGCAGTGTATAAAGAGATAGATAGATAGATAGATAGATAGATAGATAGATAGATAGATAGATAGATAGATAGATAGATAGATAGATAGATAGATAGATAGATAGATAGATAGATAGATAGATAGATAGATAGATAGATAGATAGATAGATAGATAGATAGATAGATAGATAGATTGATAGACAGACAGACAGACAGACAGACAGACAGAAAGATAGATAAAACCTTTGTTGATCCCACAGCAGGGATATTTTTGGTTACAGCAGCAGAAACAATACCAAGAAGAAGAGAAGAAGAGCAACATACAATGTACACACTTTCTCCTTATAGAGAAAATATAAATATAAATGTTTACAGAAAAAATTCAGTGAAATTGCACATAGTGTCCTTATTTACATTTATTACAGTTAGTTTGCGGCTGAACTGAACTACTAGGAGCAGGCTTGATTGAGGCCATCTGTGTGAATACAAAACAGGCACTGTAGGCCTTAGGTGGAATTTAAATAATAAAATAGCACATCATGTGTACCCACACCTCACTGTGAACGTCTCACCTGACAGAAAATCCTCTATCAGTGCTGTCCAAGCCTGACTCAGAATCCTGAGTGTTAGGAAAGTCCAATGCTGAGCCGTCTTGCAGGTTTGGGGAGTGAGGGTTACCACGGCAGGACATGGGCAGAGTGTGCATCAATACTTGTGAAACCTGGAACAAAAACATCCCAATAAAACAGAATCAGATACAATTAAAATGTAGACAGAGAGAGAGGAGGGAGAGACATGAGGCATGCAGAGCGTACTTACCTTAAGGGTAATTAAGATATTTTATACTTTTGACTCTTATTTTTGGTTTTCTGTTTATTTTTGGTTATCATCTCTTATCAGCATATTAACATTGTCCTCACTAAGTTAAGTTGCTGATACATGTGAAAACACAACTAAGTAACACAAGCAGTCAAATGATTAGACAAGCAGGAAACAAACCCCCTCGTTAGGAGCATTTTTAAAGTCATATACATAGTCTACTGATGTTAATAAAAGTGCTATGATGGAAGAAATCTTTTGTCTGTGTTGTTTTCATGTATGTCTGGGTCATTTTATGTCTTGGTGTAACTGGCTGGGCTGTATATGTGGGTCTCAGGAGCAGCACTAAGGAATTTGGACAAAATTTGGATAAGAAATTTGATGCAACTCTAGAGCACAAAAAATCTATCAATATTAATCAATCACAGTGAGATCTGTGGTGGAGAAGCAGTGAAAAAGGTTTTTAGCACGAAGGGACAGATGCATACATAAAAGCACTTCATGAGGTGTGATCAGTAGTGGTACAAGATGGTACAAATTTATAGTCATTTCTGCATGAGTGATCAAAGAGAGCACATCTGCTGGCTGTAGCGTGGGCTGAGAAGATAACTAGGAGGTACACGCTGCCTGTAATATACCACCTGTTTCTCCACAATTTCTCCTTTTTTAATGCAACAGAAATTAAAACAACACAAAATGTCAATCATCAAAAAGCATGTCAACATAATCATGTGTATCAGCAGGAAAAAATGTGGAGTATAATTAAAGCCCAAATAATGTAATGATACATTTATCACAAGAAGATCAAAAGGTTTTTTTCTTTATTTTCTCTACCAATTTTCATCTGAGACAGTTCTATATAACACAGCATATAAATGCATTGTACTGTGTGCACACTGTTTTTTACAGATAGTTCTGTGATTTTAACAGCAAAACTGGTCAGATAGAAAAGTTGTAAGTTTACAACCTTTCTGCTTGTTGAACTGCTTGTCTGGAGATTGTCATAACATTGTTGTAATATTTCCAAATTTCAATTTGTACTTTGGCAAATACAGTGTTATAAATTATAAAAATGACAGAAAAACTATGGAGCTAAACTCAACTTTTCAAACCCAAGTGGTAAGTCATTTAACATGCTCTTTGGAGTCATGAGTCTCAACAGTTTCAAAGCACTGAACCTAAGTTTGTTTGTATTTAGTGTTTACTGTATCAAATAAAGTTCCCATAAACAATAAAGCTGCAGATTACCTGGTTACTGAAGGCAATGAGTTTCCCTAAACTTTCTTCCTCTGGGCTTCTCAGAAGGTTGTTCTCAGTGGGTGGAGCAGCACTCTGAGCTGTCCTCAGCAGATCTCCGTCGCTCTGTCTTCTGTCCACGTCTGTCCCATCTGAAGCATTTTCCTCTGTTTCATCAAATCTCATAGATGTTGCAGTGGGCAGAACACTAGACTCTGTGAACCTGTTGAGATCCACTTTTTCTTGCTCAGACTCCAGTTTGGATGGTAAGACTTTGCTGTCATCATGGACTGAAGCTGCAGGAGAATCATCTATCTCTGAGTCCAGATTAGTGCTGATGTTGTCAGAAGGTAGAATATCAGTGGGAGACAGCATGGAGGGAGGTTCATTTTCAGAGGACTTAGCTGTTTGACTACAAACTTCGTAAGTGGCTGGGGTGATAGCAGAGAATGTATTAGGAACAGCTACATCGTCTACCTCCCTAACAGATGCTGACTGGTCTGACTGGACCTCTTTAGGGAGCTCATGTTTGCCCTTCTCATAACCTCCATGTACAGCATGGTAGGAAGGGCAGGGACTTCTGGTCTCCTTCTGTGGAAGGGAGGTGGAAGGGGCCACAGGCCTCCTATTGCCCCCCTTCTCTGGGCTGTCTGGACTGGAAAAAGTTTCAAAAGAGTGAATCTTTTGTTTAATTGAGAGGTTGGCTGCAGAAGAGGCAGATCTGGCTCCAAAACTTCTGCTGAAGCCTGCAGCAGGCCTCTTCTCTGAGGGTTTAAGTTGATTCTTCTGGTCATGTTCTTCTCGAATTTTCCTCAGACTTTGGCGAAACCAGGCAGGCTTAGGTGCCACTGGGGGGCCCTTCTTTGATCCTGAATCAGCTTCAGATGTGTTTTCAGGAGCAATGTTTGATGGCAGGTCTAAAGTCAAGTCTGTGGCTTCGACAGTGGCCTCAAGAATATACTCTTCGTCACTCATGGTAGCAGGGACGCTGTGGATGCTGTCAGGTTGTGTGCTGTGTGTAGCGCGATGCTGGTGATGATGATGGACGTCAGGCAGATCTTCTGTGGAGCTCTTTGAAAGGCGAACCCAAGGATCCTGAAGCTGTTCTTGGGTGTATTGTTCAATACAAGCCTGTCTCTTTAGAGCTCCTCTCTTTGGCTTTGAGCAGAGCACAGCTGATAAATCTCCTACACAGAAGAAAAAAAGTTAGATTTTCAGTTTAGTAAGGTGAGCGTAACATATACAGTCATTTTGCCTCTTGTGTAGACCAATTGAAGTACAAGATAGTTATCAATCAAAAAGAATCAGTGCTGATACAGGAAGTTAAATGTCATATTCTGCAAACAGTTCTAGAGTTTAAATTTCACAGGATAGCTGGTGTTTCTCCCAGATGTCCAATACGTCTGTTTTTGCAGAGGAAACGTGCAGTGTTGTCAATGCAATGTTGAAATATTGTGTGACCTGTGTTAATAAAGTTTCCCTCCATTGTTGGGACATTTTATTACTGTGTGTAGGTTGTGTGCTTGTTCAAAATACAGTTTTAATTGAATTACCAACTTCACAGTATTGGTGCCTTTTTCCCATTCTTTTTTTTATAGTATTGTACAGTGTGTGGAGCAGGATTATGGGTAATAAACTGGTTCCCTAAAAGTGCCTTTAAGTAGAAAATGTGACCTCCATCTGAGTGAAATATTAGGTTAAATTTTAGACCCTCTATAGGACAGAAACTCTATTCAGTGCTAAAACAGTACACTGATGATGTCAACATTTGAAGCTAAACGCTCCTGTTTTGTGAACTCAACAGTCACCTGTGCTGTCTAGTGTTTAATTCCTATTGAGAGAGTTGCTGTAACTCTTTCACAGTGTAATGTATTTACTGTAGCACTTTCAAGTGTCATTTAAACTTTATGTAGTGTGGACCAACAAACATTTTCAGAGTGTTGAATTTAACTCTGTTGGTGTTAAATTAGCAATGCAGATTTTGATGTGTGCAGAAGTACTACCTTCAAACATGTAATGGTATATAGTCTGTATTTACACAATGCCCGTTAAACTTTGCTGGACTGCACAAAGCAGTTTACAATGTGTTTCTCATTCACTCGTTCACACACACACACACACACACACACACACACACACACACACACACACACACACACACACACACACACACACACACACACACACACACACACACACACACACACACACACACACACACACACACACACACACACACACACACACACACCAGTAGTGGTAGAACTGCCATGCACAGTGCTTGCCTGCCATCAGAAGCTAGAGACTGAACTGCCAAACTCATGATTAATAGACAACCCGCTGCCTGCTGCAATTGGCCATGTTGGATGATTTCAAGTAAAGTACATCATGCTATGCTAATAATTGATAAGGTAAAATATACCTTTTGTGCTGTTGCTCAAAGATCACAGACAGCTTTGGTCTAACTACATCCAGTGAATTGCATTTTAGCTGCAGTTCCTGTCCACAATAGGGACTGCCTCAACCAGGAAGTAGAATCTCAGTGACTTTCCATTGAAATATTGATAACCACAGCACCAGGTTTAGTTTGCTTTCACATTGCTGGAACAACTACACGAGTGAATGGACCTGAAGTAGTAGCATTGAAACAGCATTTGTCTCCTACCTGTGTGTAGTTGTTTGTTGGTGCACACTGCAGCGTCTTGATGAGTAAAATCTTCTTCACTGCTCTCTGACTGTTCTCTTGTGCGTTCTCCTTCCTGTTACACAAACAGGAAGTGTTGTATCACAATAACTTCTCTAGCAGCAACCACAGAGAAGTGCAGTAATGTGCCCTGCTTCCGTTCAGACACTCATCCTCATCACTGTTGCTTTATCCTGTTTGAGTCAGTCAGTCACAGGCCCATAACCTAACCAGTAAGAAGCAGGACACATGTTATCACACAGCATGCACTGCTTGCATGTTGACATGCACAAAACACGCAAACATACAGACAGGCGTGTGAAAGCAAAGCATGGATAATAAGCAGCAGCAGGATTGCATACATTCATTTGAACAGCTGGATGAGTTTTCACGACCATTTTCACACAAGAAAAAACATACACGTCTACAGTACATGGCCAAAAGTATATCTGAATATTACATTCCAACCCAGTGTACTCAAAATTACATTCATATTGGATAATTCTGCAATACACACGTGTTAAGTGCATAGGAGGAAGATGTGTGTCTAACCCTTACCCTGTAATTGGTGTTTGCCTTTACAGAAAATGAAGCCATATATATTCATCATTCATGGAGAGGACAAATATAAAAACCATGACAGTGAATAATAAAAAATACTCTGGCGTTGCAGCATTGTCCATTTAAATGTGTAGGGATAGGGTTGTACAGCCATATGTAACTCTTGAACATTCCTTTCAGAAATGGTGGGCATTATTCTGCTGCTGTAACAGACTAATTGCACAGCATATGCACAGTAGTTCCCACATACTTTTGGCCATCTAGTGTAGATACAAGTACAAAAAAGAAGAAGAAGAATAGAGACACAGCTGATTCAGTATTGCAAGCAGCAGTCTGCTGTTTTGTGTGTAGGTTGGTTTCGTTTTTCCTCCCCTCTCCTCATGATTCCCTGTCAGTGTGAAGATGATTGAACACACCTACAGATCATCTCACCTCATCGAGACCTCCATAAATCCCTGGCTTCTCCTGTTCTCCGGAGGCAGATTGTTGTGTGACTATAGTACATCCACAGCAACTCTCTGGTGTCCTCCAGTCTAACAAGCTGAGTGTTCATCTCGAGTGCTCCTCATTTGCTACTCCACTGATCTTGTGTTCTCATGATTCCACTCACCTGTGTTCCAGCCTTCTTCGTGTTCAGCTTACCTTCCTCAGAATCACCACTCCTCCAGGTGATTACTTCCAGCCAGCCCTCAGCCACCTCTGCTTCCATTTAATGTTTATTTAATAAAACCACTGTTTCTACCACTGCTCTCAGTACTCTGCATCTGGATCCAAAACCAACCTTCACACACCGTGTAGGGGCAATGAATTACTTGATAAATGCTAAGAAATTACGATTAATCTATACATTACCCATAAGCCATACATGAAAACAACTTCTTGAAAAGCACTGCTCTTTATATTAATCCATTATATCTACAACTTTAAATGTTAATAAGCTGTCTGAGTGGTTCAACAATAAGCATTTTTCCATAATAAACCCATTAAAGGATAGAAACTATTGCCAAAAATACATATAGAAAAGTAGAGCAATCAAATGCTTTACTGTCAACTGATAATAACATCTTCATGTTTTCGTAAAAGATGCAAAGCTAAAGCATACAGCATGCTCTCAGGGCCAAAACAGTGAAAGTCACATCTCTTCACATACGTTTCTTAACAGTAGCCTCAGGATCTTTTGCAAGGCCTTGTATATGCTGCTGAAGAGCTGCAGGCAGTGGGAGGAGTGGAGTGTTTTATTTGTTTTAAAGATGAAGATTGATTAATAAATTAAGGCATGAAGGAAGACATGATTAGTACAAGCAGGATCATTACAATGAGAAAGGCAAAGCTTAGAGAAAGTAACAATATCTCCAGATTGTTTTAGTAGAGGAACTCAGCATGGAAGTGAAAAAGACTGTGACGCAGATAAAGTTGGTAGCTTCTTCTGTCCTCTACATACTTTCAGTTTCCTTATATGGGCCCTAAATGCAAGTAGTGCTAGACAGACTAAATGAACTACAGTATATAAACAGTGCTGTCTGTACTTTTCTGAAAGCAACACCCAATCACATAACCACAATACAATACCCGTCAAAACATATTCACCTGTGGTGAATGGTGATTTTTTTGCCTCTTTAGTTGTCTGTAGTATTAACAGTGTAGGCTACTTTGCAGAACTCTAAAAATGAACTTACCCTTATAGTTTGGTTTAACATACAATGCAAAGATGAGCTTTTTGGAGCTTTTTTGCTGTACACTAATGGAACATTTAAAATAAAGTGAAGAGTATCTCATTAAGGTTCATTTGTTTTTGTAAGATAGAAGTGAATTCATATAGCACTGTTGCTTCACAGCTAGCAGGAGTTTACTTGTTCTTCTTGTGCCTTTTGCCCAAGGAAGCTGGGATAGGCCCCAGCCCCAAGCAACCCTCCCCAGTAGAAAGCGGGAATAGTGAATGAATGGATAGATAATGACAGTATTGAATAAATTCCAAATAATTTGGCAAGGCTGGATCTTGGATACAGCTATATACTTTTAACTGCTGTCTATATAAATTTTTTTTCAGCCTTTGCCCAATAGGCTGAGTTTTCATGCATTGCATTTGCATGTTTGTGGTTTAGCAGCATGACAATTTGCATATGAATATCCATTATCTATACATCACTTAATCTTCTGTAGGGCTGCGGGGGGCTGGAGTCTATCCCAGCTGACTCAGATTTAAGGTAGGGTTCACCTGGACAGGTAGCCAGTCTATCACAGGGCTACATCAGAGACATACAACCGAGCACACTCACACTTATGGACAATTTAGAATGACCCATTAACCTCAGCATGTCTTTGGACTGTGGAAAGCCAGAGAACCTGGTGAGAACTACACAGGAACAGGGAGAACATGTAAACTCCACATAGAGTGGACGAGCATGCAGGTCAAGTAAAAAACATTTTTGTGATCAACAGGTGGCAGAAACACACTAAGACATGTAGCCATGCACTAGCAACAGGCATTGGTTGCTAGTTGCAAATATGGATGAAAATAATGGTAACTTCAAAGTCCATGCTTGAATGTCAAAGGTAAATGACAGTAAAGGATAGTAGTAGGGCCATTTGTAAACTTCTTATATCTGTTGTGTGAGACAATAATTAAGTGTATAACAAAAGCTTTTGAAAAATTGGTGCACTAAACAATATTTCTTTCATGAGGAAATAGTAACATACACACCAAAACTGCTCTAATTTGCTCTGTTTTTACGACTGTTTTAATTCTAGAGTGGTGTACCTGGCAGCTGGTGTGGGATGGCGCATTCAGTCCTTTGTCTCTAACTGTGGATCCCCTGCTGGAGTCGCTGGAGTCACCATTATAACCCTCCTCACTGGTCACATCCTGAGGCCAGCAGCGTCGACGAGCACCAGCATGCGCTCTGCAGGTAGACTACACACACATACACAAACACACAACGCAGCTGTACTAAAAGTAGCAACAGCATGAAGCAAGATGACTTCAAGTCAACCTGTATGCTGATCTAATAGTGATGCAACAGTAAACATGGTGTAATTATTTATAGTCAGTGGCAATGATTCCAGCATAATGTGAACTGTCTCACAGTTTACAGAGACTGCAATGCCAAGGCAAAGGCAAAGAGTCTGCATAACATTAACACAGTGGTCCCTTGCCATATCACGGTTCACTTTTTGCAGTCTCACTGTACTGCGGATTTTTAAATTGCATTTGGTATCGCAGATTTTTTGTTGTATCGCAAGATTTTGCAGTATATAGGTATTTCAATATATTTATTAATGTGGTGAGTTGCGTTGCAGTGTTGAACCTGGAGAAAGGACCTCTATCTTTTGAAGTCTCTGCATCTACCAGATGCTTTTAATTTGATAGAAACAAAAAGCATCACTATGGGATATGTGGCAGGAAGTCATCAAACACACCACACTGCTCATTCACAGTCTTGACAACATAACACTTAACTAAACTAACTAGGATGACTAAACCACAAAAACACAATAAAACACAAACACTAATAACACTGTAACACTAACATAAACCACAATAAATATGACATTTAAACCCCCAACACCCCAAACTCCCATGGTGCATTGCAGCACAACAGTTCAGTCATAGCGACTGGCTCCACAATTGCTACATTATTTTAATTATTTTTGCATTTTCGAGCCTAAAAAATTGAAAACAATGTAAAAAATATATATATAGAAAATAGTAATTAAAACATATTAAAAGGATATTTAATTGAAATAAATTGTGAGGCGTACAGTGCTGGGCGCTGATTGGCTCAGCGACCATAGCATCATCTGTCTCCCCTGCATAGCATGCATTCAGCATCTTGCCTTATCCATTTCACATATCACTGCACATAGTGTTGCTCTGCCATGTTGTGCAGTGTGTGGGGTTCATAAAGCCTTAAAATACATATAAATAATAAAATAAATATGGTCGCTACTTTGTGGATTTTTGTTTTTCGCTGGGGGGTCTGGAACGTAGACGAGGGATCACTGTAAATTCATGTTTATGTCCCATAAGTCATGTGATCTATAAAAGCTTCAGGTTTGCAATTAAGAATCAAAGATGTATTGTTTTTTGTGCCATCTACCATATACTAGAAGCTTGAACTTTCTTTATCTCGTCTATGAACACTCTGTGCCTGTTATACAGAGATTCCTGAAATTATCCAGGGCCTCAACACACAAACTGCTGCCCTCATTCTGTGAGGTCAGTTTTTGTAAGTACACAGATGATAAGGAGACAGACACGGATAAAGACTTCTGCTGCCACATAGTACTAACCTTATTTTAGCAAAAATTTTCGTTTCAAATTCTTCTACTATTGCTATATTGTATATAATTTGGCATAAAGTTTACTTAAAGCCATCCTTTTCAGGGGACTACCTTGTTGCTCCTGTGGGCCAGATTCAGGACCAGCTGACTGGACAGGTTGGCAGCAGGAGAGTTGTATGGGACATTATAACCTTCATCAGGATACACAGGTACTGACAGTCTGTTGTCAGACCACGTTTCTGTTATAGACTGTAATGCAGGAAAGAGACAAGAAAAGGTGAAACTTGAAACCATGCTGACAGATTTACACTAATCAACATTGTGACAATCATTGTGTTTATTGTCTGTGTTTGCATGTCACCTTGGGTGTGTCTAGGCTGTGGACACGGGCTGATGGGCTATGCTGTGTGTTGTGGTGGTTGTGGATGGTGAGGCAGCTGTTGTGGAGGCTGCTGGTGTTATCGCTGCAGGAGCAAGCCATAGTCTTCGGTGCTTGTCGAACCATCAGCTGAGTGCAGTTCCTCTCCAGACAATGCTCACATCTCTGACGGCTGTGAGAGCAAGACTCGGGTCTGCGTAGACCTGGGACATTTTTAAATATGAATGGAATGTGCACTGTATACAGCCATGGAAAAATAAGTGCAACTGATGTCTACGGAAATATTTTTAAAGCATTGTCTGATCAAAATGTTATAATATGGCCATATTTTATCATTAGCAAAATGTAAACTTTCTACTGACAGTTCAATTTACTGAAGGAATTAAAACAATGATAACTCCTGCACAAGTGTTGGATACCACAATGACACATCAACACCATTGTTCACGATCTGACAACAGAAACAGGCCAATAGAACTAGAACTGAATGCTATCAGCAAAGAATTTAAAAGACTAGAGCAAGCTCTGAATGCTGCAAAATGGGTTGATCAATGTGATTTGTCCAAACTGTTAAAACCATTGAACACCAATGTTTTTCTCTATTTCACAGCCAGAAGTGATGCTCACAAGTGTTAAAATATGCCTATATTAAAAAATGGTTTAGACATTGAAGGAATCATGGTTAGAAGATAATGCAGGTAACAAATACTGGTTGAAATTAGACCTTTCTTTTTGCTATAAGATGTTTTGATCAACTGCTGTGTCATTTGGTCATTTGAGCTTTAAATGTTTACCCTAAATGCACTTTTCAAAAGTGTGGACAGTCCATTTAGGGCATCAATGCTTTTTTTCTATTATCCAATTCAACCTTGATTCTGATCATCAATATATGATTTATATGGAACAAATAAATATGTTACCATCAATGCTCCACTGGCTCTTATTTTTTCTCAGTTTGCTGTTGGCCACTGCATCAGCGATAGCATCATTCAGCTGCTGCTCTGATACCTGTGACACCGAGATGATGGAAATGTTAATAGTACAGTGCAAACAAGCCAAGTTGTCAGATCAAATGTTGATGTTCAGGTAAAAACAAACGTAGTAGAACGGATGAAATACAAAAGAAATACAACATCGGTGTTCACAGGCAGACCTATAAGTCTACCTGTGAAGGTGAGTCTACTGTTTGCAGTACTCAGTGGTGGTTAAGGTAAATGAAGTCGAGTCATTGCATACTTTAGGGTCTGGGTGTCGACTGACGATGATGTGGACTGGACCTGCTGTGCACTGGCTCAGAACTGCATAGACGTCATTCAGCGCCATGTTGTGAACCACAGTGTCATTAATTTCCATGATCTCATCCCCACACCTGAAGGTAGGAAGGAGTGTTCAAAAAGTTCAGAAGGAGGAGTGTAAGAAAGAAAGAAAAAACAAGCACTAAAAAGAAAAGCATGGGCGTGCATAAGAAAACCTGTGCCCTAGAAATGACATCTATACACCAAAAATTTCAGCCACAAATATGGAAAAATGTTGAATAGGTAAAATGTTTACTGATATTGAATTTGTTGCCTGTCAAATATCGGGTCTTGTAGTAAAACATCCACTTCGGGTGACTACAAATAAATAATTTTGAAACGTGTCTGTGTTTATTTCCCGTATCACTTGGTTTAGGTTAGAGAAAGACTGGTCTGTTCTAATGTACAACAAGTACAGTAAGTTCAGACAAAGCATGTATTAAAATAAACTAAAGCTATCTTTTCCCATCCTTAATAAAAGTACTTTAGTTTAACCAAAGTGCATTTAGGTGTCAGAATGCAAACCCTGTCTCTGGTCTCACAGTCTTTCACTTTTTAAGTGCACCACATAATCCAACCACCTCCCAGCAAATCTGAGACAAGGCTTCATTTGTTGAAAAAACACTGTCTCTGAACATAATCCAGTCTGTGATTACTTTTGCTACCTCATCAGGAATGTAATTCCAAGGAGAGGAGGTGAGTTCATGCACTGTTAGTCTATGGACTCAAGAGTCACAAAAGTAGTGACACATATAGAAAGAACTCTAAATACGGAACATAATATTGTCACTGATACACTCTACGTTTAATCTTACATCATATTATATGTATGATATTACAGAATCTTACTTTTGAGTATGTATCTAGATTTAGTAATCTTACTGTAGTTACATTTTATGATAAAGGTACTACTCTTTTGAAATGTATACAGTTCAAAAGTAGCCCTTACCGGAGTCTGCCATCCATGTGAGCTACCGATCCAGGAGAGAGGGTGTGAATGTAGATCCTGGGGCATCCGTCAGCAGATGGAACACAGCACAGTCCAATACCCAGACCAACACCCACCTCTGAGGTAATACACATGCATATACATTTTTATTACCATAGTAAACCAATTTTACATAAACAGTACACAACAGAAGTCAGTACAATACCTAAGAAATGTGAAATGATTCAAAACTGCATGGCCTCTCAATAATGGAATTATTTCTAAGTTGACAAGTATAGAAGGCACTGGTTCTTAGGAACAATCAGTTTAGAAGGACTATATTAAATGCTGAAAAAGATTGTTCAAGCCATATATTTGTGGTTTGATTGAAATTACATTCCCACAATTTTAAGTCAGGGCACCATTTTAGAGCATCCAATTACAAAGCTCTGTCTGCTTCTAGAGGAAAAGTAACTTGTTTTTATTTAACAGTGGTAGATATGGGCTTGCTTAATACTAATGTTTGTAAATGCTAATGATAAGACTAAAACATTTAGGGGCTGGATGTGTAGGAGCCAGGATGATTGTTTTTCTTTTATTAATTTCTGGGGGTTTTTTTGAGTTATCCCCATCTAGTGGCTGAAAGATGGGTATAAAAGCCAGGGAAGCTGCCAGGAAAGTGTGACCTACCAAAGAGAGACAGTCTCTTGACCACACCACACATCCAACGCCTGCAGCAAATTCATCCTCAGCTTATCTGTAGCATCCTATGCCTTGTTTGCTTCTAAGTTTCAAGAAATTTATGTTACAATAAATAGTGCCTTATTTTTAAAACATTTTTTCTGTGGATATTATTTTCCTTTTGGATGTGTGTCGAGTCAGACACTTAGGTACAGCCACCACAGTGGCTATATAGGTGCAGGAATAGCCACTACACATACATTTAGGTGATGAACTGACGATGTCTATATATATTGCTATTTTTGTCTTTGACCTCATGTTTTGTTATCTTTTTGAAAGTGAGAAGACCACAGAACCAGAGCAGAATAATTTGGTGAGTAAAGAAGCAGAGTCCTGTTAAGGCACAGTTTAAAATAAGCTCAAAGAACAAAATGATTAATCACTTGTTCAAATCAGAAACTAGTACCTATACTGTCCCCTGAGGCTGACCTTTCTGCAGGATGATCTCCATCATGATGCAGTCTCTGGGCTTAGCAGGCTGACCCGGGATGCTCAGTGCGTTACTGCAGATGTTCAGGTAGTCGTAGTCTCCCAGATCAGCGCTGACCCTGGCCATGGCTGTTGTGGTGCTGAGGGAGCGTGACCTGCACAGCTGGGCTACCTGCGACTGACCACACAGAGCCCCAACACGCAGGCTGGTCCTCACCACCAGCGTCAGGAGGCCCTTTTTGATTTGCTGCACAAAGGCATATCAAAAGGCACTTCATATTTCAAATCAATTCTAAATTTGTTGTGAGGTTAGTTGCTCAGTCTGGGATTTTATCTGTTTTTTATTAGACTTAGTCCAAACTTAATGTATGGTATTTTTACTACTAATTACTAGATCAGTTTGCAGTGACTTAACCAAGTACATTTAAGAACACAAACCATGTAAGTAGAAGCTATTCTGAAATATTAAAAACTTTAAACTAGATTTGAGCGACGTGGCAATAAAACGTTCACAGTCAGAAAAAGGCATGCAATAAATGCAACAAATGTTAGAAGAACAAAACCATCAGACATTCACGAGCTATGCAGTAGTGCAGTAATAGGCAGGCAGTTCTAACAAAAACAACTATGTCATTTTGCTATGGAATGGCTTAGACATACACGACATGTAGAAGTTAGCACCTCACAGCAAGAAAGTTCTGGGTTTGAACCCCAGCTGAGCAGCAGCAGCTGAAGTCTTTCAGTCTGGAGATTGTATGTTCTCCCTGTGCCTGCAGGAGGTTTCTCTGGTTCCCTCCCTCAGTCCAGAGACATGCATTGTTGGAGATCATTTGATACAACCACCTGTTACTTGATTAGACTAATTAAAATCACTAATTCTTATACTTCAACTGAAACGTCAACATGTTATATATGTTTTAACTTCAACATGGCCATACACTGAAACACACTTCATGTCAGCTGATATTTCAACTATTATCTTCTTCTGGCCTACAAATCACATTGCTTAAATGAACAATTATTAACCACCCCAACACTTCCATTTTAACTAAAAAAAAAATCTATTTTCCAATTTACTAATGTTTTTGTCTACACAATAAAGATAGTGATTTAAATAGTTAACCCTAAGTACATTAGGCCATTTTTACCCTTTTTAATTATAGTTAACCAGCTAACTTACAGCTGGCAAATCTTATAGTCAAAGGAGCACTGCAATTATCAATTATCCAATGAGCACCAGACCCACAGAGAGCCTGCATTTCTTCAAAACAGTGTGAATACATTCATGCAAAAAAGATGTTATACAGTGGATTCAGAGGATTAACAGTAGTAGAACCTGATTCCACTATAATCGCAGCTTTCATATGCTAACCTCTCAATACACTGATTGGTGATTTCCATCCATCCATCATCTTTACACAGCTTAACCCTCATTAGGGTCACAGTGGGGCTGGAGTCTATCCCAGCTGACATAGGGTGAAGGCAGGGAACACCCTGGACAGGTCACCAGTCTATCATAGAGCTGCATATAGAGACAAACAGTCACACTCACATTCACACCTACGGGCAATTTAGAATCACCAATTAACCCCTGCATGTTTTTGAACTGTGGGAAGAAGCGGGAGAACCCAGAGAAAACCCATGCATGCACAGGGAGAACATGCAAACTTCCTGGTTGCTGGTATCAAAATGGAGTTGCCTTACTTTGAATTTGTGCAGAGCTTCATCATGAGTCAAACCATGAAGTGACTCTCCATTCAGCTCCAGGATCTCATCACCTATTAACAAAGAGAAGAACGGAAGAACCAACTTAACGACTTCAAATCAGCTGCTGTAAAACTAAAGTAGTACTTATCTTCTTTTATTGAGAAATGACTGCACATACACTCAGTGTCACATGAACTGATACTTGAAATATTATGAAATTCTCACATCTCCAGAATTTGTCTTTCAGTTTTTCAGCTCAAAATACTGTGAAAAAGGGGGGCAATGGCTCTAAACCCCCAGTTTTAGCCCTGTTCCAGACAGGCTGTTACAGTCACTGTGTCTTTAAATGGAGCTGGGCTGCTAATGTCCAGGTCCTCTCAGGAAGAAGACTGTCTGCATTTGTGATTGACAAAGTGGAATAAAACTGTGGATCGCATAGTAGCTGACACATGGATGAGTGTGTGAAACCAAGACTTTCTATCACTTTTAACTTTCTTGCCATGAAAACACACAACACACACACAGTCCTTGTTTATCGGTTTCAAATCAGTCTTAAAGTTCTCTTCGTCTCTGAATGTCCCCCAGTATTAGTTTCTACAGAGTTCTGACCTGTGGGAATATATTCAAAGCTAATGGTAATGTTAGCCATATTAGTCACACAAAATACTAACATTAAGGATTTTCAGATTGTTGGGGAGCAGTGCCATTAAAAATAAACGTAGTGCACTGGGTCCTCAGTTCCTCAGATCCTGACAGTGCATGAAGACTCTTAAACATTCTGACCCTCCTGGAGTTGGTAGAAACAGTAATAGATACCTGCAAGCTGACATTTATGCAACAAAAAGTAAGAAAAATATGCTGGCACCAGCTTTACTTTTAAGATTAGGTTTAGTTTTGTTTCAGCTCAGGTGGCCCTGAACCATCGCTTAATAATACTGCTGTAGGCCAGTGATGCTGGGAGACCTCTCAGGATATACTGAGCTCTTCTTCTCTACTCTACTCTCTGTCACTCTACATGCATATTCCATGTTAATAACTCTGGGTCTTTTCTCGCCTGTAGCTTGTGTTTTGTCTTCTCTCTCCCTGTTCCTTTTTACAGATATCTCTGGCTCTGGTTTCTGACCTGCAGTTAATGGTCCCACCAGCCTCAGTGATTATTGTTTTTTCATTTCTTACTGCTCATCTTTTCTCTCTCCACTCTCCTCTCAAAGCAACTGGTCCAGACAGATGGTCATCACCCTGAGCCTTATTTTGTTGGAGGTTTCTTTCTGTTAACACAGCATTTGTCCTCTCCACAAGTGCTACTTAATAAGGTATCATTAGTTTTCTCTCTATGATACATTAAGCCTTACTGTGTAAAATGTCCTCAGATTACATATGTTATGATTTGTCATTATTTATGAATAAACTGAATTCAGTTGAATTGAATTTTGTTTAGCATGTATTTTTTGTAGGGGATTATACATGATCTAAAATACACTTTTTGTGACGGGTTGCACATAAACCATTTCAGTTCAATTCAGTTTTAATTATATAGTGTCAATTTACAACATACATCATGCCAACAGTCAACAGGTGTGGGCTCAGTGGAATTATCACCTGATGTACACTTAGTGAAAAATGGGAAATACAGCATTGTGTCAACTGTTGTATGGTGTAATTTTCTGGGTTGTTGGTGCTGAGCCATGAGTCTTTCCATCTAAAAATGCAACTGAGTGGTTGCGAGTGTCTTGTATGGTATGTATGTTGTTCCTCACCTTCTTGCAGTCTTCCATCAGCAGCTGCAGCTCCTGCTGGGAAAATCGTCTTGACATAGATGCCCATTGGTCCATACAAGCTGTCCCTCCCTCCCACTATACTGAAGCCCAGACCCTGGGAACGGCAGCAGAGGCAAATACAATTAAACCATTTCAATAAAGTTAACAGTACAGTACAAAGCAAGTCGAGTGGCAAAGGTAATTTTTGATTAAGCAAGACAGAGATATTGATGTTTACAGTGAGGATGGGAGGATGGGCAGCATGGGACTGTGTTGTTTGTAAAGAGTCTCTGCAGAAAACAGTCTAAGCTGCATGAATTACAGATATTAAACCTATAGCATGTAGGGGTAGCAAGGTAAAGGTTTACATTTGATTAATAGTGATGGTTTACTTGCACTCTCCAACAGTTATTATGGTCTGCTGAGAAGGTGATTTCGGCAGTGACTAAAAACCAGCAAGGTTAGAAAATCTGGTTTTGATGCTAGAGAGACGTACAGCAGTTGTTCTGTTGGTGATGGTGGTGGTGGTGTATGGTTCCTACCTTGCCGTGGCCCTTCATTAGCACAATATTACAGATTATGAAGGCTTGCACGTTACTGCAGGAGTGTACCAGCTGGGCAGAGCTGAGGGAGCGGGAGGGACGCTGAACAGTCTGGAGGGGAGCAGAGGAACATATTCACAAGGCTTGGAATTATGTCACAGTTTCATTCCCATTTACCCCTAATACTAGTAAATAGTAACCCTTTGTTGCTGCCATGACAAAACTAGGCAAGAAGTTTAAGTAGTATTATTGGGTGTTTTTTTAAGCATCTGTTACTTTAAAACACCACTACAAGCCTTCTTGGATTCATCCAGATTTTTTTTCTTTTTAACAATTTTTTGTTTACTAGAATATAATGTGTGCTGATAAGCAACTTTTGTTTTGGCAAAAGTTAATGATCTTTGATGTCATGGTCTTTCTCACTGAATTGTAAAAGATGCACAGTTTTCTTTATGTTTTACCGAAACTAATGCATTCTCTGTGACACGAAGAACCTTCGGGCTGCTGTCTGTTCTGTTCTCTTTAATCAGCACTGCAGCTGATCAGAGCGACTCCTGTGCTGCTTTGGCTGGTTTCATTTACTAGTTAGTCCAAAGGGGAAAAAATACCCCAACACTCTGTGGTAGTTTATTAGATTTACTGCAATTTGATTACAGACATACCTGTTTACAGACAGGTGAAAAATAAGTAATTAAATAAAATAAATGAATATTTCATTGATAGAGTAGATATGCAACACTGAATATATTAGCTTTTGTTGGTCAAATACAGATGTATATGGACAGACTAGAATTTAATTATACATAAAATGTATATTTATTTGTTATTTTATATATTGATTTAGTGTATCCGCCTTCATCTGAGCACTGGTGTCTTTTTGTTTTCTTTAGGAGCACTCTAGACAGACCACAAGTGAAATTGGGACACACCTTCTCATTCAGTGGTTTTTATGTATTTTAATTATGTTCTACACTGTAGATTAATACTGAAGTCATCAAAACTATGAATGAACACATAGGGAATTATGTAGTAAACAACAAAGTGTTAAACAAATCAGAATATGTTTAATATTTTAGATTCTTCAAAGTAGCCCCCTGTTGCTTTGATTGCTTCTTTGCACACTCTTGGCATTCTCTCAATAAACTTCTTGAGGTAGTCATCTGAAATGGTTTTCCAACAGTCTTGAAGGAGTTCCCAGAGTTACTGAGCACATGTTGGCCCTTTTTCCTTCACTCTGTGGTCCATCTCATCCCAAACCACTTGGATTGGGTTTAGGTCAGGTGACTGTGGAGGCCAGGTCATCTGATGCAGCACTCCATCACTCTCCTTCTTGGTCAAATAGCCCTTACACAGTCTGGAGGTGTGTTTGGGGTCATTGTCCTGTTGAAAAATAAACGATGGTCTAACTAAACGCAAACTGGATGGGATGTCATGTTGCTGCAGGATGCTGTGGTAGCCATGCTGGTTCAGTGTGTCTTCAATTTTGAAGAAATCCCCAGCAGTGTCACCAGCAAAACACCCCCCACACCATCACACCTCCTCCTCCATGCTTCATGGTGGGAACCATATATGTAGAGATCATCTGTTCACCTTTTCTGGTCTCACAAAGACATGGTGGTTGAAAGCCAAAATCTCAAATTTGGACTCATTAGACCAAAGCACAGATTTCCACTGGTCTAATGTCCATTCCTATTGTTTCTTGGCCCAAACAATTCTCTTGTTGTTGTTCATCCTCAGTAGTGGTTTCTTTGCAGAATTTCACCATAAAGGCCTGATTCACGCAGTCTCCTATGAACAGTTGATGTTGACATTTGTCTGCTACTTGGCTTGTTGGCTCTAATCTGAGGTGTTTTTTTTTTATTTTTATTTTTTTATTATTTTTTTGGCCTTTTTTCAGCTTTTTATTTTAAACGCAGTGAGAGAGAGACATGAAACAGGGGAGAAGAGTTGGGGGAAGACATGCAGCAAAGGACCGTGAGCGGGAATCGAACCCAGGCCGCTGCGTTGGGGACCAGCCCCTATACATGGGTCACTGCTTAATGTGTTGAGCTATACGGGCACCGCTGAGGTGTTTTTAATTTGTAGTTTCTGAGGCTGGAAACTCCAATGAACTTATCCTCAGCAGTAGAGGTGACTCTTGGTCTTCCTTTCCTGGGGCGGTTGTCATGAGAGCCACTTTCATCATAACATTTGATCATTTTTATGACTGCACTTGAAGATGCATTCAAAGTTCTTGAAATTTTGCAGATCAACTGACCTTCATGTCGTATAGTAATGATGGATTGTCATTTCTCTTTACCGAGTTGAGTGATTCTTACCATACTATGGATTACAACAGTAGTCAAATAGGGCTGTTGACTGTGTACTAACAGTACCTCTGTACAACAAAACTGATGGTCTCAAACACATTAAGAAGGCAAGAAATTCCACAAATTGACTCTTGACAAGGCACATCTGCTAATTCAAAACCATTTCAGATGATTGCCTCATGAAGCTCATTGACAGAATGCCAAGAGTGTGCACAGCTGTCATCAGAGCAAAATGGGGCTATTTTGAAGAATCTAAAATGTTAAACATATTCTGATTTGTTTAACATTTTGTTGTTTACTACATAACCCCACATGTGATCTTTAATAGTTTTGATGTATTCAGTATTAATCTACAATGTAGAAAATAATCAAAATAAATAAAAACCATTGAATGATCAGGTGTGTCCAAACTTTTGACTGGTCCTGTATTTTTTGACTATGTGTTGTCCTCACAATTTTCCACATTAATGTACAGGTATGGTCACCACGTGCAATCTGCAAAACATTTATTTTGTAGTGCCAGATAAATACAATACCTGTGTAGTGGTGTGAGAGAACTCCAGCTGCTGGGACAGAGACTTCCTGTTTCCATAGAAACCACTATTCCCATTAGGATGATTGGCATACAGCTCTGGGGTTTTCATAATGATGCTGTCCAGATCTCCAATCCAGTACGGATGAACACCTAGTTATGAATGCAGTATCATCAAAAAATTAACATCAGGTTGAAATTAATTTATGTCAGACTTCTTAGGGAGAAAAGAACCAGAACCAGCATTTACATCACTGGGGTACAGTTCAACCTATGAAACCAAGTTTAACAAAGCTGAAACTGATGCACTATGTACTAAGGCGTAGTGTAGCTATCAAATATTTACCAGTTACTGAAAATGTTTAGTTAATGTAAAGAATTAGAAATGTGTCAATCTAGTTCTATAGCGCTATGTTTTTAAATTAGTTGGTTTTCATTTAATTAGAGCTGTCTTTCTATTTCTAAGAATCCATCCATCCATTAAACACTGCTCTCTGTATTTATACAGCACTTAGTTCTCATTAGGGTCACAGGAGGCTGGAGTCTATCCCAGCTGGCTTAGGGTGAAGTCAGGGGACACCCTGGACAGGTCACCAGTCTATCACAGGGCTACATATAGAGAGAAACAATCACACTCACATTCACACCTACGGACAACTTAGAATCACTGATTAACCTGAGCATGTTTTTGGACTGTGGGAGGAATCTGGAGAACCCAGAGAAAACCCATGCATGCATCAGGAGAACAGTGAAGGCATTCAGAATGCTGGACAAATTGAAAATGTGACAAGTAAAGTTCTTACAATTAATCCTGATCTCTGTACCAAATATAATAGCATTTTATCCAACTGCAATTTCACCCCAAAAAATTTGATTGAGATTAAAGGTGGTGCTCTGAGAACCATAGCACCACTTTTTTGTAGATTTATAGATACAGCTACATCATATCACTGAGAAAGTGGAAACCCTGACCTCCTGGTGGTTGTAGAGAAGGAGTCAGGGGGTCACGAAAGTGACCAGATTCATCCTGTGGACACCATAAATATCAGTTGAAATAAAGGTATCTGTATGTTTCACAAACCCTGTAAAACAACATTGTAGCTGGCCATCTGATAAAACTGAGTAACCGAGGAATTAGAACTATGTTTACCTAAATCAGATACACTTAGATACAAAGTGAAATGCAGCGTGGCTAATGGATGATTGGTACTTATACTTTTGAATCACAATTGTATGATACACACTGGTTGAATTGGAGCGTGTCCTATTGCTGGTCATCTGTTCTGGTGAGCTTTGTTCTGTTTTCTTAGCCTCCCAGCATCTCTCCTCGTTCACCTCTGGGATGGGTAGCTGTACACACACAAACACACATGAACACAAAGATATGTTTCCATCATATATGCTATATATATATATAGCATATATATATATATACACACACATATATATGTACCGATCAGGCATAACATTATGACCACCTGCCTAATATTGTGATGGTCCCCCTTTTGCTGCCAAAACATCCCTTACCCATCGAGGCATGGACTCCACTAGACCCCTAAAGGTGTGCTGTGGTATCTGGCACCAAAATCTTAGCAGCAGATCCTTTAAGTCGTGAAAGTTGTGAGGTGGGGCCTTCATGGATCGGACTTGTTTGTCCACAGATGCTCGATTGGATTGAAATCTGGGGAATTTGGAGGCCAGGTCAACACCTCAAACTTGTTGTTGTCCTCAAACAATTCCTGAACTATTTTTGCTCTGTGGCACGGTGCATTATCCTGCTGAAAGAGGCCACAGCCATCAGGGAATACTGCTTCCATGAAAGGGTGTACATGGTCTGCAACAATGCTTAGGTAGGTGGAAAGCGTAAAATTAACATCCACGTGGTTGGCAGGACCCAACGTTTCCCACCAGAACATTGCAAAGCATTACACTGCCCAGCTTGCCTTCTTCCCATAATGCATCCTGGCTCTATCTGGTAAGCAACAAGGTAAGCAACACACGCATATCTGGCCATCCACATTATGTAAAAGAAAACGTGACTCATCAGACCATTCCACCTTCCTCCATTGCTCCATGGTCCAATTCTGATGCTCACATGCCCATTTTTGGTGCTCTCTGCAGTGCACAGAGATCAGCATGGGCACCCTGACTGGTCTGCAGCTATGCAGCCCCATATGCAACAAACTGCGATGCAATGTCTATTCTGACACATTTCTACCAGAACCAGCATTAACTTCTTCAGCAATCTGAGCAACAGTAGCTCATCTGTTGAAGGGCCAACCTTCATTCCCCACGTGCATCAATGAGCCTTGGTCACCCATGACCCTGTCTCCAGTTCACCACTGTTCCTTCCTTGGACCACTTTTAGATAGATGCTGACCACTGCAGCCTGGGAACATCCCACAAGAGCTGCAGTTTTGGAGATACTCTGACCCAGTCATCTAGCCATCACAATTTTGTCCTTGTCAACTCGCTCAAATCCTTCCACTTACCCATTTTTTCTGCTTCTAACACATCAACTTTGAGGACAGGTGCCATAATGATGATAATCAGTGTTATTCACTTCCTCTGTCAGTGGCCAGAATGTTATGCCTGATCAGTGTTTGTGTATATATATATATATAAATGTTTGGTGGCTAACCCGTATTCTACATATGCTGAATCAGATTAAGCTTACCCTAACTTAATACAATTTTTTTAAATCAAAAATTGTTGTGTCAACAGACAACCAAATTAAAGAATGACAACTGTAAAATTAATTGTGGGGCAACACATTTTTTTTTTCAAATATTGGTGTACCTTGAGGTGATTGTTGTTGGCCAGAAGTTTTTCATCTGTGTATCCAGGAAATGACTGAAGGTCAGGTGGAGAGATGAGAGCTGGGTGCTGATCTGGAGTATGTGAATGGAGAGTGTCTTCACATGTGGAAATTTCCTAAAGTGAACAACACATCAGCAAAGAGAAACATTTCAGCTGTGGACCAAAATGAGCCTTCAAGCCTATAGTATCACCTCAATGCAAAACATGTTGCTGCGAGCAGGGACAATCTGCATGTCCATAGGATCCGTTTTTCTCAGTTGGAAACGCACCGCATCTGAATATCACCCGCTTGGTGGGCAGGTCGCTAGCAGGCCACGAGGTGGTCACATGACAGACCTTCAGACCTTCCGTCCAGTAGAAATGTCGGACTAACATGGTGTCTCGGTCGCAAACTTCCTTTTTTATTACAAAAACGCTTCAACAAAAAGTATTTCTGAAAGCATTTGAGGTGAGAAATAAGCTGCTGAATCTGTCCTCGTTTTAGTTCAACAACGGCTAGTTTAGACAGTTAACGAAAGTTTTGCGGTACATCTGACCTCCGCTCCTTGTGTCGCATTTGCATAAAATAAAGGTCAAGTCTATTTTATGCAAAAAAGCTCCAGTGCAATGCACCAAAACACACCTCGAAACATGCTGCAACACAACCCACATGCAGTGCGGTGCGTTTCACAAAGACAATGAATGGGATGCAAGGAATTGTCGGATCCTGTGGACACGTACATATGACAGTCCTGGTCCAGGTAAACGGTGTAGCCCGCCCACAATAGGACCACTTTTCAAGACGTTGAAAGTGCTTGAATTTACAAAAAGTATTCAAATGTTGAATATAATTGCTATAATTGCACTTTGAGTTGGCAGTAATCTGTGAATCTAGTAGACAGATGAAAAATGCACAGATAAATATAAATGAAATATAAACATTTTTGTTGTTAAAGTTCATGTATATGTCTATTCATAGATTCAGTCGTCAACCAAAATTTATTGGAATTGAAAAATTTTGCTTACTGTGTCAAATATTGTTATTTGACAAAAATGTGATTAATCGCAATGAACTAATTACAAAGCCTCCAATTAATCTGATTATTTCTTTTGTCACATCCACCCACTAATTATATCAGAATAGAGGTGGTGAAATAGTGTAAAAGCAAGTAGAAAGTATGCAGTAATACTATGTTATAAGTATAATTCAGTGTTATGTATAATACTGTATATTATAGCAACATATTGTCATGAATATACAGAATGTGTATCAGATTAAAATGAATCACGTGCTGTTTTAAAGAGAAATTATGCAACCTTTGATGTTGTTGAGTAATTTACACTATTGTCTATATGTCTTCTGTCTTATTATTTACTGCTCTTTAGAACCACGGCCCATTTCATTTCTGAAGAGAGTGATTATAGGGGAAAAAACAGTCACAGTGTTAAAGAAAAAATCAGCTGAGCAAAGTCGTCACATGTTAGACATTCTTTCCTACTGCTCTTTTTTCCATTTCTCCTTCGTTTTGTTGTTCAGGTTTCCACTTTTGAAAGTGACTCAGATAGACTTGGCAGGATGATGAAGTGTCACACTGTCCAAAAGGAACGCTTCCATAGAAAGTAAAATACTACAGACTGGGGAAAATAACTCAGGCATCTGCGGCTGCTTGGATATACTGAAATACACCATGCTGGGCTCTGGACACCTCTGTTCCACAGTTGTATATTATACTAATGCTGTTCATTCTTGTTGATGCAGTTCCTTATGTAATAGTACTACACTCCATGTATTATTAAAACAATGACTTAATCATTTTTACATGATTAAATATAATAACATCTCACAGATGATGTGATGTAAAATTTCTTAACATTTCCTTGACTTTCCATGACTAGTTGGAGAGTTTAGCGAACTGTTCCTGGTCCGTTAGTGATGGCAGAATATATCAAACTCCTTGTCTCTGTCTGGAAAAAGAAATTCCATGAGTGCCATGCAGCTTTCAAATGATATAAAAAATATGTTTGGGTTTTTTTTTTGTTTGTTTTTTTCTCTCTTTACACAATACACATTTTTTGTTGACCAAATTTAAATTCTTTAAATTCCTTTATCCGTGGTGGCCCTTTGTGGACTCCATACAGCCTTGTTTGTGAGTGTGTGTGGGAAGACTGGGAATGTAATCTTGAAAACAATGCTGTGCCCACTCTGTAATAGTTAGAGCAATTTTCTGCTGATTGCCAGTCTCTGCATAACCTTTCTAGCAATGTAGGGGATTCATCTGCAAATATAGGAATGTATTTTGAATTTATTGAATTTATAGGATATTAATTTAAATGTCAATGAGTAAGTCACACATAGAAAAAAACTCTACAAACTCTAAATTCTATTTATGCTTTCACCTCTACTAAGCTCTACAAAATTAGGTAAAGTCGAGGAGACTGTAGAGATGCATTAAGAAATGTATAGCACATGCAACAGCAGATCAAAGTTGTATGTGAACAAAGTACAGTATTAGCAGATGGATTGTCATTGTGCAAACTATAAATCCATAAATATATCAATTACCAACACATACAAAACTAGATAAATTGCTACTTTTGATTTATCGGACTGAAGGCAGCAGCATTATATGTTCGTAAAAATTAAAGGAAAGAGTAATAAACACTGTTAAACATTGAATGTATCAGCTGTGTCAGCTCCTGTTACCTCGTTATAGGCTTTAATGTGGACACTCCTCATTCCCTCCCCATCCATCAAAGCACTGCTGTTTAGAAACTCTCCATTAAAGGGTGCTAGCTTGTCTGGGCTCAGGAAGCTGCTGCGTCTGAGGAGAAAATGTACACAAACAGCTGAAAAACCAAGCAGGTCTAACAATCTTCAAGCACAAAATCACACTGGATGACTCATTCATATAAAAGTCAGTCTTCATGGTAAAAATATAATTCAAATATTGTTTATTACACTGACATTACTGGGAAGGGAAGAAAAACCCACTGAAGGTCTTTTCACTGACTTAGCAGATTAAAGGTCCCTATACAGTTTTAAACCACTATTATTTTAATGAGATGGTCTGTTTTGTCTGTATTGTATATGTTCACTAAGACACACATGCTTGCACAAGTTATCATATTCATTTTACTTCACTGACTGACAGACAGTTTCAGTAATGCACAAAGAAATGACGTCAACAAAATATCAGCAAATGCAGTAAAGAAGAGGACTGCAATCTTGTAAACACAGACATAAAGCAGGTAAAATATAACACAGTTTTTAAACAACCACATTCTAGAATACAATTAGTCTCACATAACCAGATCATTCTTTAGCGTTGACACATGTTGTGTAGAATGGTCTGGCTGCACCTCATTGTTATTCTACTACAGGGATAATCAAAGCTCTGCCGTGTTTGTATTTGGTTATACCAATCACATTGCCTTGGGTTTGACAGGGGAGTTGTTCTCGTGGAACGTTAGTATGCAGGGAGGTGAGCACTGCCATTAAAACGACTAATTCACTGAAACCAAAAAACAAAAAGGGGCTGCTTTACTGTGCGATCCAAAAACTTTTGCTGAAACATCAAATTTTCAGTGTGGTTGGTTGGTGCTTGGAGTGGCAGTTGCTGTTTTACATAGTGAAGCTGATTTTGCAAACATTAGTATCAAAGAGTGTAAATGGCAGGCTTATGCCCCTATCTACATCCATCGAGTCAGACTACTGTGATATGAAGAAGAACTTGCTTTCCACAAATTGTTTAAACCCCCGAAAATACATATAATGTGTGTTTGTGGGTAACCCACAAAATAAATGTGACCTCAAGTTTGTTTGTTTACAATAAAGCTCCACTGGGCAACCTGAACTTCAGCATAGTGGAAACAGGCTGCAGGAAGTAAAACATCAGGACTTTAGTAATCAATCTCAACACTCTTTCTTTCTGCTGTTTCAGACTTGTCTTTATTTCATGGGTGTTCTTGACACAAGGTCAGGGTCATTGTTTGTCACTGGGCTTGCGTATTACAGTTTTTGACATTTATGCACAACTAAACATCTCCATCTGGGCTGTATAATTAATCTTTAAATGTATTGAAAGAAATACTACAACAGCTGGAGATCACACCTCCATTTCACATTGAAAGCAGCTGATATCAGCTAATGGCTAGTTTTTGATTAGGTAAACACAACTCTTTGTACATTCTATTTAGTTTTATTATGTTTTTGTTTTGTTTTCCATTAGATTTTTGAATTTCCATTCGATTTTGTAAGTCAGACAGAAAGCATTGAGAAATTAGAAATGCATCACAGTTGACTTCAAAATATGAACCTAAACTTGTTGTTTAATGTTGAAGAATATTTATCAGGCATTGTGATATTTTTGGTCTCTGTCTTCATCGGTTTTCTAACCTCATTTGTTCTGACTGAGGGACTCTTTCTACTGTGCTGATGACTATCAGCTAACCAATATATCAGCCAGACGCTATCTGCACCTCAGAGCTATTGTAATAGGTGTAGGGCCCCTAGCTGTTTGAAGCACCACTGAAAAGAATAAGTGGAGGCTTTGTTGTCCTGGTCAAGATAAACGGTTCAAGAGCAAAGCTGGGGAATCAAAGTTATACAGTCGAGCTGCACAACCAACCAACTGTGTCTGTGCCAAATCACAAGAAATGACTATAAAGTTAAACTTCATTACTCACAACACCTGTGGAGTACCATCTGTAAACTGCACATAAAACTCACTACCAATCAATCAAAGGAATTCAGAATATGTACAAATGAATCTCAGACATCGTTACCTACAGTGACAGATTTTCCTACAGTGCTTCATTATCATTCTGCTGTAAAGAAAAAGAACATTCTGGCTTGTTTGTAGTTCCTGAGATCGATCATCTTCAGTCTGGGTGGTTCTAAGATGAAGTTGAGATGCCTTTGGAAAATAGTCATGAGGTAATTATTTTGGTGAAATATTTGCATGCATTGAGGTGAGCACTGTCACCTAAATAGATAATCCCCTGGGTAAAAAAAACAAGCATGTCTGCCTAATTGCACAATCCCGATGAAACTTCCAGTGTGGTAGCCTGCTGCTTGGAAGCTATTGTTGCTGTTTCCCTTGCTGAATGGGATTTTGAAAACGTAAATGCAGATAATGCAAGTGGATGAGTAAATGCAAAAATAAAGTTTTTAATGTGAATGAAGAAGATTTAGAGTCCTAAACAAACATCAGCTGTCATATTGCCTTTCATGAGTGAGCAGCCTACAACAGCAACAAAGCTGGATCTTTTCATTTAGTTGATTAAACACCTGAAGCCATCGCACAGCAGCCCTAACTCCACCTGCTAATTCTGTGCATCTCCAATTAATAATGTCTATCCTCCAAGTCTGGGCCACTCTTTCAAAGACACTGCAGGAAATAAAGCACTTAGGGTTGTGGTAGTATGTTTTATCACCTGTGCAGGTTCCCTCGATTCCTCCCTGGCTCCACATTAGTGACTTTGCTATCCGTCTGAATGCTGTTGTCAGCCATTTGTGGTCCACACACCTCCTCAGCAGGCCCTGTGGCTACACACATCCTCCAGATACTGCTCTCCTATAGACACATATACATTACAATATATGCACATGGTAAACAAGTATAAAGGGACCTCTATAGTAGGAGGCACAAAACAAACTTAATGAGCTCTTCATAAAGTGGGTGAGCAAGGTGATATCCAAGAATAAAGAAAATAGCAGTAAGGTTTTATTGTTGCATTAGCTGGAGCATTGTTGATAAAGCAAAGTCATATATCTTTCACTGGCTTTTGGACCAGGTTATGATATGATACCAGTGATAAAATACCAAGAGAGTATTGTCTCTAAATGGGAACCAAAGAATGTTTTATAATGAGCCAAAGAATGTTTCTCCATATTCAATACTTTGAATATGGAGAAACCATTTTTCACAATCTCATCATCACAAAGGCCACATATGAAATCAAGAAATCCAGCAACTGATAAGTAAGAATAATGGATGAGTTTGAATGTTATATTATTAAAATCAACTTTTTATGACCGCATGGCTTAATTCACTGTATTCACATAACGTCCTTCATAATGTTTTGTGTAATTCCTTACCATTCCTTGAGTTACATTCTTCAGTAAAAATAAAATTATTATTCATTCTAGTTTCTTCGAATTTTCAACTTCTGTGTCTTGCGCTTGTGGTTGGACTTTACCATTTGTGCCCAGCTACACTATATGGTAGGCGATAATAAAATACTATAAAAATAATACAAATATTTCAAAAATAATTTTGCCTTTACTTTAATTCACTCATTTATTCATATTTATTCTGATGTGATGATACAAATCTTTAAATATAGCCTACAAGCTAATAAAGGAATGAATTATTTAACGAGTTAATGAATAAATAAATTAAAGTAAAAACAATTGCCTAACTTATACCAATCAGGCATAGCATTATGTCCACCTGCCTAATATTGTGTTGGTCTCCTTTATGCTGCTAAAACTCCTCTGACCCAGGGGGGCATGGACTCAGGACCTCTGGGGATGTTCTGTAGCACCAGGATGGTGGCAGTGAATTCTGTGGGTCCTTGTGGGTTGCAGGGTGGGATCTACCTAGATCAGGCTCACCCACAGATGCTCAATAAGATTTAAATCTGGGGAATGTGGGACTTGGGTGAACAGCTTAGCTCTGTCATGTTCCCTGGGCCACTCCTGAGCAGTTTTTGACATGTGTCAGGGAGCATTGTCCTCAAGGACTGTTGATACTATGGCGATGTTTTGGGGGGTGGTACATGTCAAACATTCACATGAATATCACGACTCAAGGTTTCCCAGCAGAACATTGCATTACAACAAGATGATCAATATTATTTACTTCACCTGTCAGTGGTCATAATGTTGTGACTGATTGATGTATCTTGTAGCCAGTAAGGTGATTGTTCAGTTTGAACTAAGAACTGTAAAGTGTTACAAGGACCAGACACCTTTATTTAACTGTAAAGACTTAGTGCCAACTTAAGCCAAAGGGATTTGACTATGATGTTGTATCAGTCTGGGAGATGATTTAAAATGATCGATGTTCACCCTGGCACAAATTAGTCCCAGAGGGCAAACACTGCTCCATTAAATTACTGTTGAGTTAAATTTCAATCAGAGTTATCAGAGTCAGCCTGGGCTTGAGTCAATAAAATGGTGTAGTGGGCAGCTGTGGCTCAGAGTGGATTAGCCACCAATTGTAAGAGTGTAAGTTTGACAATGAGATGATACAATCTTATAGAAAGAGTAACTTTTCTTTAAAACCTGATTTTCCCTGGCCGCATGGCTAATTGGCCATGCTAGGTTATGGCCTTGGTCCTGATTAAACTATCTCAACAACTATTTGATTGATTATCACAAACTTTACTCCAGACATTCATGTTTCTCTCAGGTAATCCTCTGACATTTTATCCAACACTATCATTGGATAGAATTTCAATAAATTACATTCTGATCAGCCTCAAGTGATCTGTGCTGATTAGCACAAATTACATAATAACATGTAAAGTATGAGTTGTTTCTTCAGATTTCATTCATGCATTCATTTGTTGTGCTATTTTTAGTTAGAATAATCCCAACCACATAAAAAACCCATAACGTCCTAGAGGAAAAGATGCAGACAAATAATTCAATGTGATGTTTGGTATGAATAAAAATATCCTTATAATTTCATAAACTCACTTTCTATGTGACTGAATAAGCAAATGTAGACAACACAACATGCACTGGCCAGTTAGGATGTGTCAGGCGCTTCAGCCTTAAACTTAACAGGGTAATATGTGAATATATAATATGTAAAGTGTGTGTATTTGGCATTAAGGCTAATATTGAAAACAAATAAGGTATCAGAAAATCTGAATCTGTTTAACCTGTGGGCACAATCACATACATTTGTAGTTTTAAACTACTCTACAGTATTATTGCTCATTTATAGAAAGTGAGATATAAAGTGAGTGATGAGTAACTGACAGTGTAGCCCTACTTGACCAGGACTGACTCAGCACAGCATAACAAGCCCTGTCTTTGTCTGACTGTTTGACATTCAGGCCAGCCACAGCTCTTAATCTACCAACACACCAACACAGGGCATGTGATTATCATTTCATTTTGACTAAAAACATTCCCCACAGTGTACACAGCATACGCTTAGCATGTGGATACCTTGTTAACTTTGGGATATACCAAAAAGAAACACTAACGTCTACATATTTGAAAAATGCCAAATGTATGAGTATAGTTTTGGGGTAAAAAATGAATCTGACATGGAGAGAACAATATGTTATATAGAAGATGTTTCAGTCACCCGACAGGAATCAATTACTCTTTTCAGGGAAACTGCACAGAGTAAGTGTACTGAGACCTCTCTTTACATTTTTTAATGTGAAATTAATACAGGAATTCATCTGCATATGAATGTTTGTCTATACCCAAAGGCTTTCATAACACACTGGAAGCTTTGTGGCTATGATACATTCCTTAAACAGTTTACATTGGATTTTTCAATGAAATATAAATCAAATTAAATGCGTTGCTATATCTAATGATGTCTTGGAACACAAAAAATTTAATGTTTTCAAAGTTGTTCTAAGTAATGCATGAAAAAAACTTGTCAGTGCAACTGTGAATCATTATGAGACTGTTCTCACCTAAAAAAAAGTCTGCATTGTTTTTTTAGTAATCAAAGCAAAACTTTATCATTTTTGTTGAACAAAAGTCACTCTATCCATAGATGGTAACTACTGCATAATGCTTATGCAAATGAATGACATATCCAATAAATGTAGGTTTCATCATGTTGAACATTGGACCTTGGCGAATGTGAGGCACATGTTACATATAAATAGTATGAAGCTGCAAGTGGGATATGACGGAGCTTTCAGAAAAGTCGGAATTTCCCAGGCCTAATGAAAACTTGGATGAAGACATGAAGGAATATTTACAAATTGGAATCTAATTTAGATGCCTCCAGTATAATGTGACTGTCTAAGTTCAGAAGACTGTAGATGCACCACTACCACTTCCAGGTACATAGTGACAGAAGAGTATGTTTCAGTGGCCTAATACTGGCTGTAGAGGAAGGTAAACAGTGAAGAAGCGCCTAACACAAATGTCTGCACTTATAACAAAAGGAAAAAGCAATAAATCTTGCTTGTCCACTTCCAGTTTTGCAAAAAACAAACATTCACTACACACACTAGATTCAGTAGCTTATGTGCATTGGTTTATATTTTTAGAATACAAATAATACAAATATTACTCAATAATATTGGATAATATTTGTATTGCAGTAGTATTATCACAGAAGCTTCTCCTTTAATGAGTCTGAAAGACTTCCAGCAACACAAAAATATCATCTGCTAGTGAATCTATTCAGAGAATCACCAAAGAAGTATTCACCCTCATGAATGGCAGGAACAACATTTAAAGCATTCAGTTGTTTTTTGGTCATTTCATTTTGCACCAGAATAGTGGACTGACCACCACTGCAATCTCTGGAATCATGCTGCTATGGCTAAACAATAACAATCAACTGCAGCAACCATAAAATCTGTGTAATGTAGAATAAGGGTGAGAAAGCTTAAACTCAGTCTATGTAAATGCTTAGAATAATTTGTATACAAAATGTCCTCTAAAATAAACTCCTGCAGTCTTACCTTAATGCTGAAGGACTTCTTTATGCTCCTTTTATTCTCCCTGACAGTTGTGTTTTGAAGCTGACGGTCTGCCTCGCTGTCTCCTCTTCTCTCCATAGATGATTGCTGGGTCATCCTCCATTGTCCGTTTTGCGTATCTCTATATCCTATGTGATCCACACTAATCGTTTTTGACCTCCAGCTTGGACCCCATGCCCTGCACCCATCTGATGCTTCCTCAGCATGTCTGTCCTCGGGACAGTCTTCATTGGTCTTAGAGTGACACAGGATCAGGGACCTGGACAGTCATTGAAAGACAAAAGGTCACATTCAGTCATTAAATGATATGAATAGCATCAAAGCAAGAATGGAGAAATGCCGGCAGAAAAGTCGTATATTCTGTGTATTCTGTGTATATGGAAAAAGAGCTCTAAGTTATCTCTGCTCTTCAAATGACAGAATTGAAACAATATTGTACCATTTTGTAGATTCAGAAATACATTTTAAATATTCACATTATCCCATAAAGAAGATTCCATGCTATTTAAGCCAATAACAAAGTGAGTAAATTAACTTTATCTGTGTTTCATTTCCGGTATAGCCCTAGTAGTAAGTGTTTGAGTAGCAGCGGTACCTGGAGAGCATGACCAGCTTCTTGGAGCGATGGCTGTGGCTGCTGCTTGGGTTGTTGTTGCTGCTCTTCCACTGGTCCCTGCGTCTTCTCTCCATCCTCCGAGCAGCCGCTGTGCTGGCTTTCCTCCTCTGGTGGGAGTATCTCTGAGGCATGGCCATCAGTGTGTGCGTATGAGTGTGTGCTGGGAGCTCAGTAGTCAACACACTCCTCCCAGCCGGCCCGAAGCCTAATGGACAGGGACGCTCTAGAGGGCAATTAGAAAATTCAGTTAGGACAGTCTGACTGCCTCTATGTGTGAGTGTTCTGAGAAACTGCCGAGGCAAATGTGGAAGCTAGTGAAGATAAAAGTGCTTTTCTTTGCTTCCTTTGAAAAAAACTGAAAAAAAACATCTTCAGTCCTCATGACACTTACTTAATCAGATGACTGTTCAGAAAAGCACTTAGATAATGTACACACACACTAAAGTATGACATTTCGGAAGGGCATAGAACATGAAACACAAAAACAATTCATTGGGTAGTACACCTCCTAGCTTCATTCATGTTTTCATGTACACAACAGCCATAGCCGATTGGTCCCATTAATGGATTGGAGTGAATGGTGGTGTGTATACATTTCACAGAGCACTACTGGATGACCTTCCAATGCATTATACATGCTAATGTAGATGGCCTCTCATATTTGCCTTGAACACTTAGTAAACAATGCTCAGTAGCTCTTTAATTGAAACCCATAAGGCCTTTGGTCTAATCATTTTTGTTACCTTCTACCCCAGCCCCCTCACAGTCCAAGCCTGACTGGCTTCTAATTTCCAGCTGTATGAGATGTTGATGTTTCAGCTGCATCACCATTTTTGATTGGGATCTCATTACACAAACTGAATGCTAACTAGACCAACTTCTGTGGTTTCTGCTGGTTGGACAGGTGATTAGGATTTAGAGACCTTAAAACAAATCAACCTTTAAAGGTTTGCAAGATTTTTCTCTGCTTCCAGTCTGTGTGCTAAGCTAAGCCTGGCTTGAACTTGGTTGAGAAGCTTGTGTATGCTGTAGCTTTAGACCTGAGTACTCAGTGGAGCTGGCTGTTGCTGCTCTGCAGGGATACTGAGGCCCATATGCTGACAAATGGCTCTCTGTGCTGTGAATATTACAACATACTGTGGAATATAAGAGAGCTTTTCAAACTGCAAATTCTTTCTATAATGTGCTGACCACACAGCAGGGAGCTGAAGGCTTACTAAAACATCAAAGGTTGTTAAGATTAATCACTTGTAAAATTATCATCATAATATATAATACGTTTTAGATTATAAAAGGACGCAAAATAAAAAAGACAGAAATAATGGATTACATTTTTAAGAATGCAAAATTAAATTTATACAGATAATTACTGAGTTGCCAAAAATAAATAAATATTAGTAACAACCTGCAGGTTCCACTGAATGGGTTCAGAAGAAAGGCCTTCTTCTCTGGTGAATCAGTGTCTCTGACCCTGGATGCGTGTTAGCAATTACAGAGCATTAGTCTGCTTTTGTGTTGGCCAGATAGACAGGAAGACATGGATCTCTCTGTGGGAGGCCTATAAGCCCAACAGACTCAATTTGGCTCACTCTCTTCTGTCTATAGGCCTTTACAGTACACTCTCCAGCCGGATGTATGTTAGTGCAGTAGGAACAATTACAGCAGTAGGCAGTACATCAATGTTTTTGAGTGTCTCTACACAAACTATTGAAATGTCTTTTTCAATTTTTACTCTAGGTAAATATAAATGAAATGAGCATTGTGGTAAACCTCAGTCAGATCTGCAGCACTGTACCAACTGCTTTTAATTTGCCATTGCCCTGTTGTAGTCCTTCATTTAGGAAAAGAAAAAAAAACTCTCCTGGTAGAACATGTGTCACAAATGTCATGTCCATAGTCAATTAGAAGAAGTTGAACGCTGCTGGAAAGGCATTCACTTCACTGTCCAAAGGTACATTTCTGAATGACTTTGTTCATAGCAAGTTCTCCAAACTAAATGATGACCTATTTTATCGTTAAGATAAAAGGAAGATACTTTGTTTTTTGAAAGGCCAGTAAAGAATCATGACCTATGCTTTTTGTTAAATTTGAAGAAAAGTTTTCATATTTTGCCTGGAACCAAAATAGTTAGCCTAAATAACCATAAAAATCAGGAAAACAGCTAGAACTAGACAACTCCTATCATAGTTCTGTTTTCCTTTTCATGGGTAAATATTAGATTCTGCAAAACATTTTTTTTGCTATGCTGGAGGTATAAATTGACAGTCCTGATATCTTACTGTTGTCAGCTCTCGCCATCTCTATGCCCAGTGGTAAGTATGACATCTGCACATGTTGCAAGCTGCAAGATAGTCCCTTTCTTTTATTCCAATCAGTTGCAGCATGTCTAACATTGGAAGGGACAGTTCTGTTCTCCCATAATATTAGCAGGAAAATGTCCCCTCCAACATGCAAATTTATACCCGTAAGATACGGTTTTAGTTTATGTGAGGTTTTACTGTTTTGCGAGAGTTCTTGTTGCCTTAACTCCAGACTCGTGAAGGACCTCAGTGTTTCGTCTAACTGAGACAGCTACTGTTTACAGCATGAGCTTCAATTTCACAGTTCTTTATAGCTCTTCCATGTGGGCTGTGTGTTGGTTAGTACGCATACTTGAAGCTTAGATTCACAAAAAGAACATCTTTCACAGCCTCAAAGATGTTGACTGTCTCCTGTAATGTCAACAAAAGTCCAGAATGGGTCCAACTTCCCTCTATCTATGTCACAGGACAGCAGCTTTGTTTAAAGTGAAAGCTCTGAGGAAAAAGGAGTGGAGTAAGAGAACAAATAACACGGGCTCTGTTGAAAAGTGGGTTTAGGATGGAGTGAATAAACAGTGTCTGTATGTGTGTCTTCACATTCATATGTATGAGTTTGCTTGTGTGTATGCGGCCTTGTTTTGCCATCTTTGTGAGGACTAATTTGACTTAGGATTCGGCACTTAGTTGTGATGGTTACAATCAGGGCAAAGGGCATTATGTCAGCTAAGGTCCTCACAAAAATAGCAAAACAACGTCTGAGTGTGTGTGGGGGTGGGTGGGTGGGTGGGTGGGTGGGCGTCATCATTGCGTGTAGCATTAGCAGAGCAGGGACTCCTGCCTAACAGAACCTGACTGAGTGAAAGCAGAGGGCAGGGTGGTTGTGTAGCTGAACAACATGTGTGTTGTTTGGCGTTTTCACTGGAGATTTTTCCAGTCTGTGAGACAGCGCAGGACCTGCAGAGAAGAGCCACCTAAATGGAAAAACTCTCAGTCATGCTTCAAATGAATAATCCACAGCTTTCGTAATGTGCACAATCACATCAACTACATCTGAGTTTTGGGCCCGAAGCTTCGATTCTTGCTCAACAAATGATCTCACACCCTTGGGGGAGGCTCAGCCGGATTGGCCTTGGTTGTACCAGCCTGGACTGGCAACTGCATGCTGTGTATGGCCATGTGGTTGTATCTAAGTTAATGTATCGCTGTGGGGACAGTAGAAAGAAAACTGCCTTTCCACTGCTGCTCTGAGTTATTTGTGAAAAATAAAGGTTGCCTTGGAATGGACATACACAGTGTTATATAACTTGTTTACATAAAAGACCTCTGTGTGTATGTAGGCTCATGAATCCCCACACACACTTCATTAGGAAATTACAAACTTCACAGGCCAACAAGGGCATCTTTAAACTTCCTCGCTCTGCAGCTAATTTTGATAGTTACACAATACACTCTTACAAACCTTTTTCTCATTCTTTCCTGTCCTATTCTTTCTACAGTCACACATGATCGTGAACTGGATTCCTGTCGCACAACCACATGGTTCAGATAATTACGGGATTGTACTGACAGTCATCTCTGTTAAAAAGCCTTCAGCATTGGCAGTTGAAGTCCTACTCACCGTAGTCGATCATGCTGTTCCAACCAGCATCCACTGCTTCTGCTGAAGGTGCAAACACAGGATCCAAAGATCCAAAGGATTCTGACGGAGCATCCGGTCAAAAACTAATGTCTCACTCAGAGCATGCTTTAACTGCTGTGATTCATCTAGGGTAATGTGTGCCTGTACCTCTTCTCCTTTTTTGTCTTTCTCCTCCCTCTTTTTCCTCCCCTTCTGTCTGGAGAACACAACAGTGTGTCTGTAAGGCATGGCTCCCCAAAATCTCTGCCCCTTTCCTGTGAGCCAGCTCCAGAGAAGGAAAACACACAGCACTTAGCTGGGCTTGACCTCACACCCACTTTACATCATACAACTGCTCTTTTAGAAGGCTCTGTCAGTGTATGTGTGTGTGTGTTTGTGTGTGCACACAGCGTGTGTGTGTGTGTGTGTGTGTGTGTGTGTGTGTGTGTGTGTGCGTGCGTGCGTGCGTGCGTGCGTGCGTGTGTGTGTGTGTATGTGGGTACATACTGCTGCTGCAGGGAATGAATAGATTCTCTGTGACTAACTTCAGTTTACACATAAACACACTCCTCATTTGCCTGTACGTGTGCGTGTGAATGTAATTTTCTGTCTGAGTGGTGTGTCTCAACTGCTGGACAGTAAACACAAAACTACGGCAATTTTGGTCAAAGCTGTGGAAAGAGAGAACCATTTTGAGTGAACTCAGTTTGTTTTAGGTGGGCTCTGACTGGAGGTGAGAGCTTCGCAGGGTTTGGAATGTGGTTTAGGATACGGAGGAACATCAAATGGGGACTATTTTGAAAATTTGAGGAAACCAACATTCTTTACAAATATGGTATAGTCAAAAAGGAGCTGGGTCACACTATTATATGCCACAACAAAAACATTCAGCCACAATCTCCCTACTTTTTTGATGATTGGGATAAGGTTGAAGTGTAAAGAAAACGTTTTGCCATGGGTTTTGACAAACAATGATGCTCAGATCAGCCACAACATTAAAACCACTAGCATAATAAAGTGTATGCCCTTTCGGTGCTGTGAAAAAAGCTCCTACTCATTAGACTCTACAGGTCTCCTGTGGTATGAGCAGGGCCTCCATGGATTAGGATTGTTCCTGTCATCTCAAACATCCTTAATCTGATTGGGATATGGAGAGTTTGGAGGTATATAGGCCAAGTTGATTCTGATTGTGTATTAAGATGTCAAGAGGAAAAAATTCAAGTTTTTAATTGGGGCACAGATGGCAGGAGTTTCAGTCACAAAGTGTTTCAACAGGAACAAAGAGTAAAGTAACATCTCCTTTTAGGTCCATGGTAAAGACTTTCATAAATAGGATATAGAATAAATTATGCTGGACAGTGCACATGTTTATGCATCAGTGTGACATTGTTACTGAGATTGTTACCTGAGGAATGTGATTTAAACCACTGTTAATGTAGTAACAATTTCAGTAAACCCCTTTAGTCTGCTGCTTCACTACTGACAGCTAAGTTGGATTTAGTCTTCACACATACAGATGAAGGATGAGGAGTAGAAGTGAATCCAGTCAGTCCCAATGGCCATTTATTGCACATATTGTTGTCGAATTATGGATAAGTTGAAATAAAATAAAAGCTTCAAACTAAAGAGTCTTTAAGAAGGCCTAGTTCCTTGATGCAGCCACATGGTGAAAAAACCTCAGCCACAACCAGATACTGTGGCAGCTGGTTCTAAATCCTTCCCCCTTGGGCTCCACCTTCAGCTTCCTCAGCCACGTGGAGATAGACTCTGTGGTCTCCTCTAGGTGGGGGTAAACACACCTATGGCCATACATTCTCCCATAGGCACACATGCACACACACACTCTCTCTCTCCCATACACATCCACATACTAATAACAAGACGGAATTCATGAAAATCAACATAAAACTCAATTTGGCTCCTACAATTGAAAACACCTACTCTGAATCCAGGAATTTTAGTCAATTATAGGCAAATATCCAACCACCCCTTTATTTCTAAAATTCTTGTAAAAGTTGTTACATGCCAGTTATGTGATAATCTGCATAGAAATGGTTTGTTAGAAGGGTTTCAGTCTGGATTTAAAATGCATCATAGTACAGAGACAGCACTGATAAAAGTCACCAATGATCTTCTAATAGTTTCAGACAGTGGGCTAGTTTCTATACTTGTTCTACTGGATCTCGGTGCTGCATTTGACACAGTGGATCACAGCATCTTATGACAGAGAGTGGAACATTTTGGGATTAAAGGAACTGCACTAAATTGTTCTAAATCATATTTATCACAGATTCCGATTTGGTCATGTTAATGATGATTCTTCCAGAGATAGTTATGGAATTCCACAGGGTTCTGTGTTATTTACTTTGTACATGCTCCCCTTCGGCAATATTATTAGGAAGAACTGCATACATTTCCATTGTTATGCAGATGACACCCAGCTATATTTATCTATCAAGCCAAATGAAATCAATCAGTCAAACTCCAGGCATGTCTGAAGGACATAAATGCCTTGATGACCTGCAGTTTTATTCTCCTAAATTTAGACAAAATGGAAATTGCTGTATTTGGGCTTGTCACACTCTTTCTAACCAGATAGAGACTCTGGATGGCAGGGAGGCAGACACCTTTTCTTCTTTTAAGATTAAGCTTTAAACATTCCTCTATGATAAAGTCTATAGTTTGGGTGACTTACAATCACCTGGGCTGTCCCTTAGTTATGCTGCTAAAGCTTTAGACTGCTGGGGCATTCCCATGATGCACTGGGCTCCTCTCCCCTACTCTCTTCTCACTTTTCCATACAGTTATTCAGTATATCGCCATGTCATGTATTCCATGTCATAAACTTTGTGTCTTGCCTCACCTGTAATTTGTGTTTTGTTCTCTCTGCAGGTGTTTCTGGATTTGGAGCTACACATCTCTGATCTGCAGTTTCTGGCATCAGCGATCTCCAAAACGTTCATTGTTCTGTTATGTACTGTTTGCCTGTTCTCCATCTGCTATCCCGCTATCCCCACCCTCCTCATCCCCACTCTCACCCCAATCAGTCAAGGCAGATGGTCGCTCTCCCTGAGCCTGGTTCTGTCTTTTTTTGTTTCTCAGGGTAAAGAGGAGGTTTTTGGTTCCTTCCCACCGTAGCCTCCAAGTACTTTCTCAAAGTGAATCCAAATGAAGCTTTGGATTTGTTGGGTTTCTCTGTTTAAGATTTGTATGGTTTTTGCCTTACTGTGTGAAGTGCTACAAGATGGCATATGTTGTGAATTTGTATTATATCAATAAAACTGAAGAGAATAGAAAATGAATTGAACTTCAATGCATCATGTGATCAGACTGTTAGCAAGAGCAGCTCATCAAAAATTATACATATAATTATGAATATAAATATATAATTGGCCAAATACATGATACATGTATTTGGCCAATTTTTGATATATTGATAATATATTATATATGCCCCTATAGGTTGAGACTGCGATAGATAGATAGATAGATAGATAGATAGATAGATAGATAGATAGATAGCTAGATAGATAGATAGATAGATAGATAGATAGATAGATAGATAGATAGATAGATAGATAAATAGATAGATAGATAGATAGATAGATAGATAGATAGATAGATAGATAGATAGATAGATAGATAGATAGATAGATAGATAGATAGATAGATAGATAGATAGATAGATAGATAGATAGATAGAAGCAAACATCTTTATGTAATGAAGTTGTAAAGATTTGTGCATCTTTTTGATAAGTGAGTTTATTGTCCTTGAGTGTGTCATGTGTTTTATTGTGCCTCCCTCTAGTGGCCCAGCTGTGTCACCGTGGTCACACAGGTTGAAATAGAGAAGCTACATTTTGTATGGACAGGATACTGTGTTTTATCTACAAAGGTGTTTTATGTACAAAGTGGCACTATTTTTGTGAGCAGTGGGTACATGATTTATTCATATAATCAGCACAACAGAAGTCATGTGGTCTACATTGTGTCTCACTTTTTCATTGCTTCTGACACAAAGTGCATTTAATCAGTCATAAGTATGACCCCCACGACCCTACAGAGGATAAAATGATGTGTAGTTAATGGATGGATGAATAGATGGTCAGTGTATGCCTCCTTGAACAATACACTGTTCCTTGAACAACGGAACAGTTAGGAAGGCATTTTACTGGGAAGATACATAGTTTTGTGATGCCTGCCTGCCTCTGTGAGCAACTTTTGGTTCAACGTCTTGCCCAAGGACACTCTGACATGTGGAGCGTGATTGAACCGCCAACCTTGCAATTAGTGGACAATCCGCTCGACCACCAGAGCCACAGCTGCAAACTATAAACAAAGAAAACCCACAAAAGTCGCCAGTATCTTTAGCTGTCAGATATATGTAGCGTCTCTAAAATGTAGTGCAGTGGAAGAATAAAGTAATATTAATTGAAAACAATCAAGAGGAGTATCTCAGATTTGGACTAAATAATAAAGCACTTGAGTAAATGTACTTGTCAGGCCTGTCTCCACCTCTGCTTAGCTGGCAGTCTCTCTCTTACTACTTCCCTCCCTCCCTCCCTCCCTCCCTCTTTGTGACAGGTCTTACATACTTCACTCTACTGGGTCAAAGTTGGGTTTATTGCAGAAATCATTTCCCAGTCTTTCATGCTTGAAAATGTAATTTGACATGTAATCTTCTGTGGTTTACAGTAAATTTATGTTTAAAACATACCCTCTGACATAAAAATATTATTCAGTCTGTTATGATCTAACAGTAAAAGTCTCATTTCCTACTATTCTGGATCTATCAGTGGAGGAATGAACTCAACCACTGTAACTGAATGGCATACAGTAGACAGGTTCTGTGTCTGTATTGTGCTCTCTAAAGGAAATGGACCACACCTCAGAGAGAAAACAGGGTAAAGATCATCCTCTACAGCAAAAGCCCTTTCTCTGTTCTCTTTGGCCTTGTTGTACTTCCATCTGTGGGCTGACCCAGCAGACACTGGGGGCTGTGCAGAATTGGGCATTAATTCAAACAATGTAATACTTCCCACCTTTTTTTTCACATCTCAGAACACAATAGAATTACAGTAGATACAGAACTTCTGTCCAAGAAAGAAAGTTCCTGTCTTTCTTTGATAAATGGTCTTCCTTGCATATTTTGCTTAATAACACTTTTAGTATTGATCAGTGGTACAGTGACAAGGACATGATCCCACACAGCCTCTTCACTTTGTGTTCACTGGGACACATTTCCAAGCCAGGTGATTAAACCCAGGTGTTTTGCTCCTACACTAACACTGGCATGCCCATTTCTACTAATCTGATGCAATATTTTTACACTTTTACTGTATGTCACAACTGCTTGTAAATGTAACATAGCCTTAAAAAACACAAAATGCTGTCAGTGGCTACATTTTTCAAAATTCATAAACCTCTTACACTGAAATGCAAACACCACAAACTTTCTACAGATCACTCTCACCAAGAAATGTTGGAAATATAAATCCTATTACCACCATTGTATAATCAGTTGTTCCCCTCGGACACAAAGAATGCTGGACACCTGGACATAGAGTCAGATGAAGAGAGACAGAAATTGAACAGGCACACATAACAATTGTTTTCAGATTAGGTTAAATGCAGGAGAAGACATAAGGCGTGATGTGAATGAGAACTTCATACCTGGATGTATAACGATGATTGTATCTACAGTTTTATGTTGCAATATTGGAAATAACTACAGTAATACTAGTTTTAATGTGTGCAGCTGAGGTTATTCTATGTAGAAATGGCTTTGCAGATCAAAAACTTTAATGTAGCATGCAACGCCAATGGTCACAAAATTCACTTTGTGACCATTTTCCTGAATGCTTTGGCTGCATAAGTTTTGTAAAACAGGACAACATCCAATGAATATGTGATTCTGACTGGAAGGGTTACACGAAAGAAAAAGAACTAGGCCCAGAGGCAGGAGGGATGGATGACGTCATACCCTTTGAATGTTACTGCTGGTTCACATTAGCGCTTGTTCACACACACACACACACACACACACACACACACACACACACACACACACACACACACACACACACACACACACACACACACACACACACACTGCTCACCAGCTTCATTCAAGCAGATTTTCACAAATACTGTAAACTGATGTCAAAGTTCTATTATACAGTGTCACCATAATTATGCATACACAATGTTTATCTTGGATCAAGCAAATTAGATCGTGTGGATTGTATATTCCCACGTGTAGGATAACTATATATATATATATATATATATATATATATATATATATATATATATATATATATATATATATATATATATATATATATATATATATATATATATATATATATATAAATAAAAATAAAAACATGCCTGTCTTCTGCTTTTGGTCCATTCTACTTTAGATCACACCTTATGCCCCCTCTTCCAGCACACCAGGAATCTTTCTGCACATTTCAAAGTTTCATCCTTTGCAATCTCCTGCAGATAGTGTTTATAGAATGCTAGATGATTATCTAGCATTCAAAAAGTACAGGAAGGACATCTGATAATGTGGTGGGCTGCGATAAACTTTATATCTTTTTGTGGAATGGAATTCCTTCATGGTGATGAATAGAGACTATGGTGGGAGACTATTATCATAGTCTTTGGTTTGGTTCTGATTATTTCCTGTTTTATTTTGACATTCCCTGTCCTTGTGTGTCTTTTTTGTCTCAGTTCCTCCCTTTGTGTCTGTTTCCTTCCTTTTACATTGCCCCGATAACTTATACCTGTGTCTTGTCTCTTCAATCAATTTTGAATATATAAATAAGCTTGTCTTTCTCTCTGTTTATGTCAGTTGCTCCTGCTGGTTTCCTTCCTGTTTGTCCACTTCATGTTGACCTGTTTGATTCTGTGTCTGGTTTGTGTTTTGGATTTTTTGTATTGTCTCACCAGCTTTGTGTTTTTTGTATTTTGATTTTTGGTTTTCTCATAATTAGTTACCTTTAATAAACTTTTGATATTCACTGAGACTTTTAGTTTGGATTTTTTCCTGGACTTTCAGCTATCATTTGTTTACTCTCCTGCCATTCTGCGTTAAGTAACTTTGGTTTGATCAAAATTTCCTTTTGCCACAATATGTTGTGTTGTACTCTGCACACTCAATGGCAGAAAACACCACTTTACTCCATATAATCAAATATTAATGAAATATAGACCAAATATTGTGGATTTTGCTTCAATTGTCCCTTTTCCTCACATGACAAGTCTTTCATAGAGGTCATCAATCAATGAAACAGGGGTTAGGTGCTGTTTTTCCTGGTAGGTTTTTATGTTTTCATTTATTTTGAAATATCTAGACTTTAACTATTTAAGAAGTAGTCTTGTTTGACTCTAATTCCTTTACAAACATTAACCAGTTAATGCAACTCATGTTGGCTCTAACTCATGGTAAAGAACTGACTCATTCTGATGCTCCAGAACTCCAGGTGCAACAGGCTCCCAGTATACTGTAAGTCTTCTGGTTTCTGTCTAGGGTTAGCGGGGTCCATTTCTGCTCCTGGGCCTCAACAACCAAGTCTCTGCCAATAACAATCAAGAAAAACACAGGTCTAAATAATAACATTATAGTTCAGCAAGTGAGGCAGGAACCCATCAACAGACACTTACAATACCAGAGCCCTTTAAGTGGCTCACCTAAATGGAATGCAGCCATCATTAATGTTATTAATTCCACCTGTGCTTTCCTTTACAGAATGCCATCTGATTGAAAAAGCTCTCTTGTCTAGTTTAAGCATCAGTTCGATGTTTCCCATGCTCTGACGATGAATAAGAAGCTAAGCAAGACTGTTATAATATTGGTGAAGCACTGATTGCTGATATACCATTTTTTCCTACTCAGCCTTGATTGATAAAGTGATATAAGTTTCATCTTATAGTGTTTCATCTAAAATTTCAATTTGTCCAACAAATTCAATGATGCTTAACTAAAATTGTTATATGTCTCTGCCAAACTTAGTATTTGGTGCAAATTAGCAAATCTACATTAAGATATTTATGATATACATCAGCATGTCACCATGAGCACATTACTATGCTGACATTGGCTTTTAAGCACCATTGTGCTTAATTGCAACCTCACATAGCCAACTAGTGAGCTGAAAATTCTAACTCTGAATGGTTACTGTTAAGCTATTTTGGCAGCAGACGGGAAACACAGGAGCAGCAGCTTTATTGTTTCCTCACTCTGATAGCTGTAATATTACCCACCTGCCACCTGGCCTGAAGACAAGAGGAAGTTAGATCAAAGAAAAACAAAAAAACAAAACCCTCGCTTTGTCCTCCCTTATTTCCAGGGTATGGAGGGATGAGGTATCCCCAATAAAGTAAAAACACTGGATTGGTGCAGCGAGGCACGGCCCAGTGTTGTGTTTGTGTATGAGGACAATAGCAAGCTAGGTGGAGTAGGGATAAGATATGAACAGTGTACAATGAATGAGCAAGTGTGTTTGTGTTAGCAGTGTGTATAACAATGTGTACACCGTTTCCTGTCCACTGTCTGTATTCAGCTACTCTGAATCTAAAAATATTGATCCCTGAACCATTATGGCTCAAAGGTCAGTGTGTGGGTGTGAAGGACTCCAGCCAACTATCTCTTCCCTGCAGGCAGGCAGGTCCAAAAGAAAAATCGGGTCTCAACATAGCTCAGGTCAAAGATCAGTTCTGTACTGTGGTGGGAGCCAAAGAAGGGCTAGGCCTGGAATTACAAATGAACTTGAGAAATGGCCAAGTCTCCACATTCTGCAGCTGAATGTGAAAAGAGTGTGTGTGCGTGTGTGTGTGTGCGTGTGTGTGTGTGTGTGTCTAGTAAAATAGCTTGCTGTTTAGTTCCATCACCTGCAAAAACAGTAGGTTCATGTTCCATCTCTGTTCAAAAGTAAATCTGCTGAAGTTTGCACTCTAATGGCCTCTGTTGAGTACATTGTGGGAAAGTGGTTTAATTCAAGTATCTAGCATCTCGGCATTACATTATTTTTACAGTGATTTACGTGTTAAAGATTTTGTTCAGATGTTTTTTGTTTTTAAATCTCCATCCATCCCTCCATTATCTATACACTACTTAATCCTCATTAGGGTCATGGGGGCACTTGAGTCTATCCCAGCTGACTTAGGGTGAATCCAGGGGACACCCTGGACATGTCACCAGTCTGTTGCAGAGCTACATATACAGAGGAACAATGACGCTCGCATTCACACTTAAGGGCAATTTAGAATGATCAGTTAACCTCAGCATATTTTTGGACTGTGAGAGGAAGCTGGAGTACCAGGAGAAAACCCACGCATGCACAGGGAGAACATGCAAACTCCATGCAGAAAGATCCCAGGAAGGCCGGGACGTGAACCGGGGATCCTCTAGCTGCAAGGCAAACGTGCTAACCACCAAGCCACTGTGCAGCTTCTTAAATCTCATGAAAAGATATTTTTTCTCCAAAAAACACCTCCAGTTAAAATGATTAAAATCAACTTACTTGTTTTCACTGAAGTACGACATCTGTAAGTATCAAATAAGGTATTTTTGTTTATATGTTTAATACAAGATGCCTCTGATAAATCCATTTATTCATTACATTGTGTGCACTGGGGCTTTCAAAACCCCTTGATCTAGCTGTACACTGAACTGTGATAGGGTTCCAAATTGGTTGTGATGTGACAATCATCTTGTATCTTTTAAAATGAGATTCAGGTGAGCATAGATAATGTTTCCTCCTTCAGCAGAGACAGGAAAACAACTATAAAGTGTCAGACTCTGAACATACATTATCCTGCAGCTTAATTTTAGTGTTGTTTAATATAGTCCTAATTATTTTACATTGACACATTTAAGATTTCAGGTTTTTTTCTATGATGATATATTTCTGTCATCAGTGACTCTACCCAACTTTGTTTATATCAATCAATGAAACACAATAGGCTTGCTCAGTAGTGAATTTATGATTTTTCTGGGAATAATATTACAGGGGTTGTCAGTCTACCATCCTGTAAACACTCTGAGGAACAGCTCCAGTGATGGCTGAACATGTACAGTAAATGATGCCTAGAAGACATAAATAAAAATATAGTGTCCTGTTGGTTCACTGGGCTGAGGTTATTTATTGCTAAAACTCAAAAAAAAGCAGCCCTGATGGAAAAATACTTAATTGGCTTTTAGATTTTTCTCCAGCATTACAGTAGAATTACATGGCATTTGTGTTTGTACATCCTCTGCATCAAAGCATTAGCACTATCATTTAATCAGTGAAACAAACCTATAAATAATGCATCCGGGATCAGTTTGCCTTTCTCGTGTTACTTCAACACAAATAGAAACCTACTGTGCTGGCCAGCCTGGCCAACAGAAAGGATATTCACCTTATGTTGTGTCAGACTCAAACAGTTTTTCCCTGTTAGAAACTGCTACGATAAAAAAAAACAAAAAAAAAAAAACACGAGCTACAGTACAGCTGGCAGCCAGATCAGGTCAGCAAGTCTGTGAGTGAATTCAGAATTGTGTCATCCACCGGCAGCTTCCTTCTCCTTTGAGAAGGATGTCTGTAGCGCCACTGGGATGGGAGCTCCCCTGGGGAGAAGGATAGGCAAGTGTTTCCCTCCTGCAGCAGGAAATGGGCGAAACCTTGCCCGAAATTATGACTGCAGTATTTTGTCGTGTGAAGGAAGCCACTCCTGATAGCACAGGCTATAGGTTTCCTGTTGTGGGCCAACAGTTTTGGCTTCACCGAGTGCTGTCAGAAAGGCTAAAAAAATGCTGGATGGAGAAGCGCTGAAAGCTTCTCAGCATTGTACTATGCCATAAAAAAGCTAAAGTTTAGCTTAAATGTTTATAGTTATTGACTAGTTACACAGTTCATGTCAGAATTAGTTATGATAACATAGTAACTACATGAAAGAAGCCATATTTGTCAGCTGCAGTATAAAGTGCAGTTTTGGTCTGTTTTTGACTGATACACCACCTTTTTTCCACTTTGTGATGGGCAGCTATTTCTTCACAGTTCACTCATTTACTATTTATATGGTGTTTTTAAAAAGACAATCTCTTCTTTGGACAAAATTAGTATGATTGTAATTACCTTATGAATGATAGTTGTGTGTGATTTGGAATCGTCAGTAGTTTTTATTAAATACAGAAAAAAGATAATATTTAATCTTTATGCAAAATACAGCAAAACAAGTGTCAGTTTAGGTGTGATTAAATGAAGTAGAATATACTGACTGAGATATTGCACTGAAAAAACAGTCTGATCTTTTGTATAATAGATCATTCTTGACCATGAAGGCAGTATTTAAAAATATTAACTCATGGTCCCTGTAATAACTAAGCAACCTTCTTGTATCCAGGAGAACATGTTTATTTCCTTAATTTGCCAAACAAATATTGTTTTGTAAAGTCAGTATACACAGTTGGATAAACGTCTCTTGTTTATCACTTCTATATTATGTTTGAGTTATCCTTACTTGATATACGGTAACATTATTTGCTCAATACTGTTACTCTGTTTTTTCCATGAGTTTCATGCACAGCAAATTGTACAATCACAGCTGTATTTACTATATTATATATGAGTCCCCAAATCCTGAAAATGTATTTATGATATACTGCCTCAGAAATTCTGGTATTCTTGACTTAAACTTTACACCAACAATCCCACAGTGTAATGTGAAAAGATGCAAAAATTACAGCTGGTCATGTTTGATTGTAAAACCAAGTCATTAGTTTCATTTGCATGTCTTAAAAAGGTCATCCCTGCTTTCATCTCCTCCAGAGTGGACTGTCAGTGTTCTTTCCAGTTAATTATTAGTTGTCAGACCAACCCATGCTGCCCTTACAAGCTGTCTATGAGTTTTAAAAGTATTATAAGACTTTACTGCTTTTTTTTAAAAGCCTAGAATAGTCAGGTCCAGACTACATCTGTGATCTGCCTACTTGTACTTACTTCCTGCTTGAGAGCTTGTATCAGGGCACCACTGATGCTCCCAAAACCTTAAATTGTTACTGTCCACTGAAAGGCCCTTTGCTGTCTGGCTCCTACTATCTGAGGATCTAAAGCAGGTAAAGTGTTCCCATTTAAATTATTCTTAAAACACACTTTTGCTGTATGGCTTTTTCTTGACTGATCATGTATTGAGCCTTTTTTTTTTTTTTTTTTTAGTTCTGTTCTAAGATCACTTTCTCTGGGAAATTAACTGCACAGCTGTTTCATTTGGAGCTGACATAAACAGTCAAAGTTAAGGGATTTGTTTAGCTAGTTTATCGCCTGACCTTGTGCAAACCTCATTTCCTAACAACACCATGGATGCCAAACATGAACCAGAATCAGGGTTACAGTGGCTTGCAAAAGTATTCATACCCCTTGAACTTTTCCACATTTTGTCACGTTACGACCACAAACATAAATATATTTTATTGGAATTTTATGTGAAAGACCAACACAAAGAGGCATACAATTGTGGAGTAGAAAGAAAATTATACATGATTTTAATTTTTTTTAACAAATGAAAAACTGAAAAGTGTGGTGTGCAAAAGTATTCAGCCCCCTTTTCTCTGAGTGCATCCAATTGCCTTCAGAAGTTGCCTGATGATTGCTGAATGATCGAATGTTGACCTAATGACTAAATAGAGTCCACCTGTGTGTAATTTAATCTCAGTACAAATACAGCTGTTCTGTGACGGCCTCAGTGGTTTGTTAAGAGAATATTGGGGAGCAAACAGCATCATGAAGTCCAAGGAACACACCAGACAGGGCAGGGATAAAGTTGTGGAGAAATTTAAAGCAGGGTTGGGCTATAAAAAGATTTCCCAAGCTTTGAACGTCTCACGGAGCACTGTTCAGTCCATCATCCAGAAATGCAAAGAGTATGGCACAACTGAAAACCTACCAAGACACGGTCATCCACCTAAACTTACAGGCCGGACAAGGAGAGCACTGATCAGAGATGCAGCCAAGAGGCCCATAGTGACTCTGGATGAACTGCAGAGATCCACAGCTCAGGTGGGGGAATCTGTCCACAGGACAACTATTAGTTGTGCACTGCACAAATCTGGCCTTTATGGAAGAGTGGTAAGAAGAAAGCTATTGTTAAAAGAAAACCACAAGGAGTCCCGTTTGCAGTTTGCCAGAAGTCATGTGAGGGACACAGCAAACATGTGGAAGAAGGTGCTCTGGTCAGATGAGACCAAAATGGAACTTTTTGGCCTAAATGCAAAAGGCTATGTGTGGCAGAAAACTAACACTGCACATCACTTTGAACACACCATCCCCACTGTCAAACATGGTGGTGGCAGCATCATGCTTTGGGGGTGCTTCTCTTCAGCAGGGACAGGGAAGATGGTCAGAGTTGATGGGAAGATGGATGGAGCCAAATACAGGGCAATCTTGGAGGAAAACCTGTTGGAGTCTGCAAAAGACTTGAGACTGGGGCGGAGATTCACCTTCCAGCAGGACAACGACCCTAGACATAAAGCCAGGGCTACAATGGAATGGTTTAAAATGAAACACATTCATGTGTTAGAATGGCCCAGTCAAAGTCCAGACCTAAATCCAATCGAGAATCTGTAGCAAGATCTGAAAACTGCCGTTCACAAACACTCTCCATCTAATCTGACTGAGCTTGAGTTGTTTTGCAAAGAAGAATGGGCAAAAATTTCAGTCTCTAGATGTATAAAGCTGGTAGAGACATACCCCAAAAGACTTGCAGCTATAGTTGCAGCAAAAGGTGGATCCACAAAGTATTGACTCAGGGGGGCTGAATACTTTTGCACACCGCACTTTTCAGTTTTTTATTTGTAAAAAAAATTAAAATCATGTATAATTTTCTTTCTACTTCACAATTGTATGCCACTTTGTGTTGGTCTTTCACATAAAATTCCAATAAGATATATTTATGTTTGTGGTTGTAATGTGACAAAATGTGGAAAAGTTCAAGGGGTATGAATACTTTTGCAAGCCACTGTAAATGAATATGTGTTATAAAAGGATTCAGTCCACTTCAAATGCTGCATGAAGGATATCACTATAATACATTTAATGAAATGAGGATTTGACTTCTTATGGTGGCTTCGTTCCAGAAAAGAGTGTGACATTGAACTTGTGAAAACAAACTCCATTGTAACTTCTTGAGTTCTCATCTATTCATATGGTAGTTGTTTGTTTATAATCCGTAAATGTATTTATTTTCCAAAAGGAAAATGCTTTATCTTGTCAGGTTAAAGCTGACCATTGCCTTCAGTAATCTATGTGTGTGTGTAGGCCAAAAAACAATGACCCCATGCCCTTAAAAGATACGGGGCATCTTTACTCTCATTTTGCTCATTTTCAGCATATGAAGTATAGTCATATATTGCCTCCTCCACGCTGGACTACTGCAACACACTTCTCATCAGGATCCCTAGCAAGAGTTTGCAAAAGCTCCAATATATTTAAAACAGCGCTGCTAGGATTCTGATGAGAGTGCGGAAGCAAGACCACATCACACCATCCTCCGATTGCTCCACTGGCTCCCCATCTCCCTGTCTCCTTCAGATTTCATTACAAAATCGCCCTCCTCACACATCAGTGCATTCACGGCAATGCCCCGGACTGCCTCAAGGAACTGCTCCGTCACCAATCATCCACATGAAACCTCCGCACCAATAACCGCGACCTTCTCCGCCTCCCCAGGAACCAGGCTCCGGACCATGGGAGACAGAACCTTCCACTTAGCCGCCCCTCCCTCCCTCCCTGACCATCTGAGAGCTCCACAGACAGTGGATGTTTTTTTTTTTTTTTTAAAGGCCTAAAGACTTTTCTTTTTACAAGAGCTTTTAAACATGAAATTTTTATTTTTTATTTTACCTGTTTGTTTTGTATTCATTCTTTTAGATCTTTAATGTAGCACTTTGAGATTTTGCTGATATAAAATGTCCATTACAAATAAAATGTATTATTATTATTATTATTATTATTATTATTATTATTATTATTATTATTATTATTATTATTATTATTATTATTATTATTGTTGTTGTTGCTATTATTATACAGTTTGTAACATGGTCAAAAAGAATTCAAAGGTTAAGATTGTTACTACTTGAAAAAAGGCAACAGTAAAAGAGTTTTGTGTTGATTGTCATACTGTTAACATTATATTTTTAAAGCTCTTTATAATGAAGTCAGATAAAATATCGGAGTATTTCAGTACTAACCACAACTTTAATGTTGATGTGAATGGTATTTACCTCTATGTACCTGTGTAATAATAATTACAGTATGTCCATATGACAAAAACACAGCATTATCAAAATGCTGCATCAATGGGTGGATTATATGGACATAGAGATGTATCACCTAACCCTCAGTACCAAACATTTCCATGGTGAACAGTTGTAAGAGGAAAACCCTTCTATATTTAATGATCACCTTGAAGGAGTAAAACAAGTAATAAAAATACACCTACGAGCACTAACTATTTGACTAACTGACTCATTGTATTTTCTTTGTTTATTCAGTGCACATAAAATAAACAAAAATGAAAAAAGTAGGCAAATTATGTTCTAGAAACATTTTGTTTTGAAGATCAGAGCAACAGTGCACAGCTTTCCAGAGGTTTGTTGTCACTGTTAAGTTGTGAAGTGTGGCATGAGACAAAAACCAAAAACTGACTATCCGGCAACACAGGCCACCTAAAAGTGCTGGTCTAATGGACAAACTGTTGCTCTGTAAGGATTTATAGCGTCTATATTTCTGATCAAGGGTCATTGGTATGCATAGGTTTTGTTAGAGCAAGGCTGGCTGCTTCTATCAGCTTACAGCTGTTATGCTAAGTTAGGCTAATCACATCACAACTTCAGCAGTGTTAGCACACAGGTTGATGGTTCAGAAGTGAGCGAACTGTTTAAGTAGTAGTCTGCATTTCTCAATATGAACTATTCCTTTAGTAAAGTCTGCATTTCAGTTTATTTTGAGTTGCCATTGTAGTAAAAGTACAAGTCTTTGTAGTCAAATTAACATTGGCTGTTATACCAAATGTTCTACTCAGTGCAACAGTGAGCATGAACTACTTCAGCTCCCTGAAAATGAAGCAGCTAAATGGAATACAGCCATCATTTATTATTCACACCTGCGCCTTCCTCACTGTGATGTATCAACATGTCTGCTGTGACAAAGGAGCATGACACAACCTAAAATCTACGAAATGAACCAACGATGCAAATACAATGCATACAGTTCAGTGATTATTACACGCTGTTAGGGTGCATCTCATTCATATTCAGTCTGAAAAATGTCTTTGCAGTGAATAAAATGCAGATGGCAAGTACCTGACAGAATAACGTTAAAAATCACGAGGTAAAGCATTTGTGCAAAACTTCAGTGATCTGTTTTTTGAAGATGGAGCTGACTACAAGTATCTACCTCTTTGTCCTGGGTTTAGTCTGTTGCTCAGCATTTCAGTAGAAGTCCTGTCACTGCTTACCAGAGTCCAATGTGAAGTCTTCAAATGTAGTTTTGTTTGATATTCTTCATATTTTTCATGACTGAATATAATTCATTGATTAGTAAAATTGATGCCAGATTTTCTAATGCTGTTTCAATTAATCAACTATTTGTTTTAGCACGAGTGATAGTACTTGCAAAGTAAGCATACTGCAGTATAGTACGGTATCTTCGTATTTCTTCTTTGTGAATTTCCATTTTACAATACTTTTACCTTTGTCCATTTCAGAGGGAAATCTTGTACTTTATACTCCACTAGCTTAATTTGTTGGTATTAGTTATTTGCCACTTTAAGACTTTACACATAAAATCTATAACTAATGTATAAAGTATTATTGAAAATAAATCTACACATCACAGTAATCTCACATTTACCATATTAAAATGCTACTTGCACATTAATGCATCAGTAAGAAAATTCCAGTAACATAATCGTACAATATAAACCTCACAGGGACAACATTCCTGCATAATTAGCCCTCTAAATGTTGATGACTTAATATATATTTTACTGTAAATACTTATGCACTTGTAATTCAACACTGTATTGTATGATGCTGCTACATTTACCTGTGTAAATGGTTTGAAAACAAGACATTTTTACTTTATCTCCACTGGCACTTTCATTATTGAGGAGTCATTATTAACACTTGCATATGAAGATTAACAATTAACTGATGTGTAAAGACGTATGTCACCAGTCTGCCACTTCTTAATTACATTCTACCCAAACATAGTGAGTAAATCTTTCAATTAGGTTTGGTCTTTAAAAGCACGTGAACCCAAAACAGCATATCAGAAACAACGTTTTTAATAGTTGAAATAAATACTCCATTACATGCATGGTCAAAACACTTGAAAATACTATGGAAAGTCTGGTAAATAGTGTAAAACCTATGGCACACACTCACAGCAGCTTTTTTACGAATTAAAAATTCACACATGCTGAAAAAATACAAGCACTGAGACACTCTGATAACTCTCCAATCTAACAAAGCAAGTCAACCATAGGTTCACACAGCAAGGCTACATCCATCATCAAGGCTGGTGTTTTCACCGGAGCTAAAAACTGAGGTAAACTTTTCAGGTTTGAAGGCTGCTGTCTGTTGGTGAGAGTGGGCTGTCAGCTGAGCTTGGATTAGGCTCCAAGTGGTCAAGTGGTCCATTTCTCATCAGGGTTGAGTCACATCCAGCGCAACACAAAACCCTGCAGTGGTTGTTTTATGCTCCTTTGCTTTCAAATACACCTCAACCACGAGAACAGACCCACTCACAGCCACTTTCTGGTTTTACTCTGACTATATACAGCTTGATTTATACTTCTGCACAGAACACACACAGCAGACTACTCTCAGATGTACGTCGCTCTGGATAAAAGCATCTGCTAAATGAAATTGTAGAATTGGAGATACACCGTAGGTAGTGTGTAGCTGCTTAGCCTATGGCGACAGTGAGTGGTCCGTTCAGTAGGAATAGGTTGCGTTTAGTTTACATGGCATATTAATTGCAAAATTTGTCTGTGAAATAAAATGTAATGTGTAATAGGGAGTAACTGTATCTGGTTCACTCAAAATGCAAATACAAATATTATGTCAATGTAACCATATGCTGTTATGTAGTTTTCATAGCTCTATTAATCCATGTACATTTCAGTCTGTTACAATATCAACTCTATTATCTGTGCAATAATTTCAGTCAAACAAACTGCTGTTCAAGTTTTACTGACTCCAATTTCAACATGATGAGCAGGTTTCAGTCGCCAATCTTTTGAAGTACAACAAACTCAATCCCACCGCTAACTAGCATTTTGATGGGATAATTGCATCATGATGCAGATAAACCAGCACACAAGTCTAAATGCCCACAGCAGCATAGGCCACTGCCATAGGCTCTGAGTAGATTCTACACAGAAGCATAAATCAAGCTTATACCTGATGAACAGGGATAACCCAAGTGAGTCTCTTTGGTACATCACAAAACGCAATGGGGACTGGAGACCATGTTGCCTCTTCCTAAACTAATTCACAGAATGTGAGTTGACTGGCGGCAGAGTCCTTGGAGAGGAGCGTTCTCTGAGTGCCTGAGTGAGCAGAGTGCAGCCGTCTGACACAGCACATGCTGAGTTACGTAGACGCTCCCGGTAGTCTGCCATTTTGGAGCTGCTCTCTGGATGCTGGGCAACATCCCTGAGGCCCTGAGTGAGTAGGACACAGGCAGAAACCACACTCATGGCCCCTCCTAACACAGCAGTCTGTACACCCTTCCCTTCAGCTGAGATGCTCGCAGCTCTTCCCAGGAATTGTGGCTCTGTAGCAAAGCCGACCAGCGCACTGACAGCCTGGACCAGAGCGGCACTAAAGAGAACACATCGGTTTCTGGTCAGTTCACTAGGCTGGGTTTTCACCTCTTTGACACATGCCAGGAAGGCCGTGCCACTGGTGCTCATGCTCTTGACGCTCAATTTGAACTGCTCTTTTGCAAAACGGTCCCTGGACCTCTCGCTGGCCAGCGACGAGATGTCCGTCAGAGTCTTGAGGTTGGTGGAGATGTTCTGAGAGAGCTCAAGGAGGAGCTGGGGGGTTAGATCTGGCAGGGGTGTGACTCGGAGGATGCTGCAGCTCTGCTCCACTTCGTGTCGGCAGCGGGTCACCTTGTAGCGGTCCACCAGACCAGACAGGCAGGGCTGAGAGCCGGGGGTCTCCACGGCTGCCAGGTACGCAGCATGAGCTGAGCACTCAGTCAACGACACCACCAGGTCAGCCATCTCCAGGAGGCGGTCCCCAACCTCTGTGAAGCGTCCCATGTTGAGCTGACTCTGGATGTCATGTGTGAGAATGGAGAGCTCCTTAGTCCTGGCAATGACTGTGTCGCGGCACTGGTCAAAGGTGTCGGCCACCGCCACGCCTTCAGATGTCATGACTGGCCTGGTCTCGCTGGATAGCAGAAGGAGGTCAGCCACCAGCTGCATCTTGCCCTTACATGTGTCACACACGGAGGAGAGCCGCTTCCTCTGCTGCAAACTGCCACTGGGTGTGCTGGTCGATCCCTCACTAGCTGACTTGCCAGAGCCACCACTAGCCATAATAATGAGGGGAGTCAGGGGGAGAGGGTCAAACTGTTCTTCTGGAGTGGTTCAGTTATTTATAGTTTTCTGCTGCTGCACACTGCATTGTTTGAGACATTTCCACAACAAGCCTCAACTCACTGCTCTGTATAAACTATATTAAATAACAACTGGCCAAACAGTCTTCCTTAAATTCCTTCAGAGTATTGGTAATCAACTGTGCATTACATGTTAAGACACAGGACATGCATTCTCAATGTAAACATGTGGAAAGAGCAAAGCTCAGTTACTGCATTTACTTAAAACACCCCCATTGCTAATTAATGTGTCCGTAAAGAATATTATACTAAATGTCTAGACTGTAACCTGGCTTATTCCCAGAATTATTTGCCTTGGTTTATTAGTAACTTTACAATGTAACATAGTAGAGCAAAATCCCCACCACTTCTGAATAATCAGTGTAATAAGCTATATGCTCTTATGTTGAAGATTAATTTAAATGCCCTGAACAACATAAACAATAACTCTATATGCCAACTGTAGTCCCAGGTTTCCGTGGAACAGAAGAATTCACAGGTTGCTGAATTTAATACGAACTCACACACAAACTGCAGTGCCACCAAGGTGCCTTCTAAACGGCAAAGTGCAGATTGAGAATTATAAAAATAATGTCACAACATATTCCCGATTGGAATTCCGTCTGCTCAACAGCCTGTTCTATATTTTTAAACTTTAGATGTCTTTACTTTGGGTCTTTTTTTATGACTTTCACCAAAGAAACATCACCTCAACAATAAGTGGATGTTGTTTTCAGTCTCTTGTGAGTATCATCAACAGGATATCATTTTGTGTCCAGAGTCAGTAGCCTGTAACAGCACCGAGATCCTGTCCGGCTTCTACCCAACGAGTCTGACCTGCCTGGCATACCGGTTACAGACGGGGCACCTCCCGGGCAGCTCTTCTGGACAGCGGGAAGACTTGTGTTTCCCTCCAGCACCATCATTTCATGAGTCCTCCCAAGTAAAATCCACCGAAAAGGTGACTGTCCACCGACACAAACCCCTCAATCCACTTTCAATCTCTTCTTTTTCAAACACAGCCCTGGGTTAGAAGCTAGCAGTTGCTCTGGTCGCTTCGACTCCATATGCATCCTCCGTCAGTCTGCCCTCCACCTCTTCCCCCGCGTCTTAACTCGGGACTCGACAGCGCGTAGCCCCGCATGTCCTCTGTGGGGACTCGTTCCTCACACCCATGCCAACCTGCCGTGTCGGAACGTACAGCCCACTTGTTTTGGCAGATTTCACAACCCAGAAACCGTAAACAAGAGCTGGCCGTTATTCCCAGAGATTCAAAGTCGTGCTGCGCGTTCCCGCTGCAGTACTATGAGGAAGCAGGGAGGGTGTGGTCGCGGCTGAACGGCTGCTGGACTGAACGAAGTTGTAGCAACGGAACAACATATGTAGTCCTCCGCTTAAAGTTCACCGTCCACCATGTCTGTGAACAGGTTGTTGTCTTTCTTTAGCGAAATCCCGAGGGAACCCTGTAGTTGTAAGGTAGCCGAAGAACTAGCGGAGTTTCGGGCTGCTGTTAGTGTGAGGACGAGCTGCTGCTCCACCATCACATCCCTCAGCTGCCGAGGCCGGAAGCTGCTGCGTTCACAAATAAAAGCACGGCTTTGACAGAGACCACTGAGGCCCCTGGGGTCATGCCCTCGGTAGGCTTCTTAGAATCTGGAGGAGAGTTTACTGAGGAAATAATTCAGTGTTTTCCCACCAGGCTTTATTAATGGCATTGCTTATAAGCAGAGTTTAAATTGTTTTATCCATTTCTATTGTTTTTCATTCTTAGCATTTTAAGATAGCTGGTAGAGGTGGAACTTTTTTGAGTGATTTTAAAGCAGGGTAAGATCCATATGCAACCATGGGTTTCCAGTCTGCAGTCAACACTCAAATGCATGGTTTAATGACTAGACCTCCTCTCATTTAGGCATGTTATTGATATTTGTCTCACTCTCCTCTTAATTTGTTGCACCTTTTGATTCAGGCACATGGGTTCTGTAAAGCGTCTTGAGACAATTTGAATTGTAATTGGCGCTATATAAATATAATTGGAATTGACAACTTCTGTTGTCACTAGTACATGGGATACATAACTGCAAGCAGGCAAAGTATTTCAGTAAATGTACTTAGTAATCATTCAGTACTGCCAGTTTGCACAGTATCTGCTTTGGCTGAAAGAACAAATTATTGTTTTTTGGTAATAATGCTAAGTGTAACCAGTGGCTCCTGGTGGTTTCACATAAGCATTTGCTGGTTCTACCAGCAAAAAAAATCTGCTGTTCTCTGTTTTATGTCACTGTAAACCAAAGTTTACTTGGTTTCTGACTATCCGTCTAAAGCAGAAAATAAATGTACAGATAAAAATCTGTCAGCCAAAATGTTCTTTCTTAGAGTTACCTCAAAGAAGACAGTTTTTCAGTGCACTTTCTAAATGTTTGCAACCTGATTCATCTCTAACATTTCCAATATCACTAATGTATGTGGTCAGAGGTATGCTCTGTGTCACCTATAGTCTATGGTTCTATGGTAAATGCAATCAGTAGTGATGTTACAGGGTCCCAGAGTACAAATACATCAGCATAGCAAGGTGGTGGTTAAAGCACCCAGCATCAGTAAAAAGAAGATTTCAAGGGGGTGTTAAGTAGCCTCTAAAGTGATTTACTTTCTGTTTTTCACTTTTAAAATTCCTATACTGGAATTTGAACGCAAAGTCCAATGTGAGTCTCATTCAAAAAAAGACATTAAATAAGTTAGCTGATTTTTTGTTTACTTAACTGTATTTTGATGATTTGCATTTAATAAATGGAGCTGATTATGATCGATAAAACTATGATGGTTAGAGATTTACATTTTTGAAGGTTATGTGAAAGCATTTACGATAAGATACGATAAGATAATCCTTTACTACTCCCCATATCAAGGGAAATTTCCAGTGTTACAACAGCAACATCTTTCAAAGCAGCACGAACATATGTACAGTAATAATAACAATAATATGTACAATATATTCAAGAATGAGTAATGAAAAATGAATCACTGTTGATAACATTTGTCATAGTGGATAGACTGTGAATTGGAAATATAATGCCAATTTCATTTAATTATTGATAATAAAATGCACATCAGAATAATTTTGCATTAATAACTAACTAAATAATAATACCAAATCATTTTTTCACTAAATTTGATTTCTTCCTAAACAATATACATCAAAAAAAAAAAGTCGAAGGTTTACAGTTGGTATCAGCTGATCTCTGATGACTTCACACAATACAGCATACTGTCAGTAATATAGCTACACACATGTTCATTAAGAGAAAATAATGTTTTATTTATTTTGATCCAATCCACAACATAAGTTATTTCAAAGCACTCCACACAGTAAAGTGAAGACCTTACAATGATGGATGTGCCATAGAGACAGTTTCAGTGAAAAAAGTGATTCCTTTTTCGGTTTGGTTGGTGTGAGCAGAGAGCACAGTGAGAAAAGGATGCAGACAGCAAGCAAGAAACCAATACTCATTACAGAAGTTCTACCAATCTACTACTCAACCAATCCATCCATTATCTATACACCACTTAATCTTCTGTAGGGTCAGAGAGGGCCTGAAGTCTATCCCAGTTGACTTAGGGTGAAGACAGATGACACCCTGGTCAGGTCACCAGTCTACAGGGCTACATATAGGGACAAACAATCACACTCACATTCACACCTATGGATAATTTAGAATCACCAATTAACCTCAACATGTTTTGGACTGTACTCTACCATTCTAATTAGCAAATCCAAAAATCACAAGTCTTGAATTTGTGCTTTTCTTCACAAACATACTCAAAAATGCTTTGATCCATTCACAGTCGTCTATTTGTAATAATTCTGCTTTTATTTTGAAATTCTTGCCTATGCTCAGGCTACAGCGCGTGCCGCCGCTCTGACACGCCCCTCCTGTCTTGTGACCGGCAGACTTCACAGCCAATCAGAACACACCATGTGTAAACATGGCGTCTGACTTGAAGTTAAGATGTGTGGTGCTCCTGCTCTATACATGTTTGCTGTGTATATTAGCGACTGACAGTAAAGTTAAGCCCAAAGTAAAGAAGGACATCCGAGACTACAATGATGCAGACATGGCACGGCTCCTGGAGCAATGGGAGGTACGTTAACGTGTTCCTGTTCATTCAGTCAGTCTTCAGATACCAGCTACTACCCTAGCCGCTAGCTATGTGAACCGTGCACCATCAGCAACATACTACTCTGTGTCTTTGGGGTCAGCATATTAACAATCTGTGACAGTTTTGTCCTCGGAAAGACACATCCTGAAAGTGGAGTGGTAGAAAGCAGTATGTTATATATAGTTGGGACTGACGTTAATCTATAACATGCTAACTTCAGATGCTGGAGCCCTTCGTTCTAACATCTGTCAGTATAGAATCGAGTGCCCAGCTTACAAAGAACGAGTCCAGATTTAGAGCACAACATATTGAAACGCTGCCATTAGTAAAAGAAATATGTTTTTACCCGTTATGCCTATTTATTTTAAGCTGCATGTTATATTCAATAAAAAAATTTTATTCCATATATTTATATAGCACAAATTAATGAATTCATATATATATGTACACAAATACACTGCCCAGCCAAAAAAAAGTTGCACACTAATATTTTGTTGAACTGCCTTTAGCTTTGAGTATGGCACTCATTCGCTGTGGCATCGTTTCCATAAGCTTCTGCAATGTCACAGCATTTATTTCTGTCCAGAGAAGCATTCATTTTCTACCAAGATCTTATATTGATGATGAGAGAGTCAGACCACTGGGCAAAGTCTTCTCCAGCACATCCCAAAGATTCTCAATGGGGCTGAGGTCTGGACTCTGTGGAGGACAATCCATGTGTGAAAATGATGTCTTGTGCTCCCTGAACCACTCATTCACAATGTGAGCCCCCAGATCATAACTCTAACCCCCACAGGCTTGTAGGCACTAGGCATGATGAGTACATCACTTCATTCGTCTCTCTTCTTACCCTGATGTGCCCATCATTTTGGAACATGGTAAATCTGGACTCATCAGACAACATGACAGACCACATTTGCTCCTCTAAGATGATGATTCACCACTATCCTTCAGGTTTTAATAATACGTTGTATGGTTCTTAACCTGATTTTAGTAGTTTCAGAAATCTCCTTAGTTGTTTTCTTTGCTTGATGCAGGCCAATAATTTGACCCTTCTTAGACAGATTTATATCATTTCCATGACCACAGGATATGTCTTCCATCATGGTTTAAGAAATGAGAAGCTCCTCACTGTATCAGCTAGGGTTAAATAAGTTTTTGGCAGATGAAACATATTCATCACTGCATGAATTTTCCAATGGAGGGCTCTTACCTATATATATGTATATATATATATATATATATATATATATATATATATATATATATATATATATATATATATATATATATATATATGTATAGTGTTCTGGAAAACTAAAGCATATCTTAGCATTTTCACTAACCTTTCTTATACAGTAAGGTTTCACTTTGTATGCAGGAAATAAATGCTTTGCTGCTTTGTTGACTAATTATGCCGCAAGTCAAAGCTACTTCAAAGACCATTTATATAGTAATACTGCATGTTCTTAGTACTTATTGAATGATTCCATTTTCTTAATGGAAGTGAAATTCTGTCATATTGAGACACTTATGTAGTGTTTTGGCTGCAGTAGTGCATTTGAATGTGAAATATATGCTATGCTGTGTTTTTAATGTCGTTTTGAAAATGCGATATGAGTATTGAGAAATGTATGTAATCAGTTGTAAAAAATGGTCACGTGCAGAAAAGCAACTTGCAAATATACAAACACAGTTAGTATGTATTCGCTTAAATCTGTCTGAATGGCATGTGTTTGAAATATGACGTGGGTGTCTAAAATAGCACAAGTTGAGCGAGCAAGTCACTTCCATTGTTAAGCAATGCCTCATCATCTCATGGCCATCTTAAATTCTTAGGAGTTGTACATCATTTCTCCTCATTGTTTCACAGGAGGATGATGACATTGAGGAAGGTGACCTTCCTGAGCACAAAAGGTCTTCGCCTCCCATTGATTTCTCCAAGGTGGACCCTTCTAAACCAGAGGATCTTCTCAAGATGTCCAAGAAAGGCAGGACTCTGATGGTTTTTGCTTCAGTGTCAGGAGATCCTACTGAAAAAGAGACCGAGGAGATAACAGGACTGTGGCAGGGTAGCCTCTTCAATGCCAACTTTGATGTTCAGAGGTAGATACTTATTCAACATGTATAACAAGATTTTTGTGTAACTGCTTTCAAAGAAGACTGATTTACATATCAATTTGGCCTTCAGTAGTGTTTGTAGAAGTCTATGTCAGGTGGACTAGTCCATTAATCAGCTGTTTTAATACAATAAACAAATAACATTATTAATTGTGCATGAATTAATTGTGCATTTTAAGTTTTGGAGCATCGAAGGCAGTGAGCACAGGGACATCTTGTGGTCTGTAGAAATTATAGCAGCTACTGAAAACTGGGAGCAAATTGCCGACATCATACTGACCTCTGTAGAAACGTTTGAGAGCGCTGTATGTTCGTGAGGAAGGTCCAGTTGCTTTTCTCAGGTCATTCTCTGTGTTATAATTCAAGAAGTATTTTTTTAGGGACAAACCATGTGATCACATCTTTTATTATTCTTTAATATGTCCTATTTTTTTCATATATTAACATAGTAAATGGTGAGTACATTTTTTTTTTTACATCCCTACAAAATGTTTATCCTCTAAAAATGTATTGTGAGAATCAGAAATCCTTGATTGATCCCAAAGGGGAAACTGCTTGAGAATCGCAACAAATGAAAATCTTCATATGCATCAGCCTCTTTTATCCCTGGAAATTCAGCTTAGTTATTTGAGCTTTGTCCACTCTGATGTACTGTTTTAGGTGGTATGTGGTCATAATGGTTCTATACCATTCAACAGTTCTGTGGTAGTTAGTCCCTACCATATTTCATATGTATTCTTATATCTTCCTTCCAACATTATGTCACTGGAACATCATATATAGCTCAGTTTATCTGTTATTATTTTTTTTAATTAGGCTGTCACAGTCTCTGAAAACAACAGCAAACCATTGCAGTGGAGTGTGGTCTACATTGATGCTTCTTTCTTCAGGTTCGTGGTGGGCTCCAACAGGGTGATTTTCATGCTGCGGGATGGGAGTTTAGCCTGGGAGGTCAAGGACTACCTTGTGGCCCAGGAACGCTGCATGGATGTTACTGTGGAGGGCCAAGTGTTTCCAGGGAAAGCTGCCAAGAAGGATGATGGTAAACACAAACAGCAGAATGAAGTCAACACCAAGAGTAAGGGCAAGAAAAAGACGGAGAGCAAGAAGCCTGACATAGAGGGAAACAGAGCCAGCCTCAAACAGGAGCTGTGATGGAACTGAACAAAATGAGAGATCGGAGTCGCTAGTCCTTTTTTTTCCTGGCCAATGTGTACTGCGGGACCACAGGAAGATGCAGTGGTTTGAAGTCAGTGGTGTGAATGAACTAATAAATCCTGTTGGGTACACTCAGCTTTGACCGGTCAGCTGGAATCATAACTCAGTGATTTATCTTTTCCCCTTCTCACTCTCACTGGATCATGGTGCAATGACAAGTACATGATTAAAATCATCTGTCTGAGTGCTGATAAACTCTTTATAATCATTTGCTATGTAATGCTGTCTTGATTTTTGTTTATCACCACATGAAAGCCAGTACATGCTAATGTTGTTTGAAAGATACTCCAAGTAAACATTATTAAACTTTTGTTTTTGGTGCTAACATTTTTGACATGTTTAGCACAGATTTTTTTTTTTTCTGGTACGGAAATGGAGTCATTCATCGGACCGGTCAGTCCCAGTCTCTTATCCATTGGTCATGTACAGCAGCACTTCAATATTTTATACAAAAGTAGCACCTGCACCTGCAAATTCTGTTTGATTTTTCACTGAGTATGAAAATAAACATTTTTGATACGAGTGAGGCGTCGTTCATTACTAAGGCTTGAATCGCATGTTCTCCCAACTCCAATGCGAAGACACTGCATTTCTCATTCTGCAGATCTTTAGCGTATAGTGCCGGCTGACACACTGAATGCTATGTAGTCAGCTGCATACATCCTCATACATATAATTATCATGTGAACTGTTGCTCAATGTAAATCCCAGCAGTTGATCTGAACTCTGACTTGAAGTGTGAACTATCCAATTGTAGCTGGTTCACTGACCAACAGCAGGGAAAGGTGCCTTTTCTGTTTCTATATTTGTATCTCCATACTAAAGCATGTAACTATAGTGTTTTAATTCCCGTTTTCAATTTCCTGTAATGTTAACAAGCAGAATTTGAGAGAATAATCACAATGAAACCAATACCTAATTTTATTAATATGTTTTAACATCCTTTGTATTTACTAAAACTTAGAATAAAATCTCACATCACATTAGAGGGCTTGTGTCTATCCTAGCTGCCAGAGGGTGACCCTCCTCTGTGTCCTTTGTCCACAAAAAAAAGTGGTTTACACAGATGAAGAGATTTTTCCTTTCCAGTTATTATTGCATGATTGCTATTTAGCCACTCACTGTCAGACAGTCTAGGGCAGGGCTATTCAATTAAAAATTGACTCGGGCCGGATTTTCAGACTAAGAACATGAGCTGGGCCGGACGTTTTTAGCAGACAGTGAGCAAAGTTAACCATTTAAAATAAACACAAACAGATAAGATAACAAACACACTGGATGTTTACTAACGTATTGCCACATCCAAAAGGACATAAACACAATAGAAGAGCAGTACTTAAACTAAACCTGTGCTGAAATACTGCTTCTTTAAATTTTACATTTCAAACACACAACTTCAACACATTTTGATAGGTAAATATAAGCACAGGTTAAGGTGCATATGAACATAAAAACTAAGTGCCGATTAGAAACACCATCTTTTGTTTTGGTCACATCTCAAAGTGCATTACAAAGTAACTTGCTTAGAACTTGAGACATTTTTCTTCTTTTGAAATAACAAAAAACAGAGTTTGTCCCTGTCTATATTTGGTCTCATCTGAGACAGTCGCATCTTCAGTGCATATAATCAAAAAAATAAACAGTAGGCACAGTGATAGTTACTATCCCTTTGAAACGAAATAAAGCTGACAAAGTGCATAATAAAGTGCAACTAAGTGAAATAACTGTCAAAACAAAATGTCTTTCTTAAATATTAAACTTGTAATAAGTGAACAGAAAATAGTCACATAAATACATAAAAGTACCTTTAGTGTCTGCTACAGCACGCTGCTTTGTTGCACTTACCATGTCTAGAAGACATCTGTGGTGAGAACATCAACCCTGCGAATGTTTGACGTGTCAGACAGGCAATGTTCCCTCTAATGTTTCATGAGTGTGAGCAAACACACAAACTCCCTGAGCGTCCCTTGGACCACTGTGAGCAACATCAGACGTGTGCACTGTGGTCACACCAGCATCACATCCATTCAAGTTACATGGTTCATTAAAAGAATCAAATTACAGCATTTACATTTCTGTTAAAACACTTTGTCAACAGGAGCCAGTTGAAGGCTGCAGTGATTTTAGTGACACTACAATGTATAAGAGTGAAGTTATTGAATATTTGTCTCTCTTTACTGTTGCAGCGGTTTTGCAAATTGCAGACGGACCCTGTTCACTCCATAGACACCAATGTTATTCCTGTAGCTTGAAAGACAGCTACTTTTGATAAAACTGGGCTTGTAGCACATTGTCTGCCTTGCAACAATGGGAAAGAGGCACCGTTTATGTTTTGACAACCTATATCTAATGAGTTATTGATGCTGGAAGTCCGAATCTGTGAATATCTTTCCAACTTTACTGAACTTGGGGCCACTACCACCTAAGGAGTGATATATTTAATTTTGAAAAAAGCATTTAGCCATACTTAAAGCTTTAAGTGCTTTATTAACACAGAACTAAAAATTTTGTATTGTTTTATGATCACAGGTTCTGTCTGAAAAGAGGTGGCATCATTTTAAACAGTGAAATCAAACTAATAAAATGTAATGACCAACCAGTGAGCAATACTGGATTCTGCAAAAACATAAACAACTTTTTAAAAAAAATCTAAATCTTATCTCAACACAGTTCATGGATGAACTTATTTTTGTGTGTATGCATGTATTTATTGATTTATTTAGTACTGTTAACATAGAGTTCTGAGTGATTTTTTCTTAAGATAAGCAAAGGCCATTTATTGATTACATATAGGCTGTTAAATGTTTATTAAAAACTAAAAAGCAAAACTAAACTAAAAAAAAAAAACAACTTAGGCATTTATTGAGTCACTAAAATACTGTAGAGTACAGACCACATCAGCATGATTATAAGCATCCTCTGGTAAATGAACAACCAGATACTGATGTCTCTCACCATATGGACTTCAGGAGATGACTGGGGGATGATAAACTGTGACCTACTGGTTGGGTTCTCTCTGTTCTCATGTTTCTTACATGTTTGTCTCCTGACAGCCGGGTCCTAATGTTTTTTGAGCAACACATCATACTATGACGTTTTTACAATGATGGTTCTACTATGGAACCAGTTTGACATGTTCAGGTGTTCTTTGTGTGAAAACTCAGAGATTTCAGGGATCAGAAGGTGGTTTTCAACTTTCTTTGTTAACTTTCTGCTTCAACTTTAAACTAAATTTCCTTCACTAACCCCGCCCTCTGGACTTCCAGTAAGCTGTGTTCCTATTGGCTGTCCAGGTGGCTGCTTGGTGTTATCAGGAACACCTGAGCAGCTCAGTGTCTTCCTGCTTTATTTAGCTGCAGCCAAACATTTCCTCTGCTTCTCTTCACCACAGAACCGGGTTTGGCTCCATTGCTTTAGTTTGTTCTTTAGGCGTTGGCTTGCAGCTTCCAGCAGTAAAATCGTCTTTAATGTGTTTCTTGGTGTGCTTTAGGGCTTTGTACTGGATAGTTGTCTTGGTAAATGTGGTTCTTTAGCCACAGTTAGCACATGGTGCTAATGTGTGCAGTGATTAGTAGATTTGGTGCAGCTGAGTTGTGTCTTTATCTTGGCTGTAGTGAGTCTTTAGAGGTTTCTGGTCAGATACATTCTGTATTCTTGTTTGAGAACCAACGTTGGTTGTCCAGAAGGTAAGAGTTCCTGTCCTGATTCTCTGTTCTCAGAGGTTCTCTGGTAGGCTGCAGGAGACTTTAGCGTTTGGGTTGTGCTAGTTTGGTTTTTGTATGGTTTCATTTGGACGACTATCTTGAGGCCCCTCCATGTGGTTTAGTGAGGTTTTCTGGAACAGTTCTACAAAGCAACCTGCAGCAGAAGAGACTGAGAGTTTTTAGGAAGTTCTGGAGACCAGACTTTAGAGCAGCAGAAACATTTGTCAGCAGTTTGAGCAGGAGAAGGTGAGCTTCAGAGTAGAAATGAGAAGGAAACCTTCTTGACCCGTGTGGTGAGGTCCTGTACCAAGAGTTTGAGCAGGTTGTGAAGAGTCTGTAGTTCTTTGGTCTGAAAGCACAAGAAGAGTCGACTCATTAAAGGAGAAAACAGGAGATATTGTTGGTTCTTCTGTCGCTCTGCAGTTTCATTAGACTGAATATCAAGTTTATATTTTAAATGATTTCCCATGTGAGGCCCAAGAAGACTTCAATGAACTCCCTCCATCCCCTGGACACAACATATTTTATTACCATGTTAAATCTTTTTTTTTTAAATATGTCTTTGAGTTTTAATCATAGTTTTAGCATAGTTGTTTTTCTCTTTGCTTGTTTAGTTTTGTCATCTGTGTGAAAGGTGCTAAACAAATAAAGTTGAATTGATAAACTGAATAATTGACTAACTCATGATTGTGACAACAGAAGTATTTTCATTGTGATTTAAGGGTTTGTTTCATTTCTAAGGTTGAGGTTAAAATCTTGACAGAAAAAAGATTAAAGAAATAAACTACATAAAAAAAAGCAATTAAATCAAAGGAAAACATTTAATACAACAAAACTTTTAAAAAGAAAATTAAACATTAAATACAATTAAATTATATTAAACGGACAAAATATTTAATTAAGTAAACAGAAGATACAAAACAAGTAATTATGAAATTAAACAAAAATATGAAACATTAAAGATGAAATATTTTAGATAATTAAACATTTAAAAAATACAATTAAACAAGAAGAATATTAAACATTTAAAAAACAAAACATTTAATTAGATTATTAAACCTTTAAAAAGACAAAACATTTTATTAAAACATTAAATGTTTAATTAGAAAATTAAGTCTTAAAGACAAAACTTTAAGAATTAAACAGAAAATACAATGAAGCATTTAAAAAGAAAATTAAACATTACAAGTTGTTAAAACATTGAAAAAGAAAAACCTTAACAAAGATTTAATCGAAATTTTTCAAACAAGCCAATAAAACATTTGAAAAAACAACAAACATTAAAAAGACTAAATATTTCAAAATCAAATCAGATCTTAGAAAAGAATAAAAGGTGAGAAAAGAGCAAAACTAAACATTTAAGAAGAATCAAACTAAAGACAAAATATTTGAAAAGACACCAGTTAAACTTTAGAAGACCAAATTAAACAGAAGAGACAAAACGATCAAAAAAAAGCAAAAACAGATAAAGGTCTTAAGCGTTTTCTAGTCTGAAATGAAAACATCAAGTTGTTTCTTCAAACATTTCCTCTTTCTATGTTCTTGGTTTGATTGTGGACAGATTTACTAAGAACTCATTTCAGAAAACTGCTTTCCAGATAAAGTCTACTAGTAGTTGAAGACATCGATCAAACTAATGTTACCTTCTGATCTCCACAAACTTTACTGTTCAGTGAAGAGAATCAAAGTTTGTTCAGGATTTCTAAAAAAAATCACAGGTGAAGGTCTGAGAAGAACTCAGATGGATGATCTAAATGTGAAATCAAGACTCATGGTCACAAGTTTTAAGGCTTCTGTTAACCATAAAGTTCAAACTAACAGAGAAGTACTGAGAAACTTTTAAGATTTCAGTCCTCAGACTGTCTGAAGGTTCAAACTAACAGAGAACTACTCAGGAACTTAGAAGATATCAGTCCTCAGACTGTCTAAAGGTTCAAACTAACAGAGAACTACTCAGGAACTTAGAAGATATCAGTCCTTGGACTGTCTGAAGGTTCAAACTAACAGAGAACTACTCAGGAACTTAGAAGATATCAGTCCTTGGACTGTCTGAAAGTTAAATCTAACAGAGAACTACTGTGGGACTTAGAAAATTTCAGCCCTCAGACTGTGTGAAAGCTCAGGTCCTGAGGACTCGGGAGGTCTGGAGGCTTTGAAAGTCTTTGAACTGAGGGTTCAACCCTCCAGCACAAAGGCTGAAGTCCAACCCACTGAGAAAAACGGTCGAGTCGAGACTCAAGTTAAAAAAAACTCGAAAACGACAAAAAATAGATGATAAATGCGCAAAAAAAAGAAGAATTAGTATCTGAGCAGATAGCTCAGGGGATAAGAAGATGGACTAGTGACTGGAAGGTCGCAGGTTCAAGACCCACCAGTGGCCTTTTTCTTTCTTTGTCTTTGTCAGGATTTTGAGAAAATTTAAGAAGTGTCTGGTCTTGAACCAGCGACCTGCAGCTCCATAGGCAAATCCTTAACTCACTGAGCTACAGATCAGATGAAAAGAAATAAATTCGTCGTCCCTTTGGCATCGTAGTTTCTGAAGTGACCACATGGGTGGAGCCAAGGCGGAGTCTGGGTGGAGTCAGGGCGGAGAGTAGGTGGGGAGGTGGGTGGCGGCTTCCCCCCTCTACTCCCCCACCTCCCCCCACCGCCCTCCACACCTTCCCCCGCCCCACGAGTTCTTCGAGTCTCCACAAGTTCTTCGAGTCTCCTCGGGTTTTCCTGAGTTTCTGGAGTTTCCATGAGGTCGGAGGCAGGACAAGTTGTCATGAAGAGATGTTGAAGTAGGCCAGGATGGACTGACTTTTTACAGCAACTAGAAGGAAGACGCCTAGAAGAGCAGGTCTTTAACCACCATCCATAAAATCCATGGAGTCGCTCCAGAGAAATGAAGGGAGGTCAACTTTTATCAACCTCCATCCAGATGTTCAACTTGATATCTTTACGTTGACATTTTTAGCACCACAAACCTTTAGTATCACACTTTATTATCATTTATTAGGACTTTAATGGAATCCACCAGCAGATTTAGCTTTTCTTGACAAACTTTATTCTTGTCATCGTGGGACTGCAGTATTTAAAACTGTTCCTTCTATTTGACCTCATGTTTATTAGTTTTAGTGGAGAAAGTTATTTTAATTGTCGATTAGTCTCTTAAAAACCAAATAATAAATTGGATTAGTCAAGAGGTTTAAATTTCTTACTTTGTCATATTTTAAATATGACAAAAAATATAAAAATAAAGTGTCTTGAGACAATTTGACCTGTATTTGCTGTTATATAAATAAAATTGAATTCAAATTGTATGTATCTTGTAATGTTGGAGTGATTCAGCCATATATGTTAGAAAACACAATTTTTTTGTCCATTAATCTGTTGATTGTTTTCTCCACTAATTCATTTCTTGTTTTGGTTTATAAAATGTCAAACCCAAACATATTCAGTTTACTTTCATAAAAACCAAAAAGATTTACATTCATGATGCAGGAATCAGGCAGTTTTTCACTTTTTATCTTAGTTTAGTCAGAAAGATAGTTGATAATGTGTGAATTGTTGCAGCTTGTGAGCCGTAAAGGTTTTAATCTTTGGGGCTGATTATCAAAAAACATTTAGAAACCAACATCAACAAAATACTCAACAAGGATTTGAACATCATTAAAGGGAAATCCAACTTTTGCATGACAATGTCTAATTAAAGAACATTTATTTCCAACGTAAATGTGTGATATTCATCCTCTGGACTTTTCTCTTCACATCGTCTTCCACCTGGACTGGTTTGGTCGGGAGCATGTGCAACAAACATTTGAAAAACTGCACTTTAACATCAATGAATGACACTGAAGTTTAATCTCTACATAAATGAGACTGAGTCTGGATGTGCTGCTCTGTCATTAACTCCTAAGTTTAGGGAAAGTTCAAACAAAAGAGGACAGTTTAGATAAGACTTGAGAATGAGCTTATTCTGAACAAACATCTCAGACTTTCTGAGCTTCAGCACCTATAGCAAGATATTTTAACAACAAGCAACTCAAGAGATCCAGAAGTTGGAGAGAGTTAGCTTTAGCTGAGCCAAAGAACATGTGGGACGCTAACCTAGCAAACATTTCAGACTTTTCTCTGTGAATTCTGAGAAATAATTTCCTATTTAATGACAGAGCTACACATCTTAACTCAGTCTCATTAAAACAGACTCTAATTCAGTGTCATCCATCCATATTAAAGTGCAGTTACCCAAAATGTTTGTTGCATGAGCTCCAACAAAACCTGTCCAGGTAGAAGGCCACTTTGACAAACAGGAAGTGGAAGATTCCAAGCAGATTTATAGAAGGGGGAACCGGACCGTACTAAGTGTGGTCGAGTATAAAGGGGTGTTTTGTGGGTTTTTAAGGCTGATAATGATTATTAGTGAGACATTTGGAGTATATTCATTTGCAGTAAATGAAAGTATTTAAAATCTTGGAGTTAGATGTACAAGAACACAAACTTTAACAGAAAACTTTGTTGATACGTTTTTGTTTTGTTTACAGATGTTAAGTTAAAGGAGTTTTATTCGTGATGTATAACCAATCAAATCACTCCAGAAGACAGAGCGACCACAGGTAGATAAAGGTTCAGAGCCAAAGTAGCACCATTTTTAAATGTATTTATTACCGTAAATCAGTAAATCAGTCAGCCCACAATTACTACAATTCTACAATGTATGTCTCTTTCCTTTGACTTGTTATTTGTACAATATATGATGTATATTCTGGCATTTTTTCATAGCAAAGGCTCTACTATGATGTTTTCTAAGAGACATACGATGCTACTCTGTTTGTTCTGGCCCTGGGCCGCTGCATTCCTCCTCTGTTGTTTTCTGGATTGTACTCAGCTGCATGCCTTCGTCCACCCGGCCTCCGTTGACTCGTCCCGCCTGCCGTCACTGGAGCTGAAGCTGGATTGGAACAAACCAAAGTACAGTCCAATCACGATGCCAGCTGCCTCTCAAAAGGCTCCTTCATCTGGCAGGTGGCAGCACTTCTTCTGAGGGGAAGCTGAGCTGGCCCGGCAGAACTTTGGAGATGTGTTCCAGTGGTTCGTGGATGTGTGGGGAGATAGAGAGGGACCTTTGAATTGTTCAGAAAGGAAAACAGGGAACCCATTGGTAGTTTTAGTTTAGGGTGCTACTGCGGTGTGTTTTCGTGTTTTAAGAGGTGGACAGGAAGAGTTTTTTTTCATATTGATTATCTTTTACTTTGTTCCTGGTTGGAATGCCCATCAATGTCAACATGAAGTTCACTTTTAGTTCTGTTGATTTATTTTTATTTTACTAACACCCATTTGTTTTTAACCCCCTCACATGTTGTGTTGTTGTAAACTTACTCTTTCAAATAAATCCTCATCTAACCCTCTGGAAACCAGCGTTTGGACTGTTTTTGTGTTGCTCCTCACCTACTGACAGCTGTGGACTAAAGGCTATACTGTGACGTTTTTAGAGCGACATGCTATACTATGATGTTTGTTGGGCGACACACTATACTATAGGCTTTTTTAATTGACATATTACTGTGACGTTTTTTTTGGGTTTTTTTGTGTTTTTTTTAGCAACATATAAGAATTCGAACAGTTTTAAAAGTTACTACACTTTTACTTGTGCAATGAAATTATTATTCTATGGCATTTTTTAGATGACATATTATACTCTGATGTTTTCTTGAATTACATACTATTTTGACCCACATATCATACATGACAATTTTAGGCAACATCCTATCATTTTGTGCTTTTTGAACCACATAATAATCTATGTTTTGTTTTTTTTTCTTGCCAACATGCTGTACTATGAACTACAGGCCATACTATGTTATTCTTGAGTAAAGCATACTATACTTTGACATTTTCTGAACTACATCCTATACTATGGCGTTATACACAGAGTGCTTTGGTTACATGTTGATTTATAATCTAGATTTTTTTCTGTTTTGTTTTTTGACAGGATTACCACAGACCTGACCTGTGAACACCGTTGACACCCACCTCAGGGAGATGCTGCCTAAGATCTCAAGGCTGCTTGGTCGTGGTCTTTCTGGCACGTACTCTTCCAAGATGAGACAGGAAGTTGAACACTGATGGAATGACACCAGGTCTAAGCCGACAAACTTCCAATTCCTCCTCAACCCATAGTCTCTGGGAAACCTACAGGGAGTAAGAAAAGTAGACAGAGAAGTAATTAAGTCTGTACACAACATATTAAAAAGAAATCATGCTAATAAATTAAGTACAAAGAACCGAATTCGCCAATATACTGGAGACCAGAGCTATTTAATTTGATAAGTATAACCTTGTTTAGTAACATTTCAATTATTTGAGAGCCGTCCTAAAGAACTGCCTGTAATCCCAATCATAAAATGGGTTTGGAGGAAGAACATAGATGGTAATCTGGATATACATGAGTTAGGCTTTATAACTACTACTGGTAGTATTGGTGGTAGTAATAGCAATGTGACTATTTACTAGTAGTAGTGATAGTACACTACTGCTGCTGATACTCGCACTGCTACTACAACTTGTAATACTATTACAAATGCTGATACTACTTCTACGACTCTAACAGCTGTTTACACTACTACTGCTGCTTGTACTTTTAGTATTACTACTACTGCTTGTACAACTATACTACAGCTACTATTAATTGTCTGGTGTTTGGTTGTCAAGCTGCTAGCTCACCTTAGCATTTTGCTAGTGGCTAACTAGTTAGCTCTCATAGACTGGAAGCTCTCAACAAGATTTCATAATGAAAAAAGAGCCAAAAACTATTCTTACATGTGAAAAGTCAAGTCAAGTTTCCTTGTCTCAATCGTACGACGCAGTGTATAACTGTATGCAGCACAGTGAGCCGGCATACTTGTTGTTTCCGTTTTCACGCCATCTACATCAACGGAATGCACTGAAACTTTGTCCCCACTAGCTTAGCCTCGCTGGAGCATGCAGCTCAAAGGGGCGTGTCCTATCTACTCATTCATATCTATAAGAACAACGATGGCTGCACATAAGGACGCCTGACGTTGATTAGCTGCGTAAATACCATTATATACAGTCTATGGTAAATACGTATGTGAATCGCATCATTGGCTGCAGCAGCCAGTCACCGGTCACTCACTGACTCACATTGAAAAATAGCACAGAATGAATTGTTACGTGTTTATTTTATTTACAATTTAGGTTGGATTTTTTATTTTTTTTGTGCACAGCGCAGATTTTCTGTGCGCGGAGACCTTGTCAGCAGTGCGCAATTGCGCCCGCGCGCAGTTTAGAGGGAACAGTGCAGACAGGAGTACCTGTTTGATAGCAGATGTCACACTCGTCTTAACTTTATCGTCCGTTAAAACTTCATCCACGACAGCCAACATGCAGTCCTTCACAGTTTCTGAGTCTGTGAACGGCCTCTTTTTCGTGGCCCTTTCCTGAGCTGTGCAGGTCCGCTTCATTGTAGTACAGCTCCGGTTGTAAGATGCAGTCAAACTTTGAATTATAGCCGCTCTCTCATGACATCCCTCGGGAAAGTTTGTCCGAAACGCGGCACGTTTTTCCAACGTGGTGTCTTCGGACATGATAGTCTTTCAGCGCTGCAACGCACTCGTTGCAGAGTAAACGCATTGGTTTGGCGTTCGGACTTGGTGGTAAATAAATAAATACTTGTCAGTCCACGCAGGATTAAACCGACGGTTTTCCTCGCCGATTTGTCGTTTCAGGATAGAAAAAGACATGCTGCCATTTTCGCCTGTATAGAACTGCTAATGTTAACTTTTCATACGCGACTCCTCAACACAATGCATTGTGGGTTAGTTGCTAGGTTACGGCAAGTGTTGCATTCAATGTTTGCAATAATGTTGGAATTTTTGTAAGAACTTGTCAGTGTTACTGAAAGATGTTTTTCTCGGACCCAAGTCCCAATCACTCGGCAGTTGCTTTAGGGCCACTCGAGGGTTGCTTTCGGGCCGCTAATTGAATAGGGCTGGTCTAGGGATTGTGTATGTAACCCACAGGTTCTGCGCCTCTGCTCCGGTGGGGCGCCTCTCCACAAACCCTGCGTAGCTCTGCGTTGTGTGTGTGTTTAAATTTGAGTGCAGGGTGTCTTGCAGCGAGAAGAAGCAGACGGCGGGGCTTGGAGTTGCGATGGAGACCGGTTTATTATTATTATTATTTTTTTTTTTTATTGCTAACTATCCTTGTACATACCACCTTCTTCAACAACAGTAAAACGTATCTCCCCCGAAACATGGCGTCCTCATCTGAACGCCGGTCTAACTACGGTGTCCTCGAAGGGATAAAAATATAGAATTTGCTTAATTCAACCGAACAACATACAGTGCTACAGTACCACCTAGTGGGATGTTTCTGTTACTGCCTTACATGTACATGGTAAAAACCAAGAGTATGTGTATAAAGATAAACTATATTTTTTAAATGAAATGTCCATGTACGTTCAAATATCCAAGTTAGCCACATTGAGGTGTTAAAATCTACTGTTAAGATCTTCTGAGATTGAACGCCTTACAGTAACTTACTCTTTTGTGACCTGCATTGTTGTTTTTTTTCTTGTCAATTTTTTCTCTGTTATTCCCTATTTTTGCATGGTTTTTGTGTGTACAGTTTGCTTGCCAGGGCCCCGGTGGAAATGACACTTTGACAAAGGTTTGACTCAAACAATAGCATGTCAGTATTTTCAAGTGTCGACACAATGATATCTGAACAAACTGTTCACTGTTCTTTATTTCTGTACAAAAATCATTTGAAGAATTTTAATGTCATGGAGTTTCACCACTTTACAAGCCCAAGCCACATATACAACACATTCATTTGAAGTACAGTTATAGTAGACCAACTATACCAAGAGTCATATGCATGTATGCAGTTTGATACAAATCTTTTAAAATGGAGCTATAATGGGTTCTGTGTATTACATACAGTACACATAAAGGGCAGTTATAACATGACAACTTAAAGCATGTCCCTTGTAGAATTGGATCAACTGTGTCTGTACAATAAATAAGTATAAAATATATCTTTGTGGATTTTTAAAAACACATTAAACATACAAAACACTAAATTACTGCTACAACCTCCGAAAAAAGACCAGCTATTTCGGCAAGGGAGGGGTGGAGTAGGAGGTGGGGGTTCCTTTTTTCACTGATCGCAACACAGCTTTCATCATTATTTTAAAATGGGGGAATTGCACATTTAAAAACTCCATGGTTAAACATTTAGTGGAGAATTTGAGTTCATATTTTATATAGTCATAGGCATCTTGCTGGTTCATTCCAAAACATGGACAGTTTGGATCACAAACACAGATTTAAAAAGAAAAAAAAAAAACATGGAAGGAAAACATCACAATATCAAGTTATCAAGTGCTCGGAATGAAACAGAACAAGTTAACCACTGGTCCGGACACAAAACAAGGAATGTTTCTGTTGTTGTTTTTTCTTCTTCTGCTTGTTCTACTATTTTCTGTCTTTAAACACTTTAGTCCAACAAATGAGGAGAGTAAAACCGCTCAGCTTCTACACCTCACATCACATTTCACAGACATCTGCATGGCAAGGACGCTCAGAGATGCATATATGTTACAGATATGTTTCGGCTCACACCTTCTGATTTTTTGCTCTCTGTTGAATTAGCCATTGCCTTGGAATCCTAACCGCCTATCAATCATGGTTGACATCAAGGAGAATAGGCCTGTAGTTTGTAATGCATAAATATTCAACAACCAGGCTAGAAGAAAAGACTTCTAAAATGGAAAAGTCCATTAGAGTAGGGTTTGATTTTTTTCCAAGATAGTTTATTGTGAGACAGCAAGCTGACCAACCAAATCTCCTATGAATTATACACTTGCATGATACACTTTTGTAGAAATCCTCCTAATAGAAATGTATCTGTCTTTCCAGTGTTCAGTGCCAGTGCAGTAAGAAGTGTGAAAAATCGTGTAAAATCTGTAATCTGCACCCCCTGACCCCTTGGATCCCTGGGCATGCGTCTGGTATGCTGGTTCACTAATCGATTGATGGCCATGATGTTCCACTTTTAATTAATATAGTTTCTAATCTGTCATTAGTTGCCAAGCATGTATGTTGAAGACCTATCTGACTGAGAGGGATTGGTATTAAATATTTTGCAGATTTATTTTCAACTTAATCTGGGTGGCATCATGATTTCTTAACAATGTTTTCTGCTCGTAAAAAATATTTGCATGTGATTGCAATTGGTGGGAGGCTGGTTAGATCAAATCTGTGACACATTTTACCATTGAAGGGTCAATCTACTGCTACTAAAATGATGTCAGAAGGACCTGAGTGTCTGGATGCCGAGCACAAACTTCTTAACCTACTGGGTATAGGTTGTTCTTCATGGTCAACGATAAACACTGTCCCAATTACACTAAGCATCTAGGGACTCTAACCTTTCTTGGAAGTATCTGGTAGACAGTCACTAATGTAACAAACTACATACCTTTAGGAAGTGGAAGCAACAACCTTTTCAGCCGTTAGACTATGATGAGCAGACCCAGAGCTGGTTTGCCTGCCCTCCCAGCTTGCAGTGTGCTAAAAACTTGTACATAATGGGAAACCCATTGTTGCTTTACCATACTGAGCTTAACCTCACCAATTAGCTCAATTTCTCATTTTCCCTTTTAAAGATGGAGTTGCCTCATCTGTTATTAGCTATTATTATTAATCGACCCCTCAAAAAATCTTCTCTGAATTGAGAATTTAAAAATGCCCAATAGATACAATTTTACAATTGCTCTTGTCCCGGAAGAGCAGCTTTCAGCAACTGATCACAATTCCTACTGTCACTGGCTGAACACCTTTACCCTCAGCTCTTACATATCATTCTTCTCATATACTGTAACCAGAATTATTGAGAGAAGAACCTACTCTTAATAAATGTGTTCTAAACTGGTGATTCAGCTGAATTATTGCCATTAAAACTCAAAGGGCACCAGTCTGCTTAAAGCAAAGCACTTGTTGGATAATTGAAAGCCGTCTGAAACAGCACTGATAACTTCTTGCCCTAATGTCATGCTTGAACAGTTACAGTTATTAGCCAACGGTGTGGAAGTGAGAGAGCAGGTTCCATTTATACTCAGTAGGTCAACCTTCCCTTTTTCATCTTTCACAATTATTGACATTCTTGAGAAAAAAATCACGTACAAGAAAATTACCAGTGCTGCTATTTCTTTTTGTTGTCTTGCTGTTTAACAGCAAAATATAACAGGATCATCAGTGGAGCCAGAAAGCTTCAGAGTTGTACATTGTTGAACATTTTCTGTCTCCCTGGCCCTAAAGAATTCCGTCACTTTTTGTGCATACCAAGAAGAGCTCAAGATCATTTTTTTCAAAGAGAGACTGACCAAAAGACTGATCCATTATCCCCATTTGTATAAATATCACATCTTGCTCTTCTCGTTAATAACAAATCTTTTTGTTGTTAATTTTATCTTTGTATAATTGTCATGGACTCGTTCATTCAAATGACAGCTCAACCCTCGATAGCAGCATCTAAAAGTGACATCAAAAGGTATCAAAATTTTTGCTGTAGCCAATACAGAAGTCTGTTAGAGGACAGACTACATACGCAATATTAAAGGTTAAATACTGGTTTCTAAGTGAAAACTCTACAATGTATAGCTGGAAAAGAGTCAATTGAGAGCTTTGGTTGGGTCAGAGAATTAACTGCATTGCCACTTAATTTAGTAAACAGGGAAATGTTGGTGTTAACATGAAAGTCAGTTAATGTCATGTTAACTTTTGCACATGAGATACATTTTTACAGCACAACGGTAATGGTTAGCTGACCAAATCCAAAAGTTACTTTAGCTAACAAACTAATATTACATAAACATAACAATGCAGTCTGTGATGCAATAACAGTGTTCTGTCAGAAACAAAATCATTATTAATCAAGTCTATCAGTCTATCAATAATGGGTGTGAAGACAGCCATATTTCTGCAAACACGGTTGACTGTTCTGAGCCACTGTTGCCAACAAACTGAGGATTCATCGCAGAGTAGGGTCTTACACAGACATCAGTTCATCATGGACACTGCTGGCTCTGGGAGAGGGTTTTCCCCTTTTCAGCATACCAAATCACATCATTCTTTCTCACCACCAAATCTTGACTAAACAACACTTGATGTTGGACCAATGGCTCAGAGTGACTTACTCTGCAATGCTGGCAGTGTGCATGTATGTGTGAGTTTGTGCTGTTTGTATTCTTTTAGGGGTATGTGTTTCAGTATCTGGGGGTTACATAGTCACTTGGCTGTTCTCCCCGCTCGTCTTGCCACTCATAGCTTCATCTTGTGGACCACAGGGACAGGCAAGACCTGATGGATCTTAGCTCGGTTGGTGTCCACCTCCATATGGACCCAGTCAGGTTTGAAGGAGCCCTTGAATCCCACAAATGCCAGCTTATCTGCAGAGAAGCCATATTATATTAATGTAAGATAAATCCTCTGAGCACCAGGGTGTTTCTCAGTATTGCCTCTTTTGCGTTGCATAACACCATATATGTATGTCATAAAGGTTGATTATTGCAAAATACTGGAGAAGTGTGAAGCTAGGTGCCTTGCTCAAAGGACGGAACAGCATTACCATTCATTGACATTACAAGTGCTGCAATCTGAACATGAGTTGTTGGGGATATTTCTTTTAAAACACCTTTTTTTTCGCGACAGACCAGTCTCCATCTGTCTCAAAAAATGAACAAATTATGCCAAAACCATCTCTATAATGTTGTACATAGTTGTGAACAACTTTACATACATTTGTAAAAACCATATATATTATGGCAGTCTTGAGTTTTCAATGAGTCCTATAACTCTTAATTTTCTATGATATGATTATTGAAACACGTTTTTATCACAAAACACAATCATGCATGCTGGTTCTTTCATAAATTGCATATTCTTTGCTGCAAATAAATCACTTTGATAATGATATATGAAACATCGTTAGCGGACACTAATAAATGTAACAGACTAAATTCTCGAGCGTTTTTGTTGTGAAACCTTTAATTAGAAGAAAAAAGTTCCAAAGGGATGAGGAGGTAATACCATCATACTACTTTTAGCACATTTATCTCAGTAGACCTTTGTAGAGACATTGCTGGTTACCTTTCAATTTGATGCTCTTTTCTGCTCCTAATCTCTCCAGAACTTTGGTCCAGGATCCTCTAGTAACCATACGGCCCTTAGACGTCATGAGGACAATGGAACTAGTGACAGAGTGAGAAGCAGCCTGATATGTTAATGTTCACATTGAGCTAATAAGAGCTGGATGTGTATTTTAAGCTCCATCATGTATATATTTACTGGACAGAGAGACACTAGAGTGTGATTTGAGTAATCTGAACTGATTAAGGCATTTGGCTTAACGTAATTCAGTTTATTTGGAGCCCTGGGTATGAGCAATGTGTCACACAGTGAATTAAAAAAAAACTATGTGGTGAAACAAACCGAATTTTTCTCACCAGTCTCTCAGTCCACTGACATAGTTGTCTATCTGTGCAGGGATTCCCTGTAGGATAGAATTCCTAAAACTCTTGCTCTCGATCACTTTCCCACCATGCCCATCAATTACTGTCAGCTGCACCCCATCTTCTGGTTGGTATAACTTCCTGCCGTTCACCTGTCACAACAGAGGCGGTCAATCACAAAACAGTTCAGAGATCTACTGTAGGATGGCACTGCACACTTAATAATTTCACCATTAGTCAAATAGAACTGACATTAAAATAGCACAGTTCATATATGACAGCCTTAAACAGGATATATAGATGAACAGTGCTGAAATACACACGATAAAGCTAGAACATTATGATCAATCAGAGATGAAATGAATAATGCTGGTTTGTTACTGTGATACATGTCAAGATTTGGTTTATATTAGACAGTATGTGAACAGTCATAGTAAGCATTGGAAACAGTAAAAATGAGCTAGCAGTGACACCTAGTAACCTGTACCTACTGACAAGTGTGTGAGGACGGACAAAAGCACAACACACCTACAGGATGTTGAGCAGCCAAGACTCAAGGGCAAGGACTGAAAGGTGCCCATACTCACCACAATGTTTTGTCTCACTAGTGTACAAGTACATGTCAAAAGTATAGAAGTGAAAACTGCAACTTGTCTCTAAATAGTCCTTTCAAGGGGAATGTAGATGAAATAATGCATATACCGATCACTCCTGTAAAGTCCCCATATCCAGTGATCTAAGTCTAAACTGTTCAAGTAAAGTAATAGTTACTCTACACCTACTTTTCTACACTATGTCTAAGACAGTGGGTACCTCTGTAAATGCAAAGTCCTCCTTGATGTGGAAGAAACGCGTATTGTAGGACTCCAGTTTGACCTCTAGAAAGTTCTCTGGTGAGTGCTGAGAGGAAACAACCATACGATAGAGCTGGAATTAATACACAATATTAGGCATTTCACTCTAATTTCAATCTAAACTGCTGAAATCTAATAACAGATTTGTAAGGATTCTGATGAGAAATTGAGACTCAGCAGTAGGAAAAAGAAAGAGGATAACACAGAGAAAAATAGGATGTAAATAAGGATACAGATGTTGGAGCATTATTATGGTGGGATGTGTTTCTTAAAAATAGAGCAAAACTCTAGAATGACCTGCCACAGGAAATCATTAAGAGATGCACTATGGGGGAAAAGGGTAAGCCAACAGAGGCAATGCGATGCTCTGGGCAATGTTCTGCAGGGAAGCCTTGGGAATATTAATTTGACATGTACCACCTACCTAAATGTTAAGGTAGGTGGTACACAGACAACGTACATCTCTTCCTGGCAAGTGTATTCACTGATGGCAAAAGCCTCTTTCAGCAAGATAATCCACCCTACTACACTATAAACTTTTTCAGGAATGGTTTGAAGACCATGACAAAGACTTCAAGGTGTTGATCTGGCATATTTCCAGTTCTCAATCTTATAGAACATCTGTTGGTTGTGCTAAAAAAAAAAACAAGATCAATCTATGGAAGCCCCACCTTGCAAACTACCAAGACCTATCTACTGCTCATATCCTGCTATGTGATGACACGGGACACCTACCGAGGTCTGAGGAAGGGGGATCTACACAATATTAGGCGAGTGGTTTTAATGCTGTGGCTGAATAGTATTAAAAATATTAAAGATGTAAGTCAAGTGTGTTCAAACCACTCGCTACTTCTCAAGGCACTGAAACCCTATGCTGTAAACAGGGGTATGAACAGGCAAGAACAGTGTCAATTCCACTAGAAAACAGTGGCTGGTTGGAAACCTCAGTGTAAGAGCTCACCAGATTAGGCATCTTTCTGGGCATGGGTACATCTACAACAGGCAGCTCAGCATGTCTGGGGTAGGCTTGGGCCAAGCAGTTGCTGGGCAGACTGCCTTTTGGGATGACGGCTGTTATCTTCACCCTCTCACAACCCTTGACAGAGCAGAAGGAAAACTGCTCCCTGTCATTATGAGCCTTTACCTTCAGGAAGAGTAAGCTGCAATGCACACAAAATACATCATCAATGCTTCCTTTCGTCTTTTGCAACCACAGAAAAAAATGACATTGTGATATTTATATTTGCCTAGCATATATAATTCATTAAAATTACAATACTTAGAGCATAGAGGGGAAATAACTTTCTTGTTTTATTGAACATTGCTGTAGACCTTGACGAAAGCTATTGCTTTGATGAAAACAATCTCACTATACTTCACATAAAATTATTACACGTTATACTTCTTTATGGTATAGACAACAACATTATGGCCAAAGTTGTAGTGTTTGTGTGTGTGTGTGTGTGTGTGTGTGTGTGTGTGTGTGTGTGTGTGTGTGTGCGCGCGTCTGACCCAGTGTCTTCCTCCCAGTAGTAGTATCCTCTGGCCAGATGTGAGTGGTTGATCTTGTCCCTCTGTGTCGTCCTCATGAAGACACCAGTCTTGCGAGTCTGTTTGGTCAGGCGGTTGTGGATGTCTGAGATGATGGTGAAGGTAGTGCCTTGTGGGTAGCAGAGGCCCACATTGATCCAGTCATTTCTGAAACACAAAAACAAAGCAACGCACATACAGTACTGATTCAATCTTAAAGCAAATCCTGTTTTCACATCCAAAATAAACAGAAATAGCACACATGTGATCATTTCTGCCACAGTCTGATCACTCACAGATAAGGGATTTTTTAAAATAATTATTTTACTAAAGAAATGATTGTTTAAGCCATTTATAAAAAAGGGCTTGTGGGTTATTTTTAGACATGGGGAAATTTAATTAATAGTTGTATAAGGCTTGTTGAACCTAAACATCACTAAATAGAACTTGTCTGGCATTGTGGAGTAGCTAAAGGGTCTCAAAAAGCAGCACATGATGCCACGTTCAAAAGAGATTCAAGAACCGATGTGAAACAAAGTCATTGACTTTTATCAGTCTGGAAAGTATTACAAAGCCATTGCTGAGGCTCTGGGACTCAAGAGAACCATAGTAAGGGAAATTATCCACAAATAGATAAACATGGAAGAGTGGTGAACCTTCCCAGGAGTGGTCAGCTAACCAACATTTCTCAAAGAGCTACGCAACATCTCATCCAGGAGGTCACAAAAGAATCCAGACACACATCAAAAGAACTGCAGATCTCACTGTCCTCAGTTCACGTCTGTCTACATGACTCCACAATAAGGAAGAAACTGGGAGAAAATGGCATCATGGGAGAGTTGCAAGGATTAAACCACTACTGACCAAAAATAACATAAAGGTTCATCTGGCATTTGCAAAAAAAATATCTAGAGGAACCCCAAGACTTTTGGGATAACATTCTGTGGATTCGTAAGTCCAAGGTGGGCCTTATTGGAAGACATGGATCCTGTTACATCTGGAGTAAAACTAATACTGCCTTCCACAAGAAGAACATGATACCAACAGTGAAACACAGTGGTGGTAGTGTGAGGGTTTGAGGACCTGGACGACTTGTCATGGTTGATGGAGCCATGAATTCTGCTTTCTGTGAGAAAATCCTCCTGGAGAATGTCCACCATCAGTTCATGACCTAAAGCTCAACACTAATGGGTTATACAGCAAGACAATGGCCCAAAGCGCACAAGCAAGTCCACCTCTGAGTGGCTCAAAAAGAACAAAATTAAGATTTTGGAGTGGCCGAGTCAAAGTCTGGACTTGAATCCAATTGAGATGCCATGACAAAATGTTAAAAGGAGAGTTCATGGTCTAAAACCATCTAATGTAGCTGAATTCAAACTGTTCTGCAGAGAATAGTGGACCAGAATTCCTCCATGGGGATGTAAAAGACTGATCACAAACTATCACAAACGCTTAACTGGGAAGGTTCACCACTGTTCCATTTTTGTCTCCATTTGTGGATAATGTCTCTCACTGTGGTTCTCTGGAGTCCCAGAGCCTCAGCAATGGCTTTGTGACCCTTTCCAGACTGATAAATGTCAATGACTTTGTTTCTCATCTGTTCTTGGACCTCTTTAGAGCATGGCATCATGGTGCTGCTTTCTGAGACCCTTTAGCTACTTCACAATGCCAGGCAGGTTCTGTTTAGTGATGCTTAGGTTCAACAAGCGCAGCAGTAATCATATGTGAGTAATCGTATGGCTGGGGAAACTGAATCGAATTGCCATATGAAGTACTTTAATAAGTTGTATACTGCAATTAAAAGACATATAATCTAAGTTAATAAGTAGTATGTGGGCTACTGTACAATTTCTGCTTGTTAAAGAGCATCTTAAATCTCAAATTACACATAACCAGCATTGTATTAAACTTCACTAAATTACATACAAGCAATTAAATATGACCTGTGAGTCTTTTATTCATACTCTATGGGGCTGGTTATCAGTCAGCTGAGTGCATTATGCAGAATGCATGTTATATGCCTTTTAAGAGAGAACCTTCTAAAATATTTTGGTTAGCTTGATGATTGCGCTATCAAATGCATTGGTGAACTATTGTGGCTCTCACTTCATAAAGCCATGTAAACTACTTATCAATCGAATCCATAATGTTCTCACATTGGATCACAGAAAAGCACTGACTAATTGCAGCTTGAAATTAAAAATAATGCTTTAGAATAAGATGAAATTAGAACTAAAATGAACTGAAGAAGATATAAAGTGAAAGATGATGAACTACTTAACAGTTGTTTTGTCTTTCTTTTTTCCACCAAAACATTGCTACATCTGATTTTATCAAGTGAAACAAAGCAAGTGAATTGAACCACAATCAGCTGGCTGATTCTCAAAGGACAGATAGCAGATGTTCTCTTAAATCAAGTCCAAATTAGTTATTTCAGCCCTCCCTGCAGTCTGCCTCACTTGCCGTATACCATTATGACCTGTAGATGGGGCCATTGGTGTATGGACAATCAATGAAAATGTTTTTGCTCAGTGCTGTCTTTGTCGTGTTTGTCAGGGTAGACTCAGGCCATGGGGATTATTTGGCCTGCTTGAAATGATAACCAGTATTTATGCAATTTAAAATGCTCAAGGCCACATTGTGGAAAAAAAACATCTGAAGGGAGGAGGCCAAAGCACAATGTGAGGCTCTCTCTGCTTCTGTTGTGAACTGTTGTAAGTAGACACTGTACAAACACTTTTGCTGTCAGACACAAACTGATTTCTTTTGTGCATATTGATACCATTTCTATTGTTTAAAACTAGAAAACTCAAAACCTAACCATCTTCTACAAACTATTGCACACCTTAGAAAACTATGTCTACATTTACTTTGGATTCACAATGGACAGTGACAGAAAAATAAAATGAAACTGAAGCAGCAGAACAAGATGTTTTTTTAATTACTTGTTTTCTCAATGCAAGATGATCTCTGACACTTCAATTGGAGATTGACTAGGGACTAATTCCCCTGAAGCATCGTCCCTCAAGCAGAGATGAGGAGTGGGTTAAAGAGGAAAATACCCAACCAGTGCTTAACTACACTCATTTATCAGACTCAGGAAACACAAAATGCTTGATGCTTAATCTAACAAGTAGTTCAACAAACAGGCTTATATGATGTGCAGCCTGTCTATATCTTCAGACCAAACTGAAAAAATATGCTTCATGCCTTGTTTAAGAATCATCAGAAGTTTTGATTCTTTTTTTTTGTTTTTGTTGTTGTTGTTGTTGTTTTGAGTATTAAAATGATTCAGTGATGGTCGTCTGTACATCTAACGGTACATAGCAGAAAGGACTGGTTAACTGGAATATTTTATTTTCCAAAATGTGGTCAAATACAAACTTAAAAACTGAGTATGAATTGAGGCTCACTTTGGACAATTACCATTTAATATAATAAAATACTTGTTACAAAAAACATTACTTAATGACATTAATATCACTTACTTCCTCAAACCCAAGATTATATAAAACCTCATTAACCCAGCAATGCCTGTTGCCAGAGATGAAGAATGATAACCACCTTCATCAGTTTTTGTAACTAAGTGAGATCAAGATCTCAGTAGCTTTCTATGAAATGTGAGACATGATTGTTTTTTAAAAATGAAAATCTGTCAGACAAATTCCCCAAATTGTTCAGTCTTACTGGATTATCAGCTTAGATACCTTGAGTTAACTAAGGAGAAGCTGTCAAAGAAGCAGCTCTGTGAGAGCTGTGAGATCTTTACCTACTATGTAAACAGCACTGAGGTGCTACATAAACAACACTGAATTGAACTGAATGTAATGAAATGCAGTCTTCCTCCTCTCCCTATTATCTTCCTTTTCTCCTTTGATTGCTAGCATCAGCGTTGCTCCAAAAACAGTGTTTTGTAGGAGGTAAAAGAAAGGCTAAAATTCACTTCATGCATGGCTGCCTGCAACAGATGATGCCCTGATTCTTCTCAGTATTTTCAAAGAACCAGGCTTGTAAATAAGCCAGATGTTTGTCTGGATGGGCTGGGTGCTTTCTACAGGATCTAAAAGGTGAATTTATTTTTCTTGGATAATAATAAAGCTTTCTTAGATATTTGATGAACAGCAATGATAGCAGGGTACTTAATTGTTTTCATACCGCTCTGTTCATCACTGTCAACAGAATAATGTCATTTTTGTGAAATTTGGCACATTTACATTCTACTGTTAGTGCTGTCTATTGTAAGTAAAGCAAATGACCTGGTCAACAATCACTGCTGTATGAGTGCTTTACGTGAAGGAGGTGATTCTTCTAAATGTGTGCTGTCACAGGTACCTGTTGAAGTTGATGAGCCAGATTGTGACCTCAGCAGGTGCTGCCTGGTCCCAGTGGATAGTGTAGCCTTTGGCCAGTGTAATGACTGGCTGGAACTGCTGGTAGTGTTTCCTCTTCCCCAGAGCGCCCTCTAGTGCCAGGGGCCGATCTGGGTACTCATCCCTCACTATGAGCATGTTCAAGTTGGCAGGATTACGTGTCTGGACGTAGATCTGAGGAAAATATGTTCATAGAAAGAGAAAGGTAGCTGTAACATTTAGACCAAAAAAAAAAAAAGGAAAATAAATCTTATTCAGTATCAATATGATTAATATATTTCTTCTCATTTATTCTGACATGGACTGGACTCATTTCTATCAGCTGGTCTTTTTTGCACCAGTCCATCACAGAGCTAGATATACAGACAAACAATCACACTCACATTCACACCTACAGACAATTCAGAATCACCAGTTAACCTCAGCATGTTTTTGAGCTGTGACAGGAAGCTGGAGAACCTGGAAAAAAAATTACGTATGCAAAGGGAGAACATGCAAACTCCATGCAGAAAGATCCCAGGCCAGGATAGGAACCAGGGATCTTTGAGCTGCAAGGTGACAAGTGCTAACCACTGAGCCACTGTGCAGCCCCTGCAAGTAACCAACTAATGCCAAACAGCTGTAGCATGCATTGTACTTGTTAGGGCTGGTTTATGGAGACACTCGCTGACCTACCTGTGCATAATGACCACTGCAGATGGCAGCTTTCCAGTCAGGCACATCAATGCAGTCAGGGTGACGGAGCAGCCAGTTGTCCTCTTTAACCAGGAAGGCTCCGGGATATTCACTGACTGAGCCGTCAATATCATGAAAGATGGTTGTCTTGTCTCCATCCATCTGCATTTTATTGAACCAAGGTCCCGGCTCACCAAAAAACACCCGAGAAGTGATCTAAGCAGAATGGTAAATTTGAAACTGCATATTGTAGCCAGTTTGTACTCCCATCACTTACAATCATATCCAAAATTCTCAACCTTCTAAATGTTTTGTACATCTTCCAGTTTTTTTCAATTTTCACATTTACATCATAACCAAGGCCCTTTGTTTTGAATAACAAAGGGCCTTGGTCATGACAATAATAACAAAATAAAGTCTAGATAGAAGATGACGTTACAGCAACAGTATGGATTTAAAAAAAAAAAAAAAAAGCAGATCTTGGTAAAGTTTCATTGGCCCACATTTTTTGTGTATTTCACACTGATGCTGACTTACAGGTACATGATCAAAGGTGATGTCAGTGACATTATTGTTTGGGCAGCTCTGCCATGAGTTGTTGAGCCGGAAACCAAAGGCGCTGGTGTGCCGTCCATCCATTGCTGTGTATTTCCGAAATGTACAGTTCTGCACATTGATTGGTCCATCGTAGATCTGCATGCCTCGGATAGGAAAATCACTGCAGAGAAGCAGGGATCCAAAAACACACTAGCTCATTAACAACATACACCCAGTGTTCGGTAGCGAAGGAAACAGTAGTGCAATGTCGGCTGTTAAACCAAGCTTACAGTGCATTTAAAGGGACTATTATACTTTCCACTTACATGCCATGTGGTAGGGTCCTGCCAATGGGATCAGAACCCCCAGGGCCCCAAACATTGTTGTCTGGAAGGAGCATTCCATGATTCTCACTTTCACCCACAAACAGCGAGTTTTTCACCTGCTGATGAGAGCCGTCATCATCTGGAAATGTCCCTCCACTGCAAGAGACAGGGAGGGTTCCATAGTACACAAACACCTATTTCAATGACCTCATACACAGAATTTTTTAATTTTATTACACCGCCAAGAAACGCGGCAGAGTTATGTGACGATCGTCATTGATTTGTCCATCTGTTTGTCTGTCTCTCTGTAAGCAGCATTACTCAAATACAGACTAATGGATTTGGATGAAATTTTCAGGAAAGGTCAGAAATGACACAAGGATGAAGCGATTAGATTTTAGCAGTGATGCTGCTTATAGTCTGGATCCACGGATTTGTTAAAGATTTCTGTATCATTGTGAAATAGTGGCACAGCGTCACTGTAACTATGAGAACAAGTGAACACTACGTCAGCTGCCTGCTGATGATCACATGATTGCGAACCTACTACAAATCCATCGCTGCAGACTTCTTCTTCTTCTTCAATTTTATTTACAGGATTTTATTATCAGGACTTATCCTTCGGAAATGATACAAGGAATAATTGATTAAATTGTGCGGGTGTTTCCAAGTCCCATCAATTCCCACTGCAATATCACCACTTACTACAGTATGATTCTTTTTGAATGTGTGTTTTGGGAGTCCCTTAACTTTATAGAGGTGTAATATTAAATGAGTAAAGAACACATTTATGCATACCTATTAGGCCTGTTCTGCCATGAAGCCGTCTGAATGTTTTTATGAACACATTGTAGTAAATTCTTTTTAAGTAAATCTCTGGCAAAAGTGAACATACGACTGTGAAATGGCTATTCTGTTCTTTGCTCTACACCATGGGAAACATCTGGCAGGAGTGGATAGCCAGTCATTTTTGTGGCAGTGAAGTGATCTGAGCAAATGTACATAAATACGGGACAGCAGCTGTGGGGTGCCATTTAAAGTGTGATGATAGAAAATAGCTTGACTTCAGAGAACTGTGACTGGGCCGCTACAGATGCAGCCAGTTACAGTGAAGCGACAGCCTGTTCTGCCTCAGCTCCATCTCCTGCTGCTCTCTGTATCTATCAGTTACTCTAATCATCATCATTGTGTTTTACTGACCAGATTCGCATTTTGGCTGTCCTCATTTGCATGATTTCCTACTTCTGTTGTGAGACATTGATACAAGCATAAAACAGCGATTTGATCAATTACCTGTCAACCAGCAGTTACTACTCAGCTAAATCACAGCTAATAACAGCAGCTGTGCTTTGCATTAAGGTTTATATTAATATGACTAGTCAGAGAGAAAGTTAGTGCAGCACAACCCCAGACCCCCAGAATCCTGCCCTGCTTCATTATTTTACAAAAGCTTTGTTTACCCAACACACCTTGAAACACAAAACTGACATTTTAAGATCCATGGTACTCTGTTATGGGAATGTTTCATTTTGGGGGATTCACACGCACTTGTCTGGACAGAGCGGTGAAAAAAAAATATGGATAATGGATAAATATGGGTGTGCTGTATTCACTCACTGGCACCAAGTTTGGTAAAGTCTAAATTTAGATTTTTGACCAATTCCTACCTCTGTGACCATCACACTCCTAAATTACTTTTCACACTGCATCATCAAAGCACTCCGCTTCCCAGTGCATCTCAGGCATACTCCTTATAGGGCATTTTCCAATTACTCACACACAGAGAAAAAGATTGCAAGGGAGAGAGAAAGACAGAAAGAGAGAGAGCAGTGAATGCATACAGCGGCCCTTTGTTCCGATCTATACAAATATGACCAGTGGTTTAATAGAGGGGGAGTCTTACCTTGCAAGAGTAAGCCCAATGCCATTATCAGCAAATCTAAACAAGAAAATTGAGAATATTACAACATTTTACTGTCTCAAGAGGACACACACGCACACAGACAGACACACACACACCACACCACACCCACACAGTCTAAAGGAGATAAAAACTTATTATAGGGATACATTTCTAGCTTTTATCTCTGTCATCAAATGAGCAAAATAACCAGCTTTGACATGTGAAACTCAAGATAAGGATTTTTTGCTACAATCAGTTGCAATAAAAGTTGACAAACTTCACTCGGACAAACAGTCGACGCACTGCTCAGTCTTAGATCCATGCTTGTTGTACTCACTGGCAGTCATCCAGCCAGACATCCCCTCCTCTCAGCCAGGCTCCATGATCCTGGTTCTTATAGGCTACAAAGTGGTGGATTAAAGCAGGGACTCTAGGTTTGAAGGGATCAGCATCCTGGTGGGGTCCATACCTAAACAATGGTGTAGGGGAACAGAGTGTTAGCATTTAATTATATTTATTTCTGAGCTGTATTTATAGCTAAAAACTAACTTGGTCACAGTGTATTGTAATTCTTTAACTTTTTGTTTTTCTATTGTTTTAAACAGCTACAGACAAGGTTATTTTAATGTCCTAGTTGATTTGGTCACACCTGTGGTTCCTATGACCTTTATTACAAACACTTGCCCTACAGTTACTCCTTGCACTTCCATTGCTGTTTTCTTTTTTTTTTTTTTGTCCACGACCCCTTCATAGAAAAATCAGGTTAATTAACGCTGCCACCAGGCCACCAAGTAGGACCAACCTCCCTGAATCCTGAGCTTTCTGAATCCTTCGACTTTGGCCAAACTTGTATTCTTTAACTTAAGAAACAGAACACACGTAAGAAACACCTCTTATTATAATTCAAAAACTGTACTTTACAGTAAATATAGCCTTGCATAACTTGTAACTATATATTTTCATTTAATTAACCTTGGCATATTGATTCATTTCATTTTGGAGATGTTATTGTATCATTTTACAGAAAAGATGTTTTCAATTCATATGCCCCGGTTGTCTTTATTAGCTCATAAAGAAATGCTCACCATAAGCTTGAGGTAAGTTGGATTGTGATACTTTTAAATGAAAAGCGTTTGCATTTAAAGTAATCTGGGAAATAACACTGTCATAGTCCATTTTCTTTTGTTGGACTGAGGGATAAGAGATTTGTTTGGAGTGGGGTGAAATCTAAGTTGAACGCTGAACGATTTTGAGGGGAGCCCTGTGTGGGGCCTATGAGGGCAAGAGCAATGAGCACACATATGTCCAAGAGCAAGGAGCGGAAATTTTCCCCACTCCACTCCACTGACATGCCCTGCTGTTCAGACTGAGGTTCATGTCCTGTGCATATGCGCTATTTCCAAAACTTAGATAGATTTAGGGACCAAAAATACTTTGTTAAGCTTAGGAAAAATATCATTCTTAAAACACACGGCTACAAAACACCCACAGGAAACGTATCCATTACACACAACAAATTCACCATGCTTAATAATACTGGGCCTGATATGACTTCAGCTCAACTGTCATGGGTGAGGGTGTTCTTACCTGGCTCCAACCAGAGATAGGAAGGGTCTCTTATCCCTGTCATTTGCCTGGGTGGTCTTTACTCCATTATCAAGGATCATTCCAGCCTAGAAGAGAAAGAACCTAAAATTATGCACAGACCCTGAACAAAAATGAAATGAATCAATGTATGAAGTACATTATCTTTATGAAGGATGACTACCATGATTCACCTTTAAGCCCAAATCAGGCTGCGTCTGCTCACATCTCCTACTGAGCTGCAAAAAACTTGTCTTGCTTTATAAAAATATGTGAAATGAATGTCAACAGGCTTTTTACAAAGGCTGATCTTTTGATGAACTATTTCTGTGTTGTTCTTTTGACTTTCCTTTGCAAAACAAAAAAGTGCTTGAATGTCATTGTGAAATGTGTTTATTAGCAACTTCGACAAATAAATCAAGCTTAGTAGCAGGAGACTGTTGCACCCTGTTCCAGACACATGTTGAACAGCCAGCATCCGTTTTTAATGAGGAGAAATGCATTTAGGGTAAATCAAATGCAGCTGCTCTCATTTATGTAATCAGTCTCAGTGAATATCCTGTTCAGTCTTGTAGCCCTGATAGTGTTTGTGCTAGGTTTGATAAATCTGAATATTAACCTTGGCATTCTCATCCTTCACTTATTTTTTCATGTGACTAGAGCTTAGCTGAGTGACTACCATTTCCTAAAAAATATCCCTTTCTCTTTACCTGTTTTATTTGTGATTTGCCTTACCTGCTACTCTTTTTAAATGAGCTCTCTTGCTTCATGGTGAGTAGGTAGTGTCCTCTCTGCTCTACGTAACATGTAGGTTTCATTTGGAGGATGAGGTTGGTGTAATTGGGAGGCAACTTTACAGGAAATATGCAAACTGCAGAACTACAATAATTAGCTAAAATGCACTAGGCAGGAAAAAGCTGCAGAGAAGAAAATGATTCATAGTAGATTTGCCAGTACTAGTGAGAAGCATTACTTCAAATGTTCAAATATTAAAAAAAATAAATAAAAAAAAACAAGAATTACAAAAGTATGAGGGGGATGCGCCCAAGAAAGTGGTAAACACAGCACTGACCTTAAATTAAGGATGAACACAGCAGATCAATATTTCTCAGATCTCATTTAGTACAGCTTTAAAGGGTTAGTTTATATTTCTTTTTGAAGTGAGCCTGCATGCGCTATCTACTAAAAGTCTGTGTACTATCTACATTGGATGGTAATTGCCAGTGTAACACAGGAATCTGTTATTGTGTGTTTTGGCGTTGTTAGTTCAGCTGAGAATTAACATTTAAAAAAAAAAAAAAACCTAACTGACCAAGGCAATTCCTCATTCTGTTAGGTAAAATTACTGTGTTGAAGGAGTCAGGTGGCTGAGAAAAGAACAAAATAACAACCTCAGCTCCCCATTTAAAAGGGGTGGTTGAAATACACTTTTAGCTTCTGTGCCAGTACTCCTGTCTGCTTTTTCAAACTGGAGACATGCGGACCATCTACTGCAGGTGATACACTTTATGAATTCCAAACTAGTCCTTTGAACACTCACCACAACATTCATCAATTACCCAAAGAACAAGATGTCTCCGAACTCTTGAACCAAAATACTTTCACTTTTCCTTATATTTCAATAAAATCAGTCACAATGATAGAAGCCTTCCTCTGCTTCCTCTGCTTCCGCTGCTGCTGCTGCTGCTATGCCTAACCTGCAGCCTGGCCACAACCTCTTCTCTTACAAACATTCAGGGGAGGAAACCTGACATGAGTTATGCTCCCATTAGGATGATCCAAATTCAAAGTGAAGACAGGAGGGAAAAAAAGTGAAATGGAAAAGAAAAGACATCACTGTTGGAGGCAGACAAGGGATAGAAGCAGCAGCACTTCCTTTTCCACAAGGGCCTCCTAAATCTCTCTCTGCTTCAGCTGTGCTTGATGCCTCAGGTACTGATAAACTGTCTCCTGTCCTCTTCATCTAATCCCCCTACTTTGGCTCACTTACTTGTTTCTGGTGTTTGTCCTCAGTTTTGTTGTTGTCACTATTCACCCATTCTTCCTCCTCCTTTGTGACATGTCACAAAGGAGGAGCTCTATGATGTTAAATATTAATCAACTAAGAAATATTTTAAATTACCAAAATACAGCTTTCTTTAACAGAAAAACTGGATGATTTCTAAATGCATCAACGTACTGTAACCTATAATGTGGTGGCCTTTTCCAAACTAAGATAACCTGATAGCATCACTGTAAATGGTCAGTGACCTGCACCTATATAGCACCTTTTGAACCTTAGCTGGGTCTACAAAGCGCTTCAATGTGTTTCTTATTCACACACAGACACACACATACACACACATACACACCATTCATCCTCAGACTCACCCTGTAGTTGGAATGGGCTCTGTTGTTGGTGAACTGGCCCATAGGTGTGTGTTCAGTGTGTCCAGGGGAGTACAGCCCCTCTGAGGGGCCTGTGGGCACATGGTGGAAAATGAACCAGAAACCCGTTTCCTGGGGGTTTACACACACACAAGCATATACAAACAAAAAGAGGCTGTTATGCAAAGGTTTTAAAAGAAATAAACGTGCAACAAAGAATTCATGCACATGTGCAGATTCATATGCCCACATTTTAGTTCATACATCAGCACATGTATACTCCCACACATAACCACAGCTTTAACTTTGCCTCTTTATATGTCATCCTGTCTGTGTTGTTCTTCACAGGTATGCAAATGAGAAATGTTAACACACTGGTGAGGATAAACTAGATTCCGTTACACTCAGAGTAGCCCTGTGAAATTCCAGAATCATAATTGGCACTCTATCATAGCTAAAGCACAGTAGTGCCTCCGTCCGTTGTCTGGTTGATTCTGAAGCTGATAGGAGTATACAGCCATTAATCTGACCTGGCAACGTGGTAATGAGATAGATGTCCACCTGGGGAGATGGAGGAGGAATGAAGAAGAGGGGAGTGGGGTGTTGGGGGGGAAACGGCGGAGTGAGAAACTCACCTCTGAGCCTGCAGCAGCACAGTTGATGAGGTTGTTATTGGGGTTGGCGATCCAGAAAGTTGAAGTTGCACTATAAAGAGGGAGAGTGCAAAGCAAAAGGAATTTGTCTATTAAGAACTTCAGATAAAAGTGACAACAAAGAGCCTAAAAAGTCTTCATTTTCACCTTATGTCTGAACAAAAGAACTAAAAACTCCAGCATCAGTAAGAAGACATGATGGATGTTTTTGAGCTAAAAGTGACAACAGCTACCTCTTAAAAGAAACAGTATCCAAGGAGAGAAAATGATTTCTAAATCGATTTATTGACAGTAGCACTATACATGCACAAATACTACTAAATGTATAATTTATTTTTATGATTTAGTAGTATTTGATCCCATATGTTCAAAATCCACATTTGTTGTGTTTTGTGTGCTTTATAACTTGAAGGTGTAAAATAAAAGCTGTGAGATTATGAAGAAGACTAACCCTGACATTCCTCTCCCTCCAGTCCCCCCTGAACAAGACTTCCTCCCAACCTCACAAGCCAGTCAGGATTTTGTTCAGATGATAAATAGGAACTGGGGAAGCAACAGTCGTTGAGCAAAATATTTGCATAATCCTGCCCCCTCACTGCCTGCTGCTTCCAGGTGAGCTCAGAATAAGCATCTGTCACACAGTCTGCCATATTAATTTATCCACTAGAGCTGCTTCAATTAGCTGTAAAAGATCTCAGTCATGAGTAAAGCACACCAGACGTTCTTTGCTGTTAGTTAAGGATTGAACATGGTAGTCTTCATGCACTTTTAGGATCTGAGGAACTGAAAATTCAGTTCATTACTTTTGTTTTTGATTGCAGTGTCACCGCAATGAGAAATTTCTTAGTGTTAGCACCTTGCATGGCTAACACTACTATTACCTTTGATTGTATGCTCACAAGCCAGAGCTTTGTGGAAGCTGTAATGCTGAATGACAGATTGTGGAAACTTTATGATTTCCAACCAGTAAACAAGGACTGTGTGGGCGCTTTCATGATGTTGTGCTTCAGTGTAGCTTAAACGGTGCTTGCATCTGTTTGCTTCTCTCCTACTTTCAGCTCTCACATGTACAATTTTGCTTTAATAAATGGACCTAAAATTACTAAAGTGTTCTCATTTACATATTTTTTCTCTTTCTGTTGTCAGACAATCGAATAAGTATGAATTAGTGACTGCAGTCAATTCATTTAAATTCAATATGCTTTATGGGCACGAATGTCAGGTTAACAGTACAGCTAAAGCATCAAGGATGGATCTATCATTGCACAGCTCTTTCTAAGCTGCAGCTCTGTCTTGCTAAAATACTGATTTTATAAACATAACATTGTCTGACAAACTCAACTATACACATGTTGTCATGTGATCAACTGTGTTGATCTGCACTGTCAATGACTGGAGCAAAGAGAGTTTTCTTCCTGAAGGAAGAATCAGCAGGACAGCAGCAACTCAGATGTATGTAAAGCTACATACACTGAAACAACCTATCTAGAACAGGGCCACAAGCAGAGGTTACACAGTCATGGTAAAATTAACCGTCTTTGCAGAATTTTGAGTGGAAAAATTGTGGGGACATGGAAGACCTTTATTAACTGACGGAAAAGGGGCACAACATGTTCTACGGACTCTCCGGCTTCCTCCCACAGTCCAAAAACATACTGAAGTTAATTGATGATGTTAAATTGTCCGTAGGTGTGAATGTGTGTGATTGTTTGTCTCTATATGTAGCCCTGTGATAGACTGGTGTTCTGTCCATGGTGTCCCCTTCCTTCACCCTAAGTCAGCTGGGATAGACTCCAGCCCTCCGTGACCCTAATGAAGATAAAGCGGTGTGTAGATAATAGATGGATGGATGGGACACAGTATGGGACCTTTAACTGGTACTTCAGATCTCTTACAATATAAATACTTGCAGCTGTGAACATTATCCATTGACCCACCAGATTTAGTCACAATCTATGAAAAAAAATTAAGAGTTGTTGGGGTCACTGACTGCCATGATTTAAGTCTAAGTAAACTTTTGTTATCCACTGTATTTGAATTCAGCCCTGTAAGGAGCACACAAGTAAACAAAATTAAGGCATCTGTATGTTACAGTAACATCATACATTATCGTAAATAATTTTTAGATTTTTACCTAAAATATAATGATTTGGTAGGACATATGTGGGCTTGCTTTTTGTCCCCAAACAGAAGGCATGTCCCCACAATATGAGTATTTAAATATCATGTTTTACAAAAACACACAAACACAGAAAGTGTCAAAACCTCAGGGAACTAAAAATAAATGGAGGCAATTTTTTTTTAGCTGAGGTGCAGGAGCAGGACCACACCTCAATCACCCCCAAGAGGGGTGAGTGGTGTACCACTCTGGGAATAAATTTTGTATAGAACTGATGAAACCCCAGTGCGTTAAAGCATGTCTCTGAGGTCATGTCCATTGCATGCAGCTGCACTGCATTCTGGTTCACATCTCTGATTAAGAAAATGTCTATGTCTAAATGTCTTTTAAAAGTCAGCTATTCGGCTGCATGATATCCCCTATCATTTGCTGATTTTCTTTCATTATTGAATGCTTCACTGTTGTTGTATGTTTAGAAGACTGGCCAAAAACTTACAGATCCATTTTCTCCATGACTTTCAATCACACTCAGTTCTCATGAGGTAAGTCAACAGACTGATGTATCTGAAGACCTTGAGATGAATTCCAAAGTTCTGAAGAAAGCAGATAAATGGACCTTAGCTTCAAAACCATTCAATTTGTTTTGAGTTAAACATCTAATATTCAAATTTTCAACCATATTTGTGGGCACAAAGCCTATTAAATCCATTTGCAGCTTGTTTATAATTAATGTGGAAACTGTCAATGCATTTTCTCTTCTTCTCTCCTTCTCTCTTTTTTTCTTGCGCCAAGAGGCTGCCTAGTTCATTACCCTGCAGTAACAACAGCGGTGAATTCAATTATGGCTGTATTGTGAAAAGTGGATGCTTTGTTGCAAAATGGTGGATGTTTAACAATATTATAATTTCAGTCTAGAAAGGCAACAAACTCATTTGCAAAAAAATAATTGAGGCAGCGTAGATTTGCTCTCTGGTTAAGCCTTGCTCTCTGTAACCTATCATCCCCACAGCAGCTCAGTTTGAATGATAAAACCAGTTTAGGTCTCAAGGCCTCAGCCAGCTCCAGAGTTTTGTATTCTCACTCTTTGCAGGCTACTTCATGTATTTTCTGTCAGAGTGGATGACAAGGAGAAAATTCTAACACAAAGACAAGACAAGAGCCGCCACGTTTGAAGGTTTCACAGTGGTGATGTGAGCTGGGTAGCGATATTAGAAAAAAAAAACATCTAGTCAGACTGAAAATAATGTATGCAGGATATGATGCAACAGAGACATTGTTTACTAGAGTGACAAAGAGTGGGATCGTTCAAACATGCTGACACATTTCCAAGCACCATCGAATCATTTACATGAAAGTCTGTCTAAAGTAGCTGCTCTCACTGCAGACACTGTGACATGGATTTGGCTTGAGGGAGAGGAAACTACATTTTTTCAACTAATTTAGTTTACAACAAGGAGAAACATCTCCCTTTATGACAAAGCCACGGAAGAAAAATGCTGACAAAAGCTATTTGTGGTCCAGCATTACAGGCTAATACATTTTAATTGTACTTCACGAAACCAACTGAAAGGCACTGACTGGCACACATTTCAAACATTACTTCACCCACATTACAGAACACCACTTTCTCACTTCCTGCTGGTGGCAACTCTCTATACACATAGTTGAATAGTTTTGGTCTTATTTACCAGTGCTGTTAAATATCTGTCTCTTTGATTTGTTCCTCCATTCAGATTACACGGTTGGGGATGTGATTGTATTTGTGGCCCTCGCAGTTGAGAAAATAAATATAAAAAATCCACGTGACACTGAGCAAACTATTGCACAGGGTTGTTCTGAAGCTTTCCAGCTATCCAACAAGCAGCTTGGTAAAAGCATACTGGAAGCTTCAGGTAAGTGTTTCCAGTGGAGGGTGTGACTGCTTTTCTGACCGATTTGCTGCCAAACGTAAACTGAATTTGAATTTTGACACTAAATTTGCTGAGAAGTCCAAAAGTATTCTAGCATTAACGGGGTCGTAATGGTGTCCATTTCACCACAAACAGGAATAGAGAAGTTCACCGTGTGTCTCTTTATTTGTTGTCATGTAACTCTATTCTCAGATCTCCTCAGGATAGGGGTTGACAGTGGAGATGGTAGAGTGATTAGCAGAATATATCTGTCATCGAGGTCCATTTACATGCTTTTTACAACCATATCTTACTCTCTTCATCAGCAGCTGTCATTAGTTTATCTTTAATTTCACTCAAGACACTGGAGCTTAAGTTTTGTCTCAATCATTACTTTTGTATTATATTTTGACTTAAGTTTTGCTCTTACTTTTGTTTTTACCTCCAGTTTACTTACATTTTCAGCTATTGCTTTGTTAAGGTTAAACATCAAACTTAGGAAAAGATCACGGTTTTGGTAAATTACCTGCATGGAGAGATACTGTTAGAACAAAGAGGGGAATATATTTTATGTTGATCACTGTTTAAAAAACATGCAAAAGACACAAGCCACTTAACATACCAATAATCAGTTATGTGCCCCTGTATCTGTCAGGGAACTATAAAAAGCTCCCACACTCATAACTGCAGCTTTGTTCGCCCACCTCATTGCTTTTGCATACATGCTCACATAACACCCACTTCCAGACAAAAGCTGTAGCTTCAAAGCACATGATATTTTGACTGCTGGCTGTCAAAAAACAAAAAGCAGACTTGGACACTTGCATGCACAAGCTCCTTGTTCTAAATGGAGGGTTGTGCATATGAAGCCATATATTTCCACAGTGTTCCCAAATGAACCAGCAAGTACTTGCAGTGCAGAATGTAATGAGATGTGGCAGATGAGTCTTGGTAAAGGACTGTGATGGCAGCTGAGAGATCTGATGGCTTTTTCTGCCAACTCTCTAAACTACTTTGTTGTGCACACTGACACTTTGTGTCTGTGTTCTTTGAAGAGCAGCGAACATATCTGATTTATCATGACTTGTCTTCTCTCTGAGATTGTGACTTAAAGTTCAATTTTACAAGCTCCCTCTTGGATTTGCAGACTTTGAAATATATGATTTAAATACTCTCCCGAAGAAAATCTTAAGACCGAGGTAAAAATTACAAGTATTCGCATTTCGCGAACTGCCTGTTTAAGTGAAAATGCAGTTTTCAATAAATTGCCTGCTCTCTATTTTTTGTCTCTTGCTTCTGTTTCTTCTTTTTGCATTTTCAAGCTCCACCTACAACATGGTTATTATCCACCAGTGTGAAATGGGAATACTTGTAATTTTTCCCCTGGTATAAAGATTTTGTTCATGAGTGTTTAGGTTGCTAGTTTATGACATATTCATATATCCCACAGCACATACAGTATATATCTGTAACCATTTTGCTTTTTCATTGATGTGAAAATTCTTTTGAGCTTGCTTTTGATTGTGTGTATGCACCTCAGAATGCACTCATGTATACATGATGAGAGAATTAGTATAGTTACATTTGCAGGTACGTGTGCAAAAGCAGCTTAGCATGGTCAATATGAATATGAATACTACAGCAGATATGCACTTTAGCTCCACAGCAGTTTAATGCAGCATTTAGTCTACTTTAAACTGTCCTTTCACCACTATTTACCTCCTTTACTCTCAGTATTTGATTTTCTATTAAACTTCTAAACACTTCCTGTTGCTGTTGTTGCTGGTTAATCTCATTGTGAAGGTATTTTTTGAAACTTTTTTCCATAAGATAAGACAAGACAAGACAAGATAAAACCTTTTACATTGTGAAGGCAATTCTGCCATCGAGCTCGAAATTCTAAAAATTGCAGTTCCCTGAATGGTCATTTGATGTTGGTTTTAAAAACAAGTCAATTCCCATAGATCCCTTTATTAAGATGCCCAACCTTACAGCAGAAATTAGCATGTTTACAGCCTGACACAAACAGTTCATGGCCCAGACATGTTTGCATGGCCCACCTCAGCTCCACTTATGCTTCACTTCTTTGCTCACTATTGGATTTCCAGAGAGTTAGGAGATGTCAGGCTCTGCCAAAACAGTGACAGCTAGAGCCACAACACTATATTTCAAAACTGCGCTTCAGGAAGCCTATTGGGGATGTCACAGAGAGCTCATCTATCTTTATATACAGTCTGTAGGGGATGGATGGATGGATGGATGGATGGATGGATGGATGGATGGATGCGGAACACGTCTGACTTGGTACCAGTAGACCACAGCTTGCAAACCTGAGATTAAACTGGAAATAATGTGTTTAAAAAAAACAAACAAAAAAAACTCTTAATCATTCCTGAACTACAGATATTGCAGAAAGTAAAACATTTAACAATGTTCTGTTGTTACCATTAAAACAAGACTACAGGAGTCTGCAGCCATGCTCAGTGCTCATCATGCCAACACACTTACAGTGTTAATGCTAGCACAGGTGTGTTAATTACATTAGCCTTCTTACCTTATCTTGCTATTAGCATATCATTTTCTAATGAGCACTAAACTCAGAGTAATGCTGAGGCAGACGATGATGTTGATAGTAACTAATATTGCAGTTTGGTAGTAGGACTTGTTTGTTTAGAATGTCCTCTTCTTTGGGCCATAGAAACATATTTTCAACATCGCTAAATTTCAGGGTTGGGCCACAATACACACAAACAAGCTATAGACTATCTTGTGATGGGATCCCATCAGCATGTTGTTGTTTTGGCCCATTAATACTCAGTAGACATTGTTACAAGCTTACATGCAGACTAAGACCATGCTCACATCATTACCTATAGATATACTAGCAGAAGTTCAGAAATGTTTCATGCATCCCACACAAAAGGGACGCCCAATAGCTATTCACATTTCGCAGTGGCAACAATAAACCTTCTCAAATTTCCTGTAAAAGCATTATACAGCATACTGTATGGTATATCCAGTATAGTATGCTGCCTTACAAACCCCCTAAATGGGGCATTTTGGTAACTGGTAGACAGAAACATAAAACATGGTGAAAATGATGTAAACATCCACAAGACACACCAACCTTTGAACTTAATCCTAATTTTCATCTCAGCTACATACCTATAAAGTGTCATGACTATATCACAGTTGCCATGCTGTCATGTGGAGAAAATTCTTCCACAGACATCCAGACAGAAAGATGCACACATAAGAAACACCAGCCTTAGAACTTATTACTGCCCTTGTGGCAGTTCCTGATACACTGTCTCCATAAATAGCTCCCCAATAGTTCAAGACAGACAGAAAAGCTGCTTCAACAATTGCTTTTCTTGTAAATAAAGGAAAAGATGAGTTACTCCTTTAAAAAAAAAAAAAAAAAAAGACAATTTCAGGATCAGGTTGCTTATGTGGAATTTAAAAATGGGTTCCATAAGATCCGTGGTGAAAAAAATGACCATGTCATGATGGAAGTTAAAACAGTACAAAGCAGAGGTAATATTTTTATACAAACTGACTAAAGCTGCTCCAGGCACAGAAACTTCTCTACCTATCAGAGAGATAATGGTGAATTTATCAGTGGCTATCACTGTCAAAGACCAGACAAGAAAGTCTTTGTAATAGCAATGAGTGGTCAATTGCATCAAAAGCCTTTCTCAAATCAATAGAAAGTGCAGCACGGTGTTTTTGTTTGTTTTTTTGGAAACCATTTTTCTTTTTGTCTATTATAATAACTAAATAAGTAACAGAAGTAGTGCTGGTGTTATTCCTGAAGCCAGACTGAAATTGAATTAGTATAGAAACATTTCAACTGTTTGTGAACAAGTAACTCAAGTATTGTTGCAAGATAAAATTGTTTTGAGACTGGATGATTGGTATTTAATTCAGATTTCCTTCCACCTTTCTTGAGAGGAAGAACCTAGGTTATTTTCTAAACTGTAAGTATTCAGAAGTACAGGATAGAAGAATTCTGAAATTAGCAATGCTGAGGATTTCACAGCTGATGGTTCCTGTTTGTGTTCACCTGTTGATTTACATGCATCAGTACTGCATAAGAGGGCCGTTCCCAGCTCTGTCAGCTCTATAAATCTTAAAATTATTAAAAGAAATAGTTTGAATCTCTTTTTTTCAACAAAGTCTCTGTTAAATTAACAACATCTGAAACAGTTTGTGCTAAAAAGAAAAAAAAATTAAGTGATCTAATTTGTTCAGATTTAATAAACTACAAATATTTCCATGTAAGAAATTGAAACCACCTCTTAGATTTAAAAACTTGTAAATCATTTAAATTTGTGCCTGAAGTGACAAATGAAGAGGATCCAGAGGAAGACTGAAGAGATCTGAGAGCAGAAAAGCTGAAAACCCAACCTGCTGCCATGTCTTGCTGTTTACTCTGAGGGAGACGACTCGGACGGATAATTTATACTGTCAGCTGCACACATGCATGCCCAGCACATTCATCTGGCTCAGTTCACATGACAGTTCTTCCTCTTCGTGTTGCCCAGATGTCTCCCATTCCTGGCAAATCTGACTGCAATTTATTGTTTTCATCTGAGCATTAAAATTCAACACATACACAACAATAACGGAGGGAGAGACAGAAGAAGCCTGGAGAGAGTGTGAAAAGCTGACTGGAAATTAATTATCATAAATCTTACAGTGGGGAGCGTTGTTAGTGCAATCATGTTTGATTACATTGGGTTTTTTGTACCGCGGTAATGATACACTGTGTTTTCACAATCATTACAGAATACAATGATAGAGACAAATTGGGCAATATGCCTCACTAGAAATATAAGGCATTGTGTATAACCAGGCTGTTGAAATTGAAAATTATTAAATTAGGAGAGGAGAGAGGGAAGAATATGAATTGAAAGGAGCAGAAAGCAGAGAGTAAGACAATGTTAGAAACAACAAATCCCTCTAGTACTTTCTTGACAGAGAGCAGGTGGATGACTCCATATCAGTGAAAGCCACTGCCATTATGCATAACCTTGGCCTTTATGCTCTGCTGCTAAAGGCAGAGGCAGTGGGTGAGATAACATGCCATGTGCCCTGGATTAAACTGCTTTATATTCAGAGCTGCATCTTTATGCTTTAAATATAATTCCTCTCTAACAAAGTGATGGTTCACGTGTAAAAACAGGCCACCTTCTAATCTGTGTGATGAACATCCAGGCAAGTGTGTAGAGTACCAAGGAGCTGAACTGTAGTTCATTGCTGGCTGCATTCCAGAGCAGCACACAGAGAATATAAAGACCCTTTCTCATAACTGTACATTTGTTAAGAGACCATTTGAGAAGACAGCAAACCCAAAACTTTCATCCAAATCCAATAGAGAACACCTGACATCTGAAGTGGTTGTGGAGAACGCACACATTAGACACAGACATTTCTTCTCTCTGTTGCAACAATAGAAGATGCAAAGAGATACTTTATCCTAAGCATATATAATTCTAAAGTCTTATTTTTTTTATTATTGTTGACTGTATATGCTTGTAGTCTTACTTTCATTATAAGTTTCCACTTATGTGTAATGAAATTCCACAATTTCAGTATAAAAGAAAGTTCCTGAAATGCAATGCAGCTTTTTTTGCTGACTCTCAGGCTTCACTTTCCTAAATACGCGCTTTGACTCCTTGTATTTTTACTTTGGCACACTTTTTGAAGGCAACCTTGCAAAAGTGCTGATCTGTCTTTGTGTTCCTGAACCAACTCATGCAGCAGATCCCCACCACACCACACCACACCCTGATGCAGCCCTATCAACAACCCTGCAAATCCTTAACACTAAGTGATACCCAAGTATCACTTTCTCTGTGCTAAATGGATGAATTTAGAAATTACAATTGGCTTGTCAATTCCAAAGTGATTCAGAATTCATCACTGCTCTACCAGCTGCTTCCGGTGATTATCACTGTTAATTATTTAGTTTACCCGTATTGTTTTCATTCACTGTCTGATGTATGTTGCATCATTGTTGTCTTATCATTTGTTTGTAGCAACGGTTAATAAATGTTCTGTGCATTAATTATTGTCAGTTCTACTCTGTATTCCTTTGTTTGGGAGCTTGAGGGTCAATGAAATCAGAGTTCACGACTTCTGATTATAAGATGATTGATAATTTAATATTTAGTCTGATAACTTATTTCATTATATTATTTCACATTATGTCACTTTCCACATTTTATTTGTTGGTGCCCCTGATTTTGCCCTACAGTTACTTGTAGGTGCAATAGAGGAAGGATAACTGATGTACAGTATACAACAGTGTGCACAAAAGTCAGTTCACCCCTGTGCTTTAGTGTCACTTCAATAATTGCATTATTGTTAAGTTGGCAAGTAAAGTATTTCTTAATGAACAGTTTAAAACTATTATATTTAAATACATGGCCAAAAAGAAATCCAGTGTAGGTCTGGAAAAAAAAAGAAAAAAGAAAAAATATTTGGAGTGAACCTGACCAGGACTACCACAGTGAATGCATAGTCCCAACAGCAAAGCACAGAGGTTAGAGTGTGATGATCTGTGACTGCATAAATGTGAAAAGTGTTTGGACGATGACACCATAAATGCCAAAGGATATACCAAAATACCTGCTAACAAGATGACCCCAGGTTGCGAAAGCTCGGCAGAAGAGGAAAATTCCAGCAAGTAAAAACTATCACTTTGCCAACAAAGTTTCCTGACTGGCACTGAACCTGAAGTTGCTCCTGATGACAGGCAGGTACCTTGCATGGCAACTCTGACATCATTGGTGTGTGAATGAGAAACACATGGTAAAGAGTTTTGAGTCGCACTAAGGTAGAAAAGTACTATGTAAGTAGTATTCCAGCCATGTGTCCCAATTCAATTATTGCCAGAAATTTATGCAGAAAAGACTTGATCGAGAATACAGTAACGCTACACCTGTGCATCTTCACTCATAGCTCCTCATTCCTCTCTCTCAAGGTGTAATTTAGGAACTGAGACTGAGGCGCGCCAAGATTGATTTCCGGGTCACGAGCAAGAGGACAGAGGAGATGAAGAGGCTGAAATTAGTGAAATGAAATGAGCCTCCAGTCTGCAGAAGCTTGGCAGAAGAGGAATATTCCAGCATGATAATGAGCCAAAGCACAGTTACTAAAGAAGGATAAAGTAGAAAGTATGACCTCGCCAAATATGCCTCCTGACTTGAATCTAACAGAACACCTTTGGGGTATTTTTAAGCTCTCCACCCCTCCAGCAAAGAGCAGCTGAAAAAAAAGATGAAGAATGGTCGCTCCAAAAATGTATACAACACTGGTATGCTTTCTGCCTGAGGAGGATTTAGTCTGCCATCAAAAACAAAAGTGGCTGTGTAAAAAAAATGGAAAGAAAAGATTAGAGTCTCAGTAATAAAAAGTGTACTGAATTGTTGCATTGCCTTCTTACCGTGGGGCCTGTATTTTTAAATATATATCCAAATTTTTTATTTTAAATTTTACATAAGAAGAAAAACCCTACAATGGAACTTTGAAATAAAGCAGGTATTAAGAGGTGAACTAGTTGACATTTAAATAACATTGCACAGATGTGTACTCACCTTTGCTGGTACTGTATGTGAAAGCAGGTCTCTGTCTATGTAACTATTCCAATTTGCTCTACTTGGCTGAGGCTCATATGAAGCAGTCTTACAAGATGAATTCAAGTAGGTCTCTTGATTAGCCTTGATGGATAAAAGACACTGCTCTCAGTAGAATTATTCCATGAGTGATTGTAATGTGTACCACTCAACCGTAGCTTACTTTTGCAGGGAAAAAACTGATATGCCAGCACAACCATTTGTATTTCACATTATCTGTTCTTATTCCTAACACTGGATTTGCATTCAGTTGTGTTTGAGGTCAGGTTTAGATTAAAAGTTAAAGTTAGGGTGAGAGTCAGGATTAGGCAAGTAGTAATTATTGTTCGGGTTAAAGTTAGGGCAATTACATGATTCAGCCACAACATAAAGACCAATGACAGGTGAAGTGAATGATGTCAATCATCTCATCATAATGCAATGTGTTATGGCTGGTGTGACTTTTACAGAATTTTATAGAAGACAACATAAGGCAACCCTGCGACGGACTGGTGACCTGTCTAGGGTGTCCCCTGCCTTCGCCCCAAATCAGCTGAGATAGGCTCCACCTCCCCCCACCCTGCGACCCTAATTAGGATTAAGCAGTGTATAGGTAATGGATGGATGGATAATATAAGGCAATGTTTCAAATACTCTGTGAAAAAGATCCCTTTTCAGAAATAGAAACTATTATTGGACTCCTGGTGCTTTGGTAGTCTATAAAGAATAACCTGTAATTATAACATTCCATAAAGGGGACATTAAATATTCAACAGCCCCATGAACAGGGCTAGTTCCTGATGCAGCGGCATGGGCTCGATTCCCACTCACGGCCTTTTACTGCATGTCTTCCCCCCACTCTTCTCCCTGCTTTCCTGTTTGCCTCTACACTGTACCTATCTAATAAAGCTAAAAATGCAAAAAGAACTTTTCATTCATTGGAAATTTGGAGATTTCAGCCAGGCAGATCCACTGGAGACCCCTGAGGAGCCTGACAAGGTTAAAAAGTGCATGCGGTTTCTGTATGCGCCGTACCTGCAGTCTTGACGTGGGTTGGCCACATATCCTGGGTAAGCTCCATCAGTGATGTCACGACACATTTTGCTATCTCTGTCTGAAGGCAGCAATGTCCCTGCTCTCACCATCAGACCCAGACAGTGGTCAAACGTGTTCCTCTCTTCTGGACCGTCCTCCGTGAAGAAACAGTGACCTAGTGTGTCATAGCCCACCACATCCTTTACCTAGGAGGAAACAAAGATGCTCACACTAGCATTCATAATAATAATAATACATTACACTTATATAACGTTATTCAAGACACTCAAAGATGCTTAACAAAGTAGGTAGGTTCAGATAGATGGAGAGGCGGCGAACAAAACGCCAGCATCCTCTGACATCTGAGCCGAGTTTTGTTCATACGTCTTTCATCCCAAATCTAACAGGAGAAATAACTGCCAACAAAGAGTTTAATCAGCTCAACTTAACACAACCTAATTTCTCATCTTTGCATCACTTTCTTTTAAATGCGCCATTATTTAGTAAAGGAATTTTCTGTGATGTGTGAAACACTAGTTCAGGGTATCCGTCCTCTGGGTCTCTGACTTCATTATCGTGTACTGAGAGAACTGTGTTCTAAGATGGTGCTACAATTATTGTTATCAAGGTTTCTCACCAAGGCTGTGGTTGAATAAGAATAAAAAAATATGTTTGGCATCTTTTCCTGAAGACTTTACCTGGACCTTGATTGAAAATGTCATGAGGTCAGCAACAAAAAAACAACAACAATAAAAACCACTCTGGTTTGTTTGTATTTCTTTAAACTAATCACAGTCATTGGAGTGTAGCTAAGTAATGTTCCTTCAAAATAATGCAGGCTGGAATTGATGTGGTGAAACATTTGCACGCAGGGAGCACTGTGATTAAAATGGATAATCCAACAAAATTAAAGTAGCTGGCCTGCCATACTGCATGATCCAAATCCTCTGCAAAATGTTCAGTTTCAGTTTAATTTTCAGTGTGGCAGGTTGATGTCTGGAGGTTGCTTCTGTTGTTTCCTGTAGTAAAGAAAACGGTGGAACCGGGGGAGAATGCCGACTGAAATGACCGGCCAATAGCAGGCTGCTTATATCTGCAACCTACATCCAGTGAATCAGAAAAAACGCATGCACTCTAGGATAAGGAACCATGCAATGGTGGATTTGTTGATGTGGGCCTGCCATTGTCATTGCTTTGAATGTAGCTGCCACATGAAAATGTGGGATGACATCATCTCCTTCTGTTTTCATCAAGGACGGATCAATGTTTTCTGTGCTCCTTAGTATTTAGAGAATTTCGTATTTAGACTCTTTTCATGATTACTACTGAGACACTTGACTTCCTAGACATTTCATTCAGTTCGGAACCATCCTCAGTTAAAAGAAAAGACTATTCGACCACAACCCAACAGCATTTGCAGAAATGTTTATTATGGTTTCACACTTCGGGCCCATAGAGCTTGAGCACAAAAAATATGTATCTGTGGCTGAGGCTCTTTTAGAACAAACTGCCCCAATACAAAGAAGTTTCTCACAGTCCAAAAATGTATTAATTGTTTCTAGCAGTATTTTTTTGTAATGGAAAAAGCTTTTCTGGGCCTGTGAGCATCACATGAACTGAGAAACCTTTATAGACTACAGAGTTCTGTCTGGGGATTTAATGCTTACATCGACCCAGGATACCTAGAAGGGGATAACAGAGGAAACTATTTGCTTAATGTGTACCTGAGAAGAGCTTTGTAACTGGAATTACCTGCAATTAATTAACTGCCCATGACAATGATATGAATATTTTGGAGACCAGTTTTTAAATTTGGTTAAAAGCTCTTCAAACATTATCACTGAATGTGAATGTATTAGATTTTTGCAGTGTACATAGTTTTGGGTTTTAAAATTAATTTTACAAACATTTCACCTGTGTTTGATTTATGTTACACCAAGTAATGTAATGTTCGTGGTATGTACCCTGCATTTTGTCTAATATTGTATGTTACTAAGTATGTAACTATGGCCTGCCAAGGGATGTCAGAAAAAAATGTAAAAACTTCCAGCATATACATTTTTATTTTTTTTTAACTAAGAATAGTTTCAGATTTTTGGAAATATGCTTTTGAGCTTTAGTTCCTTGAGTCACATGAGAAGATCAATACTGCTACCCTTTCTGCATGTATGACTATACCACTAGCAACAACTAGTTCTTTAATGTTGTCCCTTACAAACCCACGTGAGAAAAATAGATTTACAATCTACCGTTCAGTAAAATCTTTACTGACCAGTAGTCCATTGGAGCTGTGGATGGTCACACAACGGGAGAAAGAGTGGTGAATGGATAGATCGCTGACAGATGTTGGGGGGTCGTAGCCTCCCTTCTCATCCACGTCTCCATTCATGTGAAAATGGACTGGATAGTGTCCCATTGTCTGCTGGCCCATGTGCTGGAGCTCCACCCCCGATATATGAACTGCCCTGAAACCTCGCTCCACCTGAAAAAATGACAGCAGAAAATATTCTGGGGGTTGTCGCACCACTTAGATGACAGCTTTAACCCTGTGATGCACAACATGGGTCAAACGCGACCCAAATCCAATGGAAAATGGGGATCTCCTGACTCACACTGCGCATCAAAGGGTTATCTGGAATCACATTGAAAAAAGAGGAGCTAAAAGTGGGGGATGTATAGATATAAAAACAACTTCAGCAAAAGCTGTTTGTAAAATAGCAAAGAAGAAGAAATGGAGGGATACTGCAAAGATAGGGGGAAGGAAACAAAAGAACGAGGTTGAAAGGAGAGAGAGAAAGAAGGGGAGAGTGCAGGAAAAAATGACAGATAGGGAGCAAGAAGAAAGGAGCGATGAAGGCAGGAAATGAGAAAAGAAAAAAATCCCAAAAAAGAGGAAGCAAATTAGTAAGAGGGAGGTGTGACTAGAAAGTTGATGCCACAATGATAAAGACATTAAGAAAAGAAGGAAGAACAAGAAAAAAGTAAAAAAAAAAAAAAAAAAAACAACTTGGTAAAGCGAGTTAAGATTTGCTGTGCAGAATGAAGATGAAGGGCAGATGGACATTCATCAGTGAATAAATAACACTGGAGATCACATTGACTCAGCAATGAAAACTGTTTTGTTCCTAAACCAGAGCCACTCTTGCACCAAATCATGACAGAATACAACATTTTTTAAGAAACTATTTTTGGTGATTTTCATTGCAATGGTCCGATGATCTAAGGAGTATTTCAGAAAATGCTCACACCCCATACTACAAGAAAAAAAAATCTAAATTCTACTCAGCTCGTGACTCGCTAATAATATTGGATATCGGATACAATACAAGGTGGGGAGAAAGCTCTGGGCATTCATTTCGAGTGGCTTCACTGAAGACTTAATGGGGCTTTCTCCTTTGTGTCTGTGTGAATTGGAAGTACGTGCAGTACATACACCCATTTACGAGAAATATGTGACATTAGGCTATGATCGAAATTTATAATAGAATGTGATGGCTTGCCCTGGGGAGAGGGAGGCAGCTGGAATACAACCACAGCCTCTCTCTCCCTTTCTGTGTTATTCTGTTGTTTTCTACCTCTCAGTGTCTCTCTCTGCCTGTATTCCTCCTGTTGACAGGCTGACAACAACTCATACGGCCTGGTTTTATACACTATTTTAATCTTAAGGATGGGTGGTCAACACATATCATTAGGAACTGAAACAATTGCAGAACAACTGATAATGATCTTTAATCTGATTCTGTAAAAACTCTACAGTATATTCACAAAAATTCAGAACTGTTATTTTAATGCTGATTAGAATACTGGCTGTCTGATCCTAATCTGTTTGTCAAGAATTTTTACTGAATCAAACCATCCAATACAAAAATTCCTCCTCCTCCTCCCTCCGTTCCTAATTAATCTTAACTGCTTTGTCACACATCTGTCTTAGATTCCATCTTTGCACAAATGCAGTAAAGACTTAAATGAAAACTGTATGAGAAAAAATTTTATCATCATCATTGCCTTTTTGGATTTTACCGGAATCCTGATTCTCTGAATCAGGATTCTGGTAAAATCCAACCAAAGAGAGCCACTGTCCCTTCACCACGCTTCTGCACAGCTTATGCATATGACGGCTCCACCTTCTCACCATCCTGTTCAGCCACTCAGGCCAACTCCCTGCGAGTCCTGCCTGTGTTTTTACATTTTTTGTCTGTCCCTACATGTTGTCTTTTCCTTGCTCTTTGTCTGCATTGTTTGCCCCACTGATTGTTAAACGGTATGTGTTTTGGAATATTTGCCAGTTTTTTTGCTTCTGTCCTTTAGTCAGCAAGCCTGTGAAATTTAGGATTCTGGACTTTTAGCTGCCTCATCTGTCATTTTCATGCTCTCTTCCTCTGAAACAAGTCACTGCATAGAAAAGCGGTTGTGACGGGCTTCATAGACTGCTCTAAATGACATTGTTAAGACAACAGCGTACCTTCAAATGTCCCCCGAAAGTGTCAAAACTGAAGAATTTGCAGGCCTCATTGCCATAGCAGCCAGGCTCCATCTCACCACGGAGGAGGATGTTACGACTCAGAAGGCCCACCTCCGCCCTCATGTCCACCCCATCCACCTCCTCACCGACGTGGACGAACTTGGCCTTACCTGCGCACACATACACAAAGTCACAATTTCACTTCACTTCAGAACATGTTACACTGACTTATATTCATTTCCTGCAGACTTAACCTTAATCTAAACTTGCCTAATCCCAAATTCACCGAGAAGTTAAGCCTAACCTAAACCTAACCTGAAACCCAAAACCTACTGACAGGTTTAAAGGCATGTTAAGCCCCAAATTAAATGCAGAATGATTCAAAAATAGAATCCAGTGGAGCAAGTTATTAAAAGATGCATACAGAGAGGTGAAATATCTTTCTAGAATTAAATGTCCCGAGTGGTGTGGAAAACACCTTGTCTGTAGGGATGATAAATAATCTCAGTAGCAAAAAAAATCCATGGCATTTAGAGCACCAACTGTTTTCCAGTATCAGTTAATGGAATTCTCACAAAAAATATTGACATATATTAACTCCATGTTCTTCTATTATTGTGAAATAAGTAATTAAAGAAATTCAACTTTATTTTTTATTAACTTCTGATATTAATAACTTTGTTATACTGCACAAAAGATATTTTTGAGTTCTTTACTTCTAGTAATGGTTACATTTTTCATAGAAGTGCCATACTTTATATTGCAGTGAAAAATAAACTCACAGTGCGTAAAAATGTGATAAAAACATGAAAAATAAAAGTACACACACAATTTGTATCTCAGCTCAAGGGTTCAGATTTTCAAATGAACAAAAACACAACATAGAGACATGATGTCTCGACACTTATCTGTTGATAGTATTGTCTGAAGTTCAATAAATGGACTGTTCTACTTAACAGGCCATTCAGCATTGACTGCAGCTTAAACAGATGCCCATTCTGACTAGAAATTAGGAAAAGTACAGTGTCCGTGTGTGTGTGTGTGTGTGTGTGTGTGCGTCTTTGTGTGAGGCTGTGCAGATGTTTCAGATAATTGTGATGGAGGACATAGTGGTGCAGCTGAGTCAGAGTCAGTAGCACATTTGTTTCTATTTCAGATAGAATGAGCAGTCACTGTGTATAATTAGCGTAAAGGCAGCGGCACTCACAAACACACTAATGCATACATGTATGCAAGACAGAGAGAAAAGTTGACCCTGAGTTGAGTTCATTGTGACAAAGTTAGAAAGCCAACTCTATTTCCACTTCCCACCTGCCCACATTCAAGCTTGCAGTATGAGCACACGAATCTGTTTTTCAAAACCAATACCAGCCATGTGTTTAAAAAATGCAAGGTGCTGCGATGGTGGAAGCCTGCTGTTCAGATATAGAAACAATGCAACCAAAGAAATCCATCATCTATGCATTGCTGAATTCTCAGTAGGATTGCAGGGGGGGCTGGAGTCTCTCCCAGCTGACTTAAGGTGAAGACAGGGGACACCCGGAACAGGTCACAAGTCGATCACATGGTTACACATAGACACAAACAATCATGTCATGCCAACAATTAATCATTTAGAATCACCAATTAGACATGAACGTGCAAACTCCACACAGAAAGATGCCATTCCGGGATGAGAAGCAGGAATCTTCTAGCTATGAAGCAACAGTGCTGAAGAAATGCTATCCAGAATTGACATGGCACAGTAATTCTCTCATTTCCACATCAGTAACTGGTTGTTGTTTTGTTATTACATTCTCCTCCCTGCATATAAATGTTCCATCAAAACAATTCCTCTGTCACTATTTTGAGGGAATGCCAAAGCCACATTCTTAGTGAGATCCACCCAATATGACTATGATTGATTCAATAAAAGGTTTTACCGTCTTGCAGAATGATAAAGAAGTACAAACAGCCCGTTACATTCATTAGAACTAGTTGGTGAAATGAGACTCATCCCACTCACACTCACACCGGCCATCAGCAAGTTTGCAGGCTACAGTATTAGGCATTTTACGTAGCGTTGCTCATTAGAAGCACAAAGTACCTCTAACCCAGTGGTAGTGAGGATAGGATTAGGGTTAGAACAAAGATGATCCTGTGTGAAGTGGAGACAAGAAGAACGGACAGCACAATGAAGCTGTTCTGTTGCATATGTTTTACACTCCTCCACAGTCACGCAACACAAACCTCCTGAGAAGGAAAAACACAGCGATGCAAAAAATAAAATGAAATCCAAGGAAGTGTGAAATCTGAGATAAAGATCACACACCCACACACTTATTCACTCTATTTTGAGAGCTACCAATTGTAAACTAAAAAAAGTAAACTGTTCAACAGGTGGCAAGTACTGTATGACAGTTGTCCCATTCAATCACTTGTTCAATTCATGAACCTGTGAATAGAACAATTCTGTTATTCACTGGCTGGTGGTTGGCCTGACATCTTTACATGCACAACCATAGCAGCTTTTAGGATTCTATGACCACTTAATCCTACATTATCAGCTAAAGTCCAAAACCAGAAATAGCCCATGCAGTGTTAAAATCGTGCTTTATTGTATCCTCCTATCTGGTCAGATCTTATCTGCTAGCGTCAGTGCGCCACCTAACTAATGCTGCTGTGGCTGAACAAGACCAAATTCCTCCATCCAAGAACTAAAACTAGAAGAGTGGAGGCTGTTATAGCAGCACAATAATGTCAGTGATGATAGAATCCATGTTACACTGTCACATATGGCTTCAATATGTGACTGTCCACTACTTTGTTGGGATGGTCACATACTTTTGACCATGTAATTATCTGCTGTCCCAAGTTCTCATAGCTGTTCATTAAAATTGTGAATTTAAAAAGACGTTCATTGTGTAAATAATGAAGTGTCTTGATTTGTTATTTATTTTGGGGGGAATGATCAGTTCTCAGTGGATGTTTCCAGACTTCAATCTCCTAGTGCAAACTGAACTGGAGAGCCATTTAGAACTGTCAAACGTTCAACACCCAGGCACAAATTATTGAACTCAAACCGATAAATAGCCCTGGGCTATCTGTCTCTCTCATCCATCTCGAAACTCTCAGCTGCCAACTGAGAAACACCCTGTTTGTGCATAACCTCAAGGGCAAGAGGATAGACTTGATTATCGCTGCATGTTCAAAAACGATACTGCAAAGTGACACGCAAGCAGGAATTAATGAAATGGAGTAGAGTCACGCAGGGAGTGACAGGAGCTCTGAGGAGAAGCCTCAGGCTCACAGAGGCAGGATTACCCCTATGGATGGCAAAATACCGGGTGATGTCAGAGACGCAATGGAAAACAAAGTGGAATGTGTGTGTGTGTGTGTGTGTGTGTGTGTGTGTGGGTGTGTGTGTGTGTGTGTGTCTGTGTGTGTGTCTGTGTGCGTGGAGAAATGCCAGCAGTTCAGGCAGAGGTTTAAAATGAAAACTTGGACCGTTAAATCGCCAGCAAAAGAGATACAAACTTTGAGTTTGTGAATTGGTGTTGAAAAGTGACAGCTATTACAGGAAAACATTGTGTCATGTTTCTGCTGACTTTTGGTGCTACAGACACCACAGGTTTGTCACAAGGACATGTGCATTAATACAGGAGATCGATGAGGGTTAAGCTGCAGAACTGTGTTGAATGTGTTGCAGTAAAACAGAAAGAAACTTCATGTGTGTGTGTTCATGACTATACATGGTGGTGTGTGAATGTGTTGCCAGCATGAATGGGCTCAGTCAAGCACACACAGCCCTCCAGGATGTAGGCTGAGACTTTCCCTTGGCTCTGACTCAGACCAAACACCTTCCACTGACTCCACACTGCCCTGGGCTCTCTTCACTTGGCCTCTATCAGACAACGAAGGAACCAAATGATTTTGCCTTTTTTTAAATTTAAATCTTGAGATATGCATTTTCACAACTGGATATATACGAAGATGTCTACATGATTCAGATTTTCCTATTATTTAATGTTTCCAAGGCTGATCTTGTTCTGTCTTTGTTTCTTTTCTGTTTTTAATCGAACCATTCAGACACACACGATTGGACTGCTAGTCGAGGAAGTATTTGCGACTTGCTTTTTCCATGGAACTAGGTGGAACCATGTGCATACAAGAAGCATACAATACAGATAAAATATGTACACATTAGTTCAACAGTTTTTCTTGACAAGGTTATGCTAAATATACATAAAGAACCAAAAAGCTTGATTTAAAAGTGGATAACTCAAAGTAGTGACAGTTGGAGTGTGTTAACAGCACAAACACAGCAGTGTGACATGATCAATTTGGCTGCTGTTTCCCAAGAATACAAGGTGATTCTCTTTTAAATTAAAGAAAATAAATGTATAATCAGAATGAAATTTACTATGCCTTATATTTTGCTGAACAATTCCTTTCATTTCTAAAAAGTACATGTTAAATGTATGATGAATCCGTAGGTATTGGACGAGGAGCACATGAAGACATGAATAAATAGTCATCCTAAAAAAAACACCCAAGCTATGCCAGGGACAACCCACTGGAAACCCCTCCGCCCATAGACATATCTATTTTAAACTCAAGAACCGTACCTCTATTCCAGGCTCAAAAACTATCTGCCTATCACTTCTATCCTCAGTCACTCACTCTTCCTTTTCTTACACATACACATTTTCTGTTTGCAGAGCTACTTCGAGAAATAAGGATAGATTTTCATTCATTTCTTTGCCTGTCATATTGCACTGCAAAACACTAATATAGACAGATCCTCTGATCTGTTCTTTGCAGTGTTTGTTTAATTTGCATTACCAAAAAATATCACAATCTTTCACTATCTGTTTTTTCTATCCTTTTTTAAAAATATTATTTAACAAATGGATAATTATCTCTCAGTTTAACTTTTCTATGTTCAAAATTGGGTAGTTGCTTAAATATCTCATTTTTGAAAAAAATAAAATAAAAGAAGACTTTCCCAAATGTTACATTTGTGTGGATGGACTGTACCTTCAGCAGCCAGGGGAGCTGCAACAGCCTGGTCAAATAGCTACAGTATATATAAAAGCCAGCCACAACTGTAAACCCCCTGACAGGTAAAGTAAATAACACTGTTCATCTCACTGTGTTCTGGGTCCTGGTCTCCACTTTGACACGTTCATCTACCCAAACATTGTAGCTGTTGTCACCCATCACCTCAGAAAGTTTTCAGGAATTGTTTGAGGACCACAACAAAGAGCCCAAGGTGTTGACCCAGCCTTCACCTTCCTCAGATCCTAATCCAATGAGGCATCATCAGGAAGAACAAGCTGAACAAGCTTGATCTACAGAAGCCCCACTATGCAATCCACAGCACCCAAAGGATCTGCTGTCAGCGTTCCTGTGTCCACACCTCAGTGGGTCAGAGCTGTTCTGGCAACACAAGGGGGAACTAGACAATATTATATATAATATTGTTGTTGTGTTTGATAAGTTAATAAAAGCTAACAAATTACTTAATAAATAAAGGAATAAATGGATTTGAATAAATAAATAAATGAGTGAAAGCAAAGACAACATTATTCAAGGATTCAAGAGGTTTGTTGTCATGTGCACAGAAACTAGGCAGTTACACTACAATGAAATTCTTAATTTGCTGATCCTCCTTAAACTAATGACACAGTGTATAAAAGTGTATGAAAATTATTATTATCATTGTAATGCTACAGAGACAATATATTGTCTGTAGAATTTTATTAATGCCTAACATGCAGTGTAGCTGATGATTTACTGCATGTGCCACCTTGTAAATACTGCAGCTGACCTACTGGATCACTGATCCAGCTGACTTGCAGCTGACTTATCCCCTACTGAGTCATTTGTGTTCAAAAGTCAAATATTGCAGCAACAACTAAAATGTGAAGAATTAAAAATGGAGCAGAGACAATTATCTGTGTATGAAGTCATCAAAAAAAATGGATAATTAAACTTTCAAACTCATTTGTCACTTGATTCGTTTTCTTGATGCCAATCGAATGAGAAACTGCAAAGCCTTAAGTGGACCCTCCAACCCTCTTCAGATTGGAGTGTATATTAAAAAGAACTGCAAGAAAAGTTTGTTTTTCTCCTTTATTGATTAATCTGTCAATTGTTTTTCAAAATCATTTTACAAAGTCAACAAAATGTCAAACAGTAATGAAAAAATAAAAGTGGAAATTACAAAATTTATCATTGAAAACACAAAACAAGTGAATATTTGGCACTTTTCTTTGTTTTGAGGTTGTTACTATTTTTTGTCAACTTTGAAATCAATTAGTCATTAAAATACTTGTTGAATACTACGCATCCAACTATTTTTTGTCCCTGTGCCTAAAATTTTAAAGATTTTTATTACACCATTCCACACTCACTACTTGTACCACTAGTCTGTACCAATTTGAATCCTTTGAATTTTCTATCTATCTATCTATCATCTATCTATCTATCTATCTATCTATCTATCTATCTATCTATCTATCTATCTATCTATCTATCTATCTATCTATCTATCTATCTATCTATCTATCTATCTATCTATCCATCCGTCCGTCTGTCCATCCGTCTGTCTACAGCATTTATGACTTCATTCAGAATGTTTCATTCCATCCCTGAACTATAACCCACTATAAGTCACCGGTTCTCTTACCTTTGACCTTGACTTCGTTGGATTTGCAAGTCGGACAGGGCAGCAGGGTAAACTCTTCAGCCTGGTGCATTGAGTAGTCTGTACTGGCAACAACCACCCGATCTCCAGACCCCCAGCCTGCTGGGTGGTCAGAGAGCTCCAGGATGCTGCTGTTCGACAACACATCAATGGAAATAGAGGCCTGTGGACGAACTACAGGGGGGAGATAAAGACAGTTAGAACTAACAGAATGCAGAAAAAGTCAACACAACTCTAGCCTGCTTCTTGATGGCTGAATTCCATCTTTGTGCATAAGTGCATATCGTAATCCATGGCTCATTTCCAGTTGAACTATGTTTTCTTGTGCACGGCTAAGCAACAAGATTGAACTTTATTTAAATATGATTTTTTGAAGTTTGTCACGGCATAATTTTAAATTCATACTTTTAAGGTGTTCTAAAATTACTGTCTGTTAACTAAAGTAACAAAATCTTAGGCATGCTCCGTTTAGCGTTCCTCCACATTTATTTTACACAGTAATTCCTGAAAAATGTTTGCAGTGCAGTGGGGGGTAATCCTGATGAAAAAGGCCACTGACATCCCCACCGTCCCTGACTGCTTGCTCACAGGGAATCCAAAGGCAACTTTGGATTGTTGGGTACTCTGTTCTGAGTTTAATATTCATAAGGTCTGTCCCTTACTATGTTAAGCGCTGTGAGATGACATATGTTGTGAATTTGCGTTAATACTTAAAACTGGATTTAAGTGAATTCATATCAGGGAACATTACTCCCATTCTCATGTGCCCATTGTGCTTTCAGAGGTGCACAGAGGTCAGCATGCCTTGTCTGACTGGTCAGCAGCTGCACAGCTGAATACTGTGTTCTGGCACCTTCCTATCATAGCATTAAGGTTTTCAGTAATTTATGCTTCAGGAAGCTCTTCTGTGGAATAAAATCTCATGGGCCAGCCTTTGCTCTTTATGTTCATAATGAACTTTAGACACCCACAGCCCTGTGGCTGGTTCAACTGTCTCATTCCTTGGACCATGTTTAGTTATTACTACTGCATACCAGCAGCACCTTCCAAACCCGACCATTTTGGAGGTGCTCTGACCCTGTCGTCATATGATCATAGCAGGCCCTTAAAAAAGTTGCAAAGGTCCTTACACTGTCCTTTTTATCATGCTTCCAACACATCAGTTTCAAAGAATGACTGTCCATTTGCTGCCTAATACATCCGACCTCATGACAGGCATCATTGCCATGAGATAATCAGTGTTACTCACTTCACCTGTCAGTGGTTTTAATATTGGTGCTGAACAGTATATGTCCAATTGCTACCCCACCCACAATGCTGTTCAGGGTTCTAATGCTTCAACGTGACAGACACCTTCCCTCAAGAAACACCCCATGCAACAGCAATGACTTTACTTTTGGAATTAGCTGAATTACGATATCTTCTAAATGTATTTATTTTATCTTGAAACTTTGCCTGCAATGGCTGCACTTGTTTGTGCAACATCAAGAAAAATATATTTGAAATTACATTCTGCTAATGTTTCTTTACAGTTGATTTGAGTAAAGATTTGCCAGCTATAATAAAACGTAGATTGTATTCATCTTCTCAGTTGAGAGTAAAGGCAAACAAAGGCTTTCATAGACTGAATGGTGCAGTACAGTTGTACTATTTAACACTGTGAGTGCATGGCATGTAGGGGTAATTGTACCCGGTGTCAACCATATAACACACAAACAAAGACAGAGACAAGTCCACACAAAGGTCTGTGGTATCAAAGTTTGGTGCTGTGTGTTTTCCAGCACCATGATGTGGGCTTAATGCATTCCAACCATAGCAGCCTGCCCACACACACACACACACACACACAACACTCTGCAGCACATTCTGCGAGTGCTTGTGATTTGATACACCATATACTGAAATTAGTCAGCTAAAGCTCTCCCTCTATGCTATACTTATGAGACTACACCCATGAGTGTAGCATGATTAAAGCCTACACTGGAAAAAACATCATCCACATGCCACCCTCACACACACACACACACACACAGAGAGAGACTGTGAGGAATGTGTGATGAATGTACCCAGCTTTCCACAGAGGAAGCGAACCCTGTAGTTGTGACACAGGCCATGAGTCTGGTCCTTGTTGAGGCAGACGAAGCCATAGTCCTTGTCATTCTTGTAGATCACATCTCCTGTCTGGTTGGATGGTATGCCGTCATGGGTTTCAGCCTGGAAAGAGGAATGACTTTAATGAATAAAGAAAAGACATTTTTTTGGACACACCAGTACTATTGTGGGTAACACTGTTCCTAAAAAAACATTTTCAAATATTGGGAAATATGCATGTCCATAGCGCCAGAGAGAAAGATAGAGCGATGTCTGGCCATTAGGACATCCCTTGTTGGTCAAATGAAAGGAATTATTTTTGCACAAGACATCTGGTGTTTGCCTAGCATCTGGCTTATTTTGTTGGCAAACAGCAGGAATTTTATAAAGGCCGCCAGCAGTCAGGGTAAGGGTTCAGTGTTTCTCTGTTTCCCATTGGGTCCAGACACAACAATCTACTCGGCCAGAGTTCTGCACACATCAGTTTTTGCTGTAACTGTAACACAAAGCTCAGTAATTTCAACCCAATTTGCACAGCAAAAGCATGATGAACACTGGGTAATTATTCCAGTCTTCTTAGAAGATAACAGGACTTAATGGTAGTCAACTTTTTCTATGTGCTGGAAAAGTTTCACTAAAAGTGCTCTTGTGCAGTACATCCGACTTCCTTTCAGAGTTCTCTCTGGTGGTGTAACACAGAATGAAAGGCCAGTCTCGTTTTTTAATATGTTGTTTAATATGTGGTTTGATTTCTTTTTTTCTGATGAACCTGTCTAAAACAGAAAAAAAACACTAAGGATGACTACTTGAATTAAAGTGGTTGTTAATGCTACTATCACAGTGCAAACTCAAGCAACAGGGGAAGCACAGATGTGCAGCCTCTGGCACTGAGTCATCTTAGTTTATCTGACCTTAAGATGACCAAATAATCCAAAACATATCAGAACCACATTACGTAAAATATTGGAGAAAGACAATGAAAAACACTTGGCTGCTAAAAATAGACATCCTGCAGTGTTATAATTACACAGTGAAAACTGCAAACTGAAGAAAACTTTAAGTGTTTCCAGATTCAGTGGAAAAATTATGACACACAGAGTTGGCAATCTAGAATATAGAAGTTCTTCCTAAATAGGAAGAATAGGAATATAAAATGAAGAAAAGGAAAATAAAAGAAATTTTCAGCTTCCTATTACCTGGTAGCTACATAAAGCAAGACAGAATACAAGCAAAAAAAAAAAAAACAGAAAGCCATGAGCAGTACATTTTTGGAGAAATTAAATCCAGTAAGAAAACAAGAGAACGTAAAGAACAGAATGCAAGGAGATGAAAAGGAGATGTCATGAAGGTAGCCAAAATGCAGGGTAGGCATTAAAAGGAGCAGCTGGAGCCTACAATGGCTACTGTTTATGGTGATGTTATGGGCAGTGGAGGCAGTGTGGGCATATCTAACACCACTACTTATCTTAACAGCTGTTACTTTATGGTGCCAGTCGGTCCTTACAGGATTACATGTTAAAACAAAGAGTCTATTTTATTGTCATTGCTGTGAGTGCACCCAAATACAGCCTTTATGCAAAAGTCAGAGATCAGTGCACAAGTCAGTGGCAGTGCTGGAGCTTAAACCCTGAACGTCTGATCAGTAACCCAGAGGCCTGACAACATGAGCCATGGCAATGATAATGACCCAGTTACCAGCATTATCACCTCTCATCTCTGCTACTGGGTGAGTGCATTTGCTGGCAGTTTCTGAGATATTTGTGATTGTCTATATACACGCATGTATACAAGGAAGCATGGAATGTGAAGCACACAGCCCTTAAAAGAGTACAGCAACTGATGTTGTAACATTATCATCAGAGGCAGTAATGATGTATATGTTTAAAATGAATACAACCCACCAATAGCTGTCTGTCATAAGATGGGAATGTTCTGAGCATTGCATACTTTAGGGCTAGCTTAACATAACACAAATAAATATAAATCATAAAATATCACAGAAACTGTTAAACTTATTAAGAAACATACATTCATGGAAAACAAGGTAAATTCATTTCCTCATTTAATCAATATGGTTCAGTATCGTTTAGTGTATATATTCAGTAACCTTTGCACAAAAATTTCCCCCCATTTAGCCTAGTGGTGTGGCATTGCACACCAGAGTCCAGATTCTTATGCAGTAATATGTTCTTTTATGCCGTTGTTTTCCATAAATACATGAGTATGTGTTTGATAAAGTAAGATGAGATTTACCTGGATGTCCAATGGGCTGCTACACAGTCGGTCTGGATAGGTCTGATGCAGGTCAGACAGTTTCTCCCAGTCTCCAGATCCCCTTTCATCATCCCTGTCAAACCAGTCTGTCCACTCTGCCTCTGCAGGACACACACATACACATCAGTGCCTCCTAGTTCAGTGGTCCATGTGGTATTAGAGTAATCTATGTCTTAGCTTTGACTTGTGGTACATTTATGCTGTCAGAGAGTCTCCGAATCTGAGTAATTGTAGGGCTTCCTCCACCCATTATGCCCCTTGCCTGGCTGCCACAGCAGGGGTTGTGCATTTGACTCAGGGTATGAATTTTAATCTGAAGTGCAGGACAGAGTTGGGTTGCCTAAAAATGTTTGAGTACAGGTCTCACAGCTTCTTCCACTGTATGCATATCATATAAATATAAACATGCATCTAAATCTGCATGCTGGATTGAGGCAGGTTCATTAAACAAAATGCTACTCGATGAGAAGAATCTGTTTGGAATCAGCTTTAAGTTAGTGGTAAATAACAGCAAGGGAGATGGGAAGATGACATGACGATGACATCACCACAAGGCTGATCAACTGCAGCTTCAAAAATTCAGCAGCAATACTGGCGTCTTCCAGACCTCTTCCTGTCAGAGATTCTCACCAGTTTCTGAGTGCCTTTTAATGGTGAAGAAAACTGTACACACTGACACCTTGACGTTCTTCTCAATTTCTCTGTAGGAATGACCTACAACTTTTAGTGTTATGATGGTCTGTCTCTCCTATTGTTAACTGCTTTTTCCTTGCCATCTTTATAGCAACACACTACTTTCTGCAGTACAATACTGTTCAAATAAAGCTCTCAATGGTATAGTGCCACAGTGTGTTCCAACACTACTTTTAAACAGACAGAGGGGGCTGGAAGTAATCAAGAAAAGTTGGGACACCTGTAGGATTTGGTAGCACCAGCTTTCAAGGCTTGATCAACCTCAGTTGCTGCAGAACACCTTTAAGTTGTTAACCCATTTCTTGCTCCCTGAAAAGGCCTTTTTGTATCATTCTGAAATGTACATTATTTTTCAGTTTTAGGTAACCTTACCTTTTTTAACCTCTGACAGTTCACTGCTTACCTTTCAACCATTTCAAGCTATTTATTGCACTTGAACTACTTGAATTTCAATAAAAAACAGGAAAATTTGGGGTGTTCTAAAACTTTTGACCGTTAGTGTATGTTTAAATTCAAGCGTGATAAACACAAAACAAAAAATCCTGCCAATATTCATTTATGTCAGTGTTATCAGACACTGTTCTCATTCATAGTCCCCATTCCATCGTTGTTGTGCTTTAATCTTGTCTTTACAACTTTTTTAGCCATACACATAACTAAATTCTGTTAGCATGTCTCTTCCTAGTATTTGTACAAGCATCTAAAGATTGACTGTGAAAACACTGACACAAACCACACAACAAGTTGAACTCCAGCCAATAATCAAACATATTTAAAAACGAAAAAGAAAACACAGGTGTCACAGCCTTGATAAATCTAATCACTTATTTTGTTGAATGAAGGACATCTGCATGTCGCACAGCTCCTGATGTGATTGTGTAATAGGGAGCCAGAAAGAAGAGCTACCTTGCACCCACTGGCTGCTGGTGGTGATAGTGAAATGTTCCCCAAAGCTTGATTGAAAAGCAGTCGAGCTCCGAGCCTCTGAGGAGGCCTTGGTCCCTGTAAAGAACGCATTATGAAAATGTTAGTTACGTCACATAAATCCACAGCAATGGGAGACCACTGATCATGTTGAATTAAAATGAAATGCAGGGCACATTTCTACACACTGAAGCTCAAGTTAGAAGCAAAAACTAAAAACTGATTCTTACCTTGATAGACATCATGATCCTCCACAGCTGAAGAAACATTACCTTTAGTCACAATAAAGGTCCAAGGATGACTGTAGAAAAAAAAAGATAGGTAAGATGAAGAAAAGAGATTGGATAGATGAAAAGATTTGTGAGTTCAGCAAAAGGACAAAATGGAGATAAAAAATGTACAGGAAGAAGACAGAAAGAGGAGACAGTAAAGAAAAGATGTAAAGCCAGATGTATAAAATGAATAAGACATATAAACGAAAGCAGCAGAGCAGCAGGTGAAAAGAAGTGAGGCCTGAACAAAACATTACATGTCTAAAAACATTAACATAAAGGATGAATAGCTCACATCCACAAATAGCTAGCCTGAGTAGTTAATAAAGGTATGCCAGCATGTGTTACTGAGGTAATGCCATGCTACCTGTCAGGATAAACAAAGGTAGCTCTGTGCATTTTCTCTGACTCTGATTTTCTCTATGCCTTAGATGTTAGTGGGTTTGTGAATGGAAGTGAGAGGTTGTATATTGAATATCTTAAAAGACACCTGTGAATGTGTGTAAACTGTTTAACATTCAAGAAAGAGCTTTGGCATTGGTGTTGGGGAGATGAAGACCTCTGGTGTACAGTGCTCTGACTGAGCAGATACTTTGTTGCACAACTAAACATTAAACTTTTAGCTATAAGATTTTGTTAAATAATAAAACAAGAATCTCAAATGGATTCATTTTTAATATCATAATTTGGGCTACAACTATCTCTTGCTCTCATAATCACTAAATATGTTTGTTCTCTAAATCAATTAGGGTGGAGATCTGCACCATTAGATCTGGAACATATCATTTGAGAATAAGCAACATGAAGTGACTGTACAAGATCCAACTTATGTGACAATAATACACTTTGTTACTAAAACAATACAAGACCACTTTAAAACGTATGCATTTCATTTATGCTTAAATTGATTTTTCAAAGCTTTAAAAACAAAGCAGCATCAAAGGCGTGTCGCTGTATCACTACAGACCAGTGTGACAGCTGCAGTAAGCGTATACAAATTCCATAACTGGAAATGGATTTCAGAGTCTACATTGTCTCATAAATTCCAGCTTATTAAAATGTCTCTGGGTGCACCACAAATTACAAAGGCTCTCTCTCCTGATGACACCAGTGTTGGCCTTTTTGGCTGTAGTGTGGAGGGAGCAGGCGACAAGAGTCATTAAGCAGGAATCCCTCTATCGTCTCACCATTGCTCCCATCCATTAAGTTTGCAGCATCCAAAACCATGGAGCAAAGTGAAAATTGGGAATGGAATGCTAACTTGTCTTTGACTCATTTATGAAACCCTCCCTGTGTTTCCTGCGTTTTCAATGACAGCATTAAGTTTCATAACACCACATGGCTTTGGAGACTAATCCAGGACCTCACTGCCAAGATTCACCAGCATCTTCTCCTAGCCCACAACTAGGCCACTGAATCTGCAAATGACTGTACACTGTGCAAAAACATATTCACACCCAAGCTTGTGGTTTACCGTGTAAAGTCATGTATCCAACAGTCCTGTATTCCTATTTATGAAAAATAAAAGCGCAAAGTCAAGTGTTGTTTGACAAATGTGTCAATGTAAGTATATACTTTACTCTGATAGCCTGTGGTTATGACCTGATAAACTTGGAGTCATCCCAGAGGTTTTCTTGTAGTGGCATGATTCAGTTTCCATTTCCCCTGAATTCATCTCGAGCTAATACATACTGACAGGCTGAGCTTTTTCACCTCAACAGCTTTTGCAGAGATTCAGCACAACTTCAGTACAAACAATGTGATTCAACAATGTGTTCCGTAACAAAGAACGGTGAGTGTCAATGTGTGTGAGTGTATATGGGTTTGCACAGGACTTACACACACATATATATATATATATATATGCACTAGATGTGTCAAGACTCAGCTGTTTTTTATGTGTCATACAACTACAAATCAATGGCAACGTTAATCTGTGTCTGTTGGATGTGTAAATAGGAAAGTATTTGATAACACATTCACTGTGTAAATTTGTGTTTGTATATGTGTTTGTATATATATATACAAACAAAAGAAACAAAAGAAACAGAATCATTATGTATATATAAGTGTTCGATCCTGGTTTAGTTTTTTTTGTTCTGTTTTTTTTTTTTTTTCAAATGTTACACTAGAGACAGTTTTTTGGACATCATTAAGCACCATAAGGTCCCCTAAAGCTGCAGGGATTAATTATAAAAAGACAGGTATTCACTATGATTTACCTGAGGTTGTAACATTTTCTCATTAACTCACAGCAATCAATGCTCCAGACAATACAGTGCTGGAATCTTCAAAAACACATTTCAGTTCCTGACATGGCGTGAGCTGAATACTTGTTACACTAGTCTGTATAGCACATAAGTCAAGCTTGTAGTACTGACTAGCGGCACGGAAACAAAGTCATTGTCAGAATTTGTTTATCTGTTGAGCCGATATTTTTTGATTATGAACATTGATTTTGCCTTTGTTTTTATACAGAAAGTAAAAAAAAACAGTTTCCATCACAAGTTGCCAGAGGCTAACGTGTTTCATTTCAAAACAATACTGCAGAGCATACCGAAATCCCAGGCTGCTGATATGGTGACTCCCTAGCCTGGATATACTCTTCTTGGCTGAGTCCTCCAAGTTGTTTGAGCCCTCATCATTCACCACCATAGCCAGTATGAGCCCCGCTTCTACACCATCTACATACTTTGCAAGGCGACGACTCTCATTCTTACTGCGGTATGTGTCAAACCTGTTAGAGCAAAGGGAGATTAAAAGAGAAACACAGAAAGAAACAAAGTCATTAGTGTCTTTTACTGATCCTAGAATACACTGCCTGGCCAAAAAAAGTTGCACACTAATATTTTGTTGGACTGCCTTTAGCTTTGAGTATGGTACTCATTCACTGTGGCATCATTTCAATAAGCTTCTGCAATGTCACAGCATTTATTTCTGTCCAGAGATGCATTCATTTTCTACCAAGATCTTATATTGATGATGGGAGAGTCAGACCACTGCACAAAGTCTTCTCCAGCACATCGCAAAGATTCTCAGTGTTCCTGAGGTCTGGACTCTGTGGAGGACAATCCATGTGTGAAAAGGATGTCTCATGCTCCCTGAACCACTCATTCACAATGTGAGCCCCATGAATCCTGGCATTGTCATCTTTGGAATATGCCATCAGGGAAGAAGAACTTCACTGATGGAAAGAGCTGGTCATTCAGTATATTCAGGTAGTCAGCTGACCTCATTCTTTGGGAACATAATGTTGCTGAACCTGACCAACCCCAGATCATAACCCAAACCCCCACAGGCTTGTAGGCACTAGCCATGATGAGTGAATCACTTTGTCCGCCTCTCGTTTTACCCTGATGTGCCCATCACATTGGAACATGGTAAATCTGGACTCATCAGACCACATGATCGACCACATTTGTTCCTAAGAGATGATGGTTCACCACTATCCTTCCAGGTTTCAATAATGCATTGGACAGTTCTTAATCTGATTTTAGTAGTTTCAGAAATCTCCTTAGTTGATTTCTTTGCTTGATACAGGCCAATAATGTGACCGTCTGAGACAGATTAACATCCTTTCCATGACCACAGGATATGTCTTCCAACATGGTTGTTTAAGAAATGAGAAGCTCCTCACTGCATCAGCTAGGGTTAAATAAGTTGTTGCAGCTGAAACGTATTCATCACTGCAGTAATTATCCAATGGAAGGTTCTTACCTTTTTGCTTAGTTAAATCCAGGTGGTGACTTTTTTTTGGCCAGGCAGCGTATAAACAGGTGTTTTGAAAGCTGCGCTGCATCCATCCTATGTGTTGATCTACTACAGCAAATTTCTGTATTCAATGCAAATGTGCCCTGACAGTTTTTTTTTTAAAACAATACTGAAAATGAAGGCATATATTTATAAAAAGAAAATGTGCAAATCCTCATGTACCTAACACACTGAATGTACACACACAGGAAGTACACAAGTCACTGACTGAACCTTTCCAACTGATGTTTCACAAATGCCAATAAAAACAATAAAATAAACGTTGCTTAAACACATGCCTTTTGATTTTTTTGTGCTTGTTATATTCTTTTAAGTTTCATGACAGTGACTTCTGGCTAAAGGAACATTTCTGATATATTGTCAAATAGCTTTTTTCCCTTTTACACTAATATAAATATATTATCACAAAATTTGGGGGAAAAAAAGTAAATACACACAGTGCTCCCTAATTCCAGATGTTGCAGGTGCTTCAACAAAATCAAAGAATGTATCCCGATAGAAAAATCGGCATTACATTGACTTCTGAACAAATCAGTTACATTAACTATATACCTTTTCAATTCATTGCCTGCAAATTATGACATACAGCTGTTATTGTGGTTTTTAAAAAAGCGTACCAACAGTATATCTATGTATCTGTTATTTAATTTAAAATATATAATGGAAAATTAGTCAAGAAAGAACATTAAATATGTCATTGATTTTAGATGTACTATCTAGAAATAGCTAGGGACATTTGTCACGCTCATTACAACTCTTTATTACAAGCTTATTACAAGATGTCAGCTACGACATAATTTATACTCCAGTTAAGTCTTGAGGGATTGTTCAACAGCCAAGGCACAGCCTCTGTGTCCAAAGGGACTCTCACCTGTCATCATGCAGCACTTCTCCAGTCTTGGGGTCAATAATGTGGATAATGATGCCACGGTTTCCCCAACTTCTCTGGTACAGGTAGTTGTTTTGATTGCTCTGTCCTGGGTTAAGTGTCTTGTTGAGGAACGTCCATGAGAGCTTATTTTGTCCATGAATCTCCAGTGTCCCTCCGGTCCCCACGCCGATGTACTTTCTCCCAAAGTAGCTGTGCTCCTCATCGCTGTCATCCAGTCTAAGAAGGGGAAAATTATAAATGTTTTATTGATGTCTTTCGTGATGTGACATTTGAGTCAAGGAGTATATATTAGGAAATTGTAAATTAAAATATATTTTTTTTAAAAAACTAAGCTTTGTGATATTTTCATTAATTTGGTAGTCAACAGTAAAGGGCGATGTGAAAATCAGGTAAAAATATGTGCAAAAATGCAATAAAGACCCTGTATCACAACAGTACAAACAGGAAATTGACTCAATATGCATGACTGAGGTTCATAAAAAGTTCTGTTGATTTATTATCAGAAACAGGAAAACTCAGAAAAACACGTAGGTAGCATGAGAATAATCACAAGGAAATAACAACTGGGACATTGGCACAGGGACAAAAGATGAACTGGCAAGGAACAAGGGCAAAAAGGTGAGTATATATACACAAATGTAGGGGAAACAATCACAAACAGATGGAGCACATTAGGCCAGAGCAGGGGGCGTGGAAGAGGAGGACTGTCTGGCAAATATGGGCTCAAATTGACCAGCTTGACACAGCTGACATGGAACGTAGAATTGATCCTCATAAATCCGGGGAGTTTCCGTTTCAGAGTTTCCAATAACTGATTCAGTCTCTCAGTCTGCCCACTGAATTGGGATGTTATATCCAAGGATAGACACACCAATGCACTCAACAGAGAGCAGAGTGCCTTCCAGAACTGCAAAATATATTTGGGGTCCATGTCTGACGACAATTTCTCCAGGGTCTGTGCAGTCTAAATATATGAGAGAGCAGAAATGTTGTTTAAATGGATAAAACGCGCCATTTTAGAGAAGCGATCCATGACCATGAGCAAGGTGGTGTTACTTTCTGACACTGGGAAGTCAGCGATGAAGCCCAAGGAGACGTCAGACCAATGGTGATGAGGAGCAGGAAGTGACTGAAACTGACCAGCATGGGGGTGTCGGGAGGTCTTATTCTGGACACAGACAGGATATGCAGCCATGTCCTTCCACACCTCCTTCTCTATGGATGGCAACCAGTAGCATTGCCGCAAGATGTTCTCTTGATGCCAGGGTGACAAAAGAGAGGGGAGAAGTGAGCCCCGGAAATGACTTGGAAGTAAAGGTCGAAGGGAACAAATAACCAGTTCAGAGGGCACCCAGCTGGCACATTAAAATCAGCAATAGCTCCTATGACCTGTTCCTCTACCTCCCATATGACCAACCCCATGAGACAGGAGGTTGGCGGATGGGAGTGGAGATCTTGGGTGTCTGCTTTGACATTCTTAGAAACAGGATGATAGCATATGGTGAAGGTATATCTATCAAAGAATAGTGGGCTCCTTGCCTATCTGGAGTTTAACTTCTTAGCTGTGTGACAACACTCCAATTGTCCACCAGAAATGGTTGCTCTGCCCCCTCCAGCAAATGTTGCCACTCTTCCAAAGTTACCTTATGGCTGCCATTTTTATGTTACCTACTTCACTGTGTGTTTCTGCATCAGAGAATTTGCAGGAGAGCAAGGCACAGTGGTGGAGCTGAGAAAGGACGCCGCCCATTCCTACATCAGAGGCATCCACCTTCACTATGAACTGCTGGCAGATTTCTGCTAACAAGAGGACTGGAGTAGTGATGAAGCTTTCTTTTAGCTTCTGGGAGCCTATGGGGTCCATTGGAATATGGTCTTGGAAGAGGTGAGAACATACATAGGGGTAGCAACACTAGTGAACTTTCTGATAAATTTGCAGTCAAAATTGGCAAAGCCCAAAAACTTTTGGACATGCTTGTGGTTCACAGGAGTGGGCCACTCTGTAACTGCACTCACCATCTTATCATCCATTTTCACATTCCCCTCAGATACCACATACACCAGGAAGGAGACAAGAGCAATGAGGAACTCATACTTCTCCACTGTCACAAAGAACTGGTGATCCAGAGATCCAGAAAACCTGGTGAACATGTTGGATGTGGGATTTGAGGGAATGTCATCCAAATAAACAAAAACAAAGTCAAAATGGAGAGTCTTTCAACTTGGCTAACCAGAAGATTTGTCTTCTTCCCCACAGCAGAGAAGAGGTTCTCCTATCAGTCTCCCATGTTTCTCAATCTGAGCCTCATGGCACTGAGTTCCTGAATATGAATGTGCTGTGCTTCGGCTTTTAGAAACTGGATAGCAAACTGGATCAGAGTCAGCTGACCCTGTCTTTGGCCAGTTCGTACAATCAAAACAGTACAAACACGGAATGGATTCAATATGCATGACTCAGGAGGTTCACGAAAAAATGCTATGGATTTATTGTACAAACAGGAGCATAATAATCAGGCAGATGTATAAAAAATCACTTGGCAGACCTCAGTGGTCAGAAACAGGCAGAGTCAGAAAAACACAGGTATCACAAGGACAATCGCAAAGGGTAAAGGAAACAATCACACAAAGGGGGAACACATTACACTGGAGCAGATAATCAAACAAGCACGAGAGAAGGCAAAGACCAGACTGTGTGAAGACACTTGCAACAAGACAAAGGTGAATACAACACAGAACAGGAAATGTGAAGATAAAAAAAAAATGGAACATAACCTAATGGTATGAGCTGGATGTGACACCTTGGACACAAATGTCGAGAGTTTCACTCTCAAAACTTTAGGACTTCTCCACATTGTTTCTTGCATTCAACCCTCAGTTGCTTCCAAAGATGTGAACCTTTAACAAGAGTCAAGTCCTTGTCAGTCTGTGAGGATCTGCTTAATCACAGTAGTACATTGAGCTGAATGCTAATGTTAACATGCTAACATGCTCACAATGACATCATACTAATGTAAGCAAGTGTGATGTTTACTATATTTACCACTGAAGTCCACCATTGTAAAACACCATGCTATCATGGAAAAATTTACACTGAGAGGGACTTGACAGGGTGCGGCCAATTTTAAAGGCCATCAATCTAAAAGCTTCTATTTGACTTTTAACAGCAAATATCAACCTTTGTTTGCTTCAGGATAAAAGCTAAAAATCCAAAGTCACTGAATGAAATGAATTATCCATAGTGACTTACAACATGATTCTCAACCAACAAAAGTTTCATACGGTGAAACCAGTACAGCAGCCTTGGAATCACTGAGCAGCATTCTTATCTGAGAGTAAGGACTTTAACTCATCCATACCAACCATTGTGACCATTTTGTTTTTTAATAACGTAACTGTGAAGATTTACCCATTTTTCAACAGTAACGTAATTAAATTGATCTTATCAAAATAAGAGCACAAGACTAGATAGATCACTGTTTACTGAAAGGACAATGTGAGTAAAAATTCAGATTTTAATCATTAAATTGACTTCAACTTATAGTCATGTGCTGACCAAGTGACAATGTTTTTCAAAACTGTACCTTCCAAACAAGGAGATGGTGAGGTTCCCTTTATAAGGACAGTCTGGGCTTCCAATGTGCAACTCCCCTTTGTTTCCAATCAGAATGTGTTTCGTCCGGAGCAGTAAGGGCCACTTGGTGTCAGCAATCACCAGCTTTCCTACAGGGGAGAGAGGTGAGTGGGTGAGTGATGAAGCCTCCTGGCAGCTCTTTCATGCTCCAGTACCCTTAGACATCTTCTATCTCCCTACCATTTATAGCCTTGGATTCAGGCTGTTCACACAAATACGCAACCACCTTTTCTACAACATCTGCAATCTAGTGGTATCAGTTCAGTAGTGAAGTGATGAATAGCTGTTAAACATCTTGGAATGACCCAGGCCCTGCTTTCAGCACACTATTCCTCTAATATTACTCATTTTGCACAATATTTCCAACACAATTGAATGAACTGAATTTTTTTCACTTTGAAAGACAATTCACTTGGAGGCACTTAGAAACAACAGCAGAACCACCGTGCACATGCTTTCTAAGCATGTGTATTGATGCACTGATAGGGATTCTGCTGAAAGAACTAATGTCACATAATACATACTGTACTAGTATAGAATCAGAGATAGCTTTCAACATAGTATCTGGGCACATTTCGGCTGAATCAGACAATACCTAAAAACAGTCTGTTAAATTATCTTTAATTTACCTCAGAAATTTTAGAAATTAAATTATTTTAGAGATCCCTTAATTTGTCTGTTAATCTGAAAAGTTAAATTAAATTGGCAATATTGCAAATGCCTGAAACAATAAGATATAGCATCAGTGTTCAATTCAAACATCGCCAGTTTCAAATAATAAGGTAAACGTATGTAAAAATAATCCCTGTGAGCCCAAAGCTTAGACTTCAAACTGCTCTGAATACTACATTTTCAACAGTTTTTTTTTCTATTCTTGTGCCGATCAGATTCTATTCAGTTTAATTCATTTTTATTTATATAGCCTTAATTCACAACATAAGTTTTCCCAGAGCACTTCATATATTAAGGGCTAGGTCTTAGAATAATTAATATATTATAGAGAGAATACCATCAAATCCAATGATTCCCATTGAGGAAACACTTGGCAACACACACAGACCATGCTCAAACATTTTATTGAGCTATAAAGTGCCAGGAATTGTGACTGTAATCTTTTTGAATCATAATATCCTTTCAGGAAACTGGTTCTTTCACACCACTGAAAATGCTTTTAGAAAAGTGATGAATAATCTTCTGCTTATTATAAATTCTGACTTTATCTCTGTGCATCCTTTATTAGATCTCCATACTGCTTTCAATACTCTTGATTATTATATAGCAATATGCATTTCTGACTCTTTCACAGATAGTGTTACTTTTTCACACACTTAAAACTGCAATTGAAATGTCCCTATGTGAAATATACAGAATTGTAAATATAATAATCATGGAATTAAATTCTACTGCTACACTGACAGTACTCAGCTGTATGTGCTTGTAAATGATCATTCTGAAATTATTACCTTTCAGTTACAGTTGTCACCACTTTGAAATTGTATGAAATAATATTTTTCATTGTGTCATTTCTGTATATTCTGTTTGATTCTATCCTATCTTTTAATCTGCTGGGTCAGATGCCAAGACCCAGTTCATGCTGTATTTTATCCAGACTTCATTGTAAAACTTGTTTTCAGGCCATGCCACATGCTGATACTGAAAATATTTAAGTGGTTCTGATACAGCAGTTACAATTTTAATTAAGTCTAAAAAGAAGTCACCAAATTACACCAATTTGAGCTTCCTTTCACTGGCTTTTAATCCACGTGAGATCTGAATTGATGGTGTTTTTGATGACACACAAAATGTCCCCTTGATCCCTGCCTGATCTTGATCCTTGCAGTCCCTGCAAAGGTCTCACCTTGAGACCAACGGAGTACTGTCTGTCCTCAGAGATTAAAAAAAATAAATAAATAAATAAAAGCCATGAAGCTGCAGGGCTTTTCATGTCCCCTTCCGTTGGGACATTCTTCCTGATTATATTCAACAGTCATTTTCATTAAATCTATAAATCTGATATAATTCCTCAAAAATGTTTGTTTTGTTGCATCTCAGGCACAGAGGTGTTGTTGGTCATCCTCGGACTTCTCTCTCCTGTGGCTGTCAGTATAACCATACCTCACTTATAGACACTGTTTCACTCAGAAACATGTCACATTACAGAAGATAAACACACTTCATTTTACTTTTCAAAAAGAGTGCCACAAGAGTAATTTATCCACTGTACCTCCATTGAGAATTTCAATGGAATGGACTGTAGCAGAAGTTGTGAGAAGGACCTTCCTGCCATAACCGATTGTAACACGGTGGTCTTCGCTGTGTCCTGGCATCCATGGCTGCAGTCCGGGCTCTTTGTGTGGACACACTGTAGGAGACAGAAAATACACATACACTAAATACACACTACTAAAGATGCACACAGCTCTCTAGTGGTAAAATGTGACATAGTTAACTCAATGACAGTAGTTGGGTACCATTACTTTTACGTTAGAGTTATACATTTCAAAGAGAAGCATTACACAATATACCATTTACAGCTATAATTCACAATTTCATTTCTAATTTACAGGTCACTTGAAAGATTTATATTCTTCTTACAAATCCGTATGATAATCTTATAAAATGCATTATTATTAAAACAATAACAAACCGTGAGGAATAAACCAGTGATTCAATCTTAATGGTTTTAGTGGCTTGACATATTTCAGGTTTATCAAGGCAGATTATTCAGATTTATCAATTCCAAGGTAGTTTTTCAGTATTTAACAACTATATTGGTCACCTTCTGTTTGTGTAACTGAATGCATCAGCTGACTACCAAGACATGCTAAAGCCAGAGAATGAATGAAGAGAGAACATGGAATCAGTGGGATGTAGCCAAGAGGAGGCAATGACAGCAGGCTTTGTCACCTATTTCCACTCATTTTGGACCAAAAAATTCTTAAACACAATATGCTTTGACTACTATGGCAACTAATATTACTCTTTATGCTGACTGCAAGCACTACAATCAAGACAAGTGCAGGAGAGTGATAAAAGAGCAAATCAATAGAAGATGTTGTTTACAGGAATACAAGAAATGGAATGAAATAAAATGTGGCCTTGAGTCACCTCATGCTTGCCTTTCCCTGGCCTTTCACTGTACCAACAAACAGCCTTGAAGAAAAACGCAGTACCTATAATGTGAATGAATCAAGGAACTGATGGAAAACACTATTCTTTTCAAATAAACAAACTTTGTCCAACACATTTCAGCTGTGTGAGCCTTTTCCAGGCTTTATTGCCACCTTTACGAACTGCTTCATCAGTGGAACATTGCTTTTTACTAGACTAATATAAAAGGAAAAACATTTGGGCATATTTTAAGGGGAAATTACTGCCAATTGCCATGTGCTGACAGTCAGATATCACTATGTATATACAGAATACACAAACTGCCATCTTTATTGAAAGTAACAGGTTAGAACACACTGTCTTGATGCTGTTTAAAGGTATTTCAGGAAGCGATATCAGCAAAATCATTATTAAAAAAGCAACAATATGCGGGGGGGACTGACGTAGTGAAAAAATACACAAATATACAGATTGATACGATTAGCAGTGTTACTACTACATTTCATTATATATCGGCCAGTTGTCTGGTGATCTGGTTTCCTTTTTTCTACTCTAATTTTCTCAGCTTAACTCTCTAAACGGGGATAAAATAGCACACAAGGTTATTGGATTGCTGACTCAATAGTAAGAATGACTGATAGTCCCATTTAGTTTGTCTCTGTTATTACCAGAGTAGCACTGAGAGAGTGTGTGTAACTGTCCTGTCTGGCCAATAGAGTTTCAATCTATTGCTCTCTAGTGTGTGTGGTGGTTACCTCATTTCTTTGCCATCAATGACACTGACTGGCCGGGGACCTGAATTGTCAAGTAAATTTCCCAGAGGGCTAACACAGACCGATAGGTGGTGACGTGCAATCAGCTGGTTTCTGCTGTCTGTGAGTAATGGCTGTTTGGCCCTGGAGAACTCAGTATCCGTGGAGGTGTTTGTCGGCAAAGTTGCTGAGAGTCATAGAAACTATTCTTGATCTTCTTGATTACATGAATAAAATGTATTAATTTAAATTAATAAATAACATAGCAAGCTGGGTCTAGCAAAACTAGTATTGTGTTCAGTTGAAAAACACTGTATACTGAGAGACATAGCGAGAGATATGGGGAGAGATGGGAACACCTGTCTCTGTTTAAAGATGGTCTAAGACATCCTCCTTGCATTTTCACTGACTGTCCACTGACTCCTGGTCAGTGACCTTAGACTGCTTCCCGTGCATGCATTTTTTGGTCTGGTGTTCACAGACAGCTGATGCTGCCTATTCAGACAACATCAGCTGAAATTTGATGTTTGAGGCATGTAGCTCTCTCTCCCCCGTCACTTAGATGCTGACCCAAGTATTTCAGCCTATTGCTCCCGGCAGAGAAGCAGCCAGAGCTTTGGTGGGACTCCGACCAGGCAAAAACAGAGTTCAGGACTACACCGTTTAGTTCTGGATGCTAGCTGCAGCCAGTGGTTGTAATCTTTCAGCACTTTTTGACACCTTTTTGCATTTATTTTAAATTAGCATGAAGGACTAGCTAGCTCTCCTGGACTTGATTCTCTGGCTATTAAGGTTTACAAACAATTGTGTGAGAGAGAGAGAGAGAGAGAGAGAGAGAGAGAGAGAGAGAGAGAGAGAGAGAGACAGAGAGACAGAGAGACAGAGAGAGAGAGAGAGAGAGAGAGAGAGAGAGAGAGAGAGAGAGAGAGAGAGAGAGAGAGAGAGAGAGAGAATGAGCTCGGTTAATCTCCAGGGAATCCTTAGCAACAGGTGTCCCCACCCGTCTCATCTCTCATCTTTCAACTTTGCTGCCCCCTGCGCCCACGGAGGACCACATGCATCTGTGACGGATGTGCATCAATCCTGAGGAACATCAGCAATGCATCCAGGAGGCACTTTGCATCTACTGTTACCAATTGGATCACTTCATTGCTTCCTGTCCAGTAAAAGGGTCAGCTCATCAATAAAGAGGAGAGTCCTGGTGAGCCCAACCCAGGTTCCCCTGGTTCTCCAGTGCTTCCTGGATCACCTGCTCTTTGTGGAAGTGGAGAAGTGCACTGTTACCTTTCTGCGGTATGTGGTATCTAAGGGGGAGGTGAGGATGGACAATGAGAAGGTGAGAATGGCCATGGAGTGGACCACTGCTGTGAAACACAAACAAGTATAAGACTGGCCTCAACTGCCTGGCCTCCCGCAATCCCGTCTCCCGGAGCGCACAGCTCATACAGGTTGAATACACCAACAGCACCCTGCATTGCTCCTCCACTGACCTCTCCCCCTTCCAGTGCTCCCATGGTTATCAACTACCAATGTTCTCTGCCCTGGAAAAGGAGGTGAAGGTTCCAGCTGCCCGAGCCCTCATTCAACATGTAGGTGCAGCTGGGCTCATGCCTGACAGATCCTCCTCAGAAATGCCACTCATAATCCGGTGGCGAACTGCTGTCAGACTGTTGTTTCTCAATACAGATGTGGGCTTTTTCTCAATACAGCTGTATTTTTAAGTTATTAATTCCTCAACTGTGAGGCTGTAACTCCCTAGATCCATGAAATCCACCCCACAGTCAACGTTCGTTGGTGCTGGCCACTCTTCGTCCGCATCTCTGACTCATCAGTGGTGGACCAACCTACACAGTCAAGAAGCTGTTGTCTGTCCGTCGCAGAGCATATGGTCACAGGTGCCCGGTGGACTGAAGAAAGGACATGGGTTTCCGCCAACAACATTCTGGTTCATGAACTCATCCGAACTTTTCATGGACTTTCGTCCCGAGGAGCCTGGGCCGTCAGGTGCTTGTCCTAGGAGCAGGGATATTGTCCCATCCAGCTCTCACTCTTAGGTCATGTTTTGCTTACTTCCTATTTTGGTTTGACATTTCCTGTTATGTGTTGCACTCACCCTTGTCTTGTTGCAGTTGTCTTCATACTTGCTAGTCTTTGTCTGCCTTCCTACCTGTGTGATTACTTGCCCCGCCCTAATGTGCTCCACCTGTCTGAGATAGTCTCATGTGTCAGTGTTTATATGCCCATCCTTCTCCTCGTGTTCCTTGCCAGTTTTTCCTATGCCCTTGTGCCATTTTCTCCTTGTGCGTTTCCTACTGTCAATAAATCCTTTGGATATTTTGTGAGCCTTCCAAGTCATGCATTGCGAGTCTTTTCCCTGTTTGTACACTTCTGACACATATGTTGATCAGAAATGTCTTTATGACAAATCATGAACACAATTCAGAGAAAGCACATCTCCCTCAAAATGTAACTGAGAATGCAGTTTAGTTGCATAGAGATGCAATTTTTAGGAAACAGAACTCCCTTGTGAAAACCTTTTTGCAGCTACCCTGTCACCACAAAGGATGTTGGCCTAATTGCATTTTTTTTTTTTGCTTTAACAATTTACCAAAACACGGCATGTTCTTTTGGATTGTCCAGAGTGACATTGTTTCTGAAATTAAAAATTTATGTTAAACTTTTACTAGTCAGTCCAGGTGCTTCCATTCAACTCTATTGCATTGCAGTGAGTACAAAAACATACTTTTGTGTTGAGAAAATAATCTTGAAGTTCCACTCAGAAGATTTTTCTGCAACTCTGAACCACTTTTCCACTGTAATTGTGATTGAGAAGCAGCGTAAAATGACAGTAAGTGGATGGTGAATTAAGATGTTTGGTCAAGTTATTCTACCTGAGGTCAAAAATAAACTTTTACTCTGTAGTTATGTAAAATGGACAAACTAAATATTTGCATTATCCAACCGTACGACAGAATATTGTGCACAAGAGTATATCCTGTCGCACTGTCAATCAGTCTGAAGGCTATAAGGTTTTGGGATCAGCATAACTTTGTGCTGCATTCAGGGTTTTTCATGGACTAACCCATCATAATTTTTGACAGCTGGTTTTGTTTACATATGGAGCAGGTGTTACAAGTGCTATGTGTGGGTGCACTTAACTGCAGATTTTTTGACTTCTAATCACAATTTAGGAAAAAAAATGTTCAGCCAAAGATTAGCACAGGCAATACCATACTGTTTCTGACTTCTGATTGGATGGGAAGCCTATAGCACACCTGAAAAGATGCAGGTGTCGCTCTGAGCATGCTTTACGTGGGCAGCAGTGCAACAAGATGCAGTTAACACTAACATATTATGACAATGAATGGTGCAATTGTACAATACCATATAAACAGCTTTCTATTTCCATATCCAGCAGGAGAAGGGTGAAATTAGCATTAATTTGTTGTGTTTGTGTCAGCCTCATGAATGTATGTTCAATATTTGCCCTGTTTATACCTCTGTTTTAGTTTCCACAAACACCTGAGGAATCTTAGTCTGTCCCAGTCCTGCTCCACATAGCTTTGTCTCTCTATTGTGGAAACTAGGTTTATTATTGCTTTTTAGCTGCCTGAAGCGACTGACAGTTACACTGATAAATGCAGTGAGATTGAACCAAAAGAGCAAACTGCCAAAAAACACACTCTCTCCAAAAAATAATTACATTTTGTGGTTTCAGTTGAACATATTAAAGAACCACATTGCTGTGATGTGTTATATTTTTTCAAACAGTGAAAATATAGATTGTCCCTTTTTTGCATAGCATAAGATGAGATAAAATTTTATTAGTAGTGAATGAAATTCTTTAAACATCTTTCACATCACTTTTTCAAATGTAAAAGCAGGTTCTCTGCACTGCCTGCCTCTCCAGAAATATGACTATGCATGATGGCGTGCAGATATTAACGCTTGCAGCTGCTTCCTTGCATATCTGATGGAGGCAGACGAGAGTGTGCCAAGTATCCTTCTTGTAAGTGCATCCAGAACAAAAGTAGCAGCAATATAAAGTAGTAGTCACATGGTACAAAACAATTGTACCTAATCTGGAAATGCCCTATGCCTCTGGTGATTAGCTTAGCGCCAGTTCTGTAAGCATGTTCAAAGATAAGGTTACCTAACATGATTAAAGTATAGGTCAAGTTACTGAAAAATTTCAATCATGCACTCGTTAATCAAAAAGCAGTTATACATATTTACTAATTACTCATGTGCAAAGATAATAAATTATTATTAGTCTCGTTACTTACCTCAGCTTTGCCAGGTGCCTGCAGTCAGCCCTAAATCCCCCAAACCAACAACTGGCATCTTACATTTCACACACAGAGAAACACCAAACAAGAGACTGTGGTGCAACAAACAGGCAGCCCTTCAGTTTGGACGACTTTACTGACCATTCAGCAACAGCTAGTGTAGCGTCTCTGACTGTACACAGGTCTCCGGAAGTCAGCTGTACAGTTCATGCTTTTTTCATTCTAAGCTGATCTAGGTGATTCCTGAATGCACACATACCTATAGCTAATATTGTCAAGTCAGCTAAGAACATATATTTGTCAGCATTCAGCATTAACTCCCAATAAGATAGTAAACAAGCTGACTAAATATCATACAAATATCGTGGGCATTAACAATTACTGTTTAAAATTATAATCCTAGATTATTTGATACCTGATGAAAGTAATTATTACTGTGACATGTTATTAAGTAACACGTTACAACACAAATGTAAACCACGTTCACTGGAATGACATTTCAATTGAAGAAATACATGTGTTTAATGTGCTAAATACAAAAAAATACACATCTGTTTGAAAGCAAACTAATTATATTTACTGTCACTGATTTACAGCATTTGTATTTGAGAGTCTTAACTGACCTGCTTGGATGCTGGGGAGCAGCAGCACTGCTAGAAACACAGCACTTATCTTCATCTCTTTCAGCCTCCTGCCGACAAACTTCACACCCAAGGCCTTCAAAGGCTGCGTCACACCTCCCAGCAGGCTTCAGTAGGGGCTTTAGAGTATGAAGTACCAAGTTCACAGAGGGAGGCCACCAAAGACACCTACAACATCAGAGTGAAATGCAGAAGACTAGGTAAGACGTGTACAAATAGGAAATTCTAAAGGACTTTCTGCTGTGCAAACAGTAGGAGGTCTGTTACATTTCTGGACAGATAGGATTCCTTTAGAACATCAGTTTCAATAGTTGTTTTTGCCTTTCAAAGACTTTATGATAGTAGATGTTTCTACTATGTGTAATGTAGGACGACATACATACAACGGTTCCAACATCCTTGCATAGACTTAAGACATACAGCAATGTTTTGTAAAGAAAAGACAAAACCCAAATTATTTTTTAATAAACAGTTTTTCTTCAGGTATCTATACAGTTGAAAGCACATATCTTGAGCTGCACGACCCATTGTTTTTCCATGAACAATGCAGCTGAACACTGCAGTGGTAAGTCCTACTTTGATTTTACCCCAAGTACAGTGGTAGGGGTAATTCTGCATAAAGAATATTGTTCATAACTAACTTCATAGTTAGCATTATTTGCTAACTATGAAGTTACCTAGTAATGCTACATGAGATTTGTTTTTTATTTGACATGTAATCACACCTTTTTCTCAGATTTGTGATCACAGTTCTAGCAATGAACAGCATTGTTTCATATTGTGACATATGTCAAATTTTAAATGTTGGACTGTTTTTATTCACATCACAAAAAGTCTCACTGGAAACAGCAGTAAGACACTGTTAGTTTGGATAAACACTTAAATGGTCTTGGCTAAGCCTCTAGTCAAGCAAGCAAAGTCTCTTTGATAAGATCAAAGGTATTTCTGAGACTGCTCAAATCAGCATAAGAATTTTCATGTACACACACGCTGACACAGACACACACAGGCACACACACACACGCAGACACACACACACACACACATACATACAGTTGACTGGAGAAGGACCTATGATCTTCATAATGTTTGGACAGATAAACATGCAGTTGCACATCTATTGCACAGCCATGACATTCTCCAGTGTCAAAAACATGACAGTAGCATTATTTCTATCCTTGGAGAGTCTAGTCTGAGTCAGTAGTGTAGAAAGTCTCACAGCAAAGCAAGGCCAAGCTGGCGGCGATGACTGGAGGTTATTCCTGACGACAGCTACTGCATGTACATCTACAATAAATCAATAAATCTCCATAAAAGCGGTGACATCTTGCATTTTTAATTGCTGATTAATGTTGTCAAAATATTTACTGAAGTTTAAATAACAGAGCGGTTGTTTTGGCTTGTGAAGATACTTCTACCTTGCATGACTGCCAGAAAATGGTCTGAGTCACTGTGGACTGCACAGCATCCTGGTGTTGGCTTTGATTGGGTTTAGTTCTACAATTCTACAGTTCCATTTAGCAGACGCTTTGATCCATCTGAGAGTAGATACAACACAAGCAAGGATCGAGTCTGGAGAAAACAACCTGAATAACAGCCATAAAATAAGTTCAAGTATGATAATAGGACTGTGGTGCCTACAGGCAGACATAACAGGATTTTTTTTTTTCAGTCTGTCAAATGCAAAGGTGTTGAGTGAAGAGAGGCTCTACAGATTTAACAGAGTTTGATAACTCGTTCCACCATTGGGGATCCACAGAGGAGAAGAGTCTAGCTATTGACCGACCCTGTTGTGGTGGTTGGATCAGGCGCATTTTGTTGGAGGCAGGGAATGTAGACCTGAATGACGAGAGTTCAGGTAAGAAGGAGCTGTTTTTATTGTAGTTTTGAATGCAAGTGTCAGAGTTTTGAATTTTATGTGGGCAGCAACTGGAAGCCAGTGAAGGGATCTGAACAGCAGGATTTCAATCCAATTCAGTTTAATTTATATAGTGCCAATTACAAATCAAATTCTTTCAAGACGTTTACAGAACCTATATGCCTGAACCAGTGTTGGTCATCATAGTTTATGATAAGATTAATACTGCAATTAATCACGTGTAATACACAGTGATGGGATGATGTGCTGTTTTTAGCTTATTGAAAACCAGACGTGCTGCTACATTCTGGATGATCTGCAGAGGTTTGACCGTGCATGTGTGGAGGCCTGCAGGAGTTTAAAGAGTTGAAGTCAGTGTGTGATATAGCCTGAACCAGGAGTTGTGTTGCATGTTCACACAGGAAGGGTTTGATCTTCCTGATGTTGTACAGAGTGAATCGCCACAAAGGCTGTTGACATAAAGGAACCCTATAATAATTAACCATAATTCATTTTATCATGTAATTTCCTTGCTGTTTGATTTTGGGTGACAGAGTGAGTTTCTCTGTGCAGTCAGCTGTAGTACAATGGCACACTGTTCTAACTTAATGAGCCAGTCACAGTCCAATATTTCAGCTTGTTTGCTAGACATTAACTTGCTAATGCTGCTTGTCTGTCTCTGCTTCTTGCCAAAAACACTTTATCTCTGTCAAGATGTTTCTGTGTGTGAATTCAAGTGTGTGCATACAATCGTGAGCAAAAGTCAACATGTACTTGTAAAGACCTTGTCCAGTATGCTCCAGCCCTGACTCCTAAAAATGATCCTCCTGTACAACTGAATTTGCAATCTCAATTATCTATATAGGGTAATATATTTTCTCCCAGATTACATTTGTTTGTGATGAATCATACAAATATTTGTAATCAATATATTTTAACATTTATTGTATTGCTTCACAACTGTTCTTTGCTCCTTTTCAATTAACCAGTCAAACATTAGTTAGGGTGCTTAACCCAGAAAACGGAGAAAAACCTACAACTTTTATAAAAGGGTGTATTTGAACCCAAATCATTACATTTTCTGAAACCTGTTCAATTCCAATCCATTCAAAAATCTTTATTTGTCCCTTGGGGGTAACTTAAGAAACACAGAGCAGTTGGATCAACAAATAAATAATTTGAGGTGCAGGTGGATTGACTATAAAATAAGTTCAGTGCCGTGTACGTGATGTATAGAATATGCTATGTCTCGATGCAACAGGGAGATCACAAGCACAGATGAGCAAGGTGGGTCCAGCACAGGGCACATGGGGGCAGGGATGGTTGAGTGTTTCATTTCTTTTGTTACTTAAAAAATGAATGAAATAAATCCAATGCAGGTGGGGAACGTGGTCATCAGCAGCACATACAACAGAAACAGCGCAAACTGAGTTGGAAAAATGACAACAAATTTCAGATAAGCCATCTGTGTTGTACCATCAAACATCACAAAATTCGTCAGATCCACTGTTTTTACAGAAACAGTCATGAGTAGATTTGTTGAGTGGATTGTTAGAAGATGCTAATCGCCCAAAATCACAAGTGATTTTCCACAATGGTGGAAACGCTTATGTGGGCTTATTTGAACTTTCACTAAAGTGATTGTTAGACTGCATGCATCATTGTGCCTGTAAGATCTACATTCCTGGATAGACCCACACATCTGGTGGTGTAGAAGTAAAGGTGAGAGTGATCACAGAACTGTTCAAAGTACCCTCCAGCTTGTATTGCCATGGATGCATTATAAGTGTGGCTGTCTCACGAGGATGCTAACATGCTATCTTCTCAGGGAACAAAAGACTTCTGACTTGGCAATGAAAGCTGGTTCAGTGCCTGTTTCTGGCAGACAGTCTGCAAGGTAACCTCAGAGAAATACGCTACATAGTTGATCACTATTATGAACCATAAGTGTTTTAATCATGAAAGCCTGGAAAAATAAAGAACAAAAATGAACACTGTCAAAAATATATAATTTGTAATTTTACAGGATTTCTCTGATTTATAGGGCAGCTGTTGTTCTGTTTTAAAATTTCTCAGTAAAAATAAATAAATAAACAAATGTCATCCAATGTCCACATCCAGTGTAAAGTAACATCAAAAACCTGCCTTTGTGAAGAACCATAAAAACTGCTATAGTTTTTTTGAAGAATTTTTTTTTCCACATAAAAAGACCAGTAAAATACATTTACAAAACTTATTGTAATTTCCCAAATATTTCCTTAACTTATGAGATAAAACAGTTTTTGTCATAAAAATGGTGATAATTACGGTAGCAGCTGCACTACCGTTAATGAACAAGTGACTCCATCATGTAGATCAGCTGGGGGGATGATTTTAACATCATAACTTTTCATGATATTTACAGTGGAAGACTACAGCTCATTTTCTGTGTTCAGTACTGTAGCATAAAGGGGAGGCAGTTGGCCTACTGACACTTCTGCGTTAGCAAGCACAAAGAACCATAGGAATGTTAGACAAGTAATAATGTGATTGTTATTTCAGTTGTATTGGGGTTGAATTTTAATTATTGTGGATAAATGTGGAAGCCCCACATTTGTGCATTGTGGGGCTTTAGCTAGCAATAGGCCACCATGACAGACACATCTGTAGCGGTTTATAGCTTCTGGACACTGTTCATGTACATATATGGAGTCAATGCCCAATTGGACAGCATTCGAACAGCCATGTAACACACAGGGTACAAGAAATGCACGGTCAAATCTGGAACATACATTTCTTAAGAGTTTCTTACACATGGTTTGACAATTTCTAAAAGGTAAAACCATTCACATAAAAGTTGCCTTTTTAATGTTAAAGATATGTTAAATCTACAAAGCTTTAATTAAATGTTACATATAAAAACAGATAATACACTTGCTATGATCTAAAATTAACAGTAGATTCTTGCAATTTGAAGTCACACTACTAGTTTTACAACATTTAATAATAAAAAATAATAAAATGACATGATAAAATCCAACTAATGTCAGTTTTTGCAAAATTACACAGCATCCCAGCTGCAGGAATATTAATTTCTCTGCATCCGCAAATTTGCACTTACGCTAGCACTGCATCAATGAACCCTCTCTGAAGGTCTTGTGGAGGGAAGCAAGATCACATCCACAGAGATGTGCTGCCAGAAGCAGCTCTAGAAAGCAGACAAACCCAGTTTACTGTGAGGTGGCTGCTCGTTCTGAATGGATTACCTGGAAGCAGTGGGCAACTGGGGAGCAGGACTATACAGGACTATATGATAGACGAACAGCTTTTAGCTTACACCTTCAAGTTTCGAACAAGCACAAAACTCAATAAAAAGATTTTTCAGTATATAGGCTTTTTAAGACCCATTACTTCAAGTATAATATACCAAGCTTTGGCATGTAAATTATGGAGTGTGGAGACCTTTAATATAGAAGTAATTCCTAATGACGTTGCCATGCCCATTTCTACAGCTCAATGTGTAAAAACTACGTGAATAAGAGAGATAATAGTGGCTATTACAGCTAACTGCAATGGGAGCTATTGTACATCTGAGACTGCCATATTCATCCCCACTCACCAGTATGTTTTGCGAGGCTTTCTCTAACTGCAGTTAAACTGTCCTCTAACAAAACTCAAGAGTTACTCCCAGTGACGGAATATTTCACGCACTCTTGTCGGATGACCTCAAGTCATTTTTATAAAAATAAACAAAGTACACAGATGAGGAGTTATTTCACATGGAGGATTTTTAAAAATGGGAACCTCGGAAAAAAGGCAATCGGGTCTTCCTGAATACATCCTGACAGTCACGAAACTGCCAGGAAAGGGGGAAAACTTTGCTGCAAAGAGTGGAACCTCTTGATGCCAGATTTGGAAAATCTGTACACAGTGCTTTCAGCTGTGTAACTGCAACTGAACCTTCAGCTCTGATTAACACTGGTGTTCTGAAGACTGCATTTAACCTTCCCAAAACCAAATGGAAGAAAACAGTGAAGCTGTTTTCTTCCATTTGTTCAGCTCTCCATATGGTCTGAAAAAAGCAATGACAACACATAAAAACTATTGTGAAGGACTAGAATATGTTTGATTCAACAGCAGTAAATACTAACAACTGGTTATGCATCTTCCTTGACCTATTACAATCCAATACAACAGTGTAAGATGAGAAAAAGTCATTGTTGTGCTCAATCTGGCAGGGGAGACAGGCAGTGGACAAGGTGATTAGAATATAGATTTTGATGCAGTTGGCTATTCCAGGGAGCAATTTTGTTTTTCCTTTTGCTTTAGCTGTACCCAGAAGAAAGCACTTCCATCTGTCCTTGTGATACCTGGGGGTGCCTTGTGAAGACTGTAGGAGTTAGCTAGATAAAACAGAAGTATATATGGAGTACTTGTTGGAAAACTGATGAATGGATGTCTTCTCCATGAACACTCCTATTTGTCAAAAACCTGTTCCTCATTACCTTAAATTACCCTTCCAGCATTCATTTTCATCGCTGATCTTTATGTCATATTTACACTGTTGAGCATTTACAAAAATGCATTTCCAGAACAAGACATGGAACTCTAGAAATGTCTATTAGCACTACACTTATGTGTTAGCATACAGTTTTACTTGCTGCAGCTATGAGCAGAACCATATTAAGTATGGTATTCACATGGGCTTCACCATACTTGCAATACTGCCTTAATGATGCTGTGGGTGGATTGTTGGAGTGCATTTAAACCTAGCCATTAAATCCAGACTGTGACTGAACTGTTTCTCCATCTAATGAGGATAACGTAAGGATTTATGATACATTTATTTAGAACAAATTTTATTCCAGAAGTACCCCCAGGAGTCTTTGCATGTGAATGATGTCTCTGGTTTCAGCTATAGGTTTTTCACACTCTCTGAATGAAGGCAAGGCCATTGATAATATATTTGAAGTTTTCCATTTTAACTTTCTCACCAGAATTACCATTGTTAAAACCCTTAGGCCCAGAGAAATGGGGTTAGTTGGCACTTTGATTATTTTTATGTGTTCTACAGCTTAAGAGGTCATATATATATATATATATATATATATATATATATATATATATATATATATATATATATATATATATATATATATATATATATATATATATATATATACATACATACATACATATATATATATGAAGCTATATATGTACACTCCTTTAGCCTCTTTTTTTTCCAACAAATGCTTCAGAACACATTGGACGGAGCTTCACGGTATAGATGGACAATGACCTGAAGCATACTGCGAAAGCAGTCAAAGAGTTTTTTAAGGCAAAGAAGTGGAATGTTCTGCAACAGCCAAGTCAGTCACCTGACCTCAATCCCATTCAGCATGCATTTCATTTGCTGAAGACAAAACAGAAGGGAAAATGGACAAAGAACAAGCAGGAACCGACAGCAGTAGGACAGGTAACCAAATATTAAAAGTGACAATTTGATTTATGAATGTGTCAGTGGGGCTGCACAGTGGTGTAGTGGTTAGCACTTTAGCCTTGCAGCGAGAAGATCCCTGGTTCGCGTCCCGGCTTTCCCGGCATCTTTCTGCATGGAGTTTGCATGTTCTCCCTGTGCATGCGTGGGTTTTCTCCGGGTACTCCGGCTTCCTCCCACAGTCCAAAAATATGCTGAGGTTAATTGATCATTCTAAATTGCCCGTAGGTGTGAATGTGAGAGTGCTTGTTTGTCTCTGTATGTAGCCCTATGACAGACTGGTGACCTGTCTAGGGTGTCCCCTGCCTTCACCTGAGTCAGCTGGGATAGGCTCCAGCCCCCCCCCCCCGGATGGAATGTGTCAGTTTGTCCAATTACTTTTGGTCCCTTAAAAAGGTGGAGGGCACATCTAAAATGTGTTGCAATTCCTACACCATTCACCTGATTTGGATGTGAATACCCTCAAATTAAAGCTGAAAGTCTGCAGTTAAAGCATATCTTGATTATATACATATATATATATATGTGTGTATAAGCTAATTATTTTACACTATAAAACCAGAAAGAGGAAGAAAGACTGTCAAAACATACTAGTGTGGGGTTTTTTTTCTCAGATGTAATGATGTCCCAGTTAAGTGACCATGGAGAGTCAGACATAGCAAAACAGAGCTTTTGTTGTCTGTTGCCAAGTCTGTCAAAGCACACTATCAATTACAGCACATTCTCCAAAAATGATTGCTGACAAAATATGGCTTTGTTCTTCTCCAGCAGCCAAAAAATGAGGAGGGTGTTCATTCTTTTAGTCTTATTTTGTTTTTTCATTAAGGACAAAATTTTAAATGTGTATCATTTAATGTGGATATTACCACAGTCTGTAAAGCAGTAGCAATGGTTTGTAGCCTTTATTCATGACATTGCCTAATCTCTGATAAACAATATCTTCTTTCAGGTCTTCCACATCCAGTTCACAGCAGGAGACCACAGGATAGATGGAGAAACTACAAAAGAAATACTACAAAGACAGATTTATCTCAAAATATGCTCATATTCCAAAACTGTGTATTTCCTCATTATAACTATAGTGTAGATAAAGGTAGCATCACAACATCCATTCTAAGGTTAGGTTTATGTTAGAGTAAACATCCAGAGCTGAAGCCATACAGTGGTTTCTGAGAAAAATTGCCCCATTCCTTTAGGGAGACACACTTTCTGCCACACATACAGTGGCACAGCCTCACACACACACACACACACTAGTACATTTGCGAGTAAGTAAGTGAGGGTGGAGGGCACTTTCAAAGATGTTTTTATGACTTCCACAGTAACAAAAACTTACAATTAATCTCTTGCAGAAACAAGCATTAAGTCCATGAATAGTTTGTAATAATATACCTCTGGGAAGTACAAAGTATTGGGTGGAACTCTGTAGCTGCATTAGTAACAGCTCTCTTTGAGGTCTACTTAAACACTAGCCAGATGGAGGTGAAGAAAATCTGCTGACTTCACACACACGCTTACTTTTTCCAAGTATATTTTTGTCTGAATAAATGTTTTGATCTCTGTCTGGTCTGCAGGAAGCCAATCCCATTACATCCTTAGGAATTCCAAGATTTGATAAGCTTTTACTGCATTCCATGTACCTTGCGAAAGTCACATATTCCAGCTGACTGGATGTAGTTATCATTGCCATGGTGTTTCAGTAGTCCATGACTTTCACCTACCAATGAGCTTCCGGTGGAGCTTCTATTAGGGTTCACACTGTCCCCCACTGATCCTAACCGCTCTGTACACTCCCCAAAAACATCACTTAAGGTCAGAAATGGAGAGACAAGGACATGACCCCTCACCAGATTCCAACCTGTGAGCACTGCCAACTGTGTTCCTTTGAACAGCTGCATAAGCTTGAACCGCTGCTGCCTGGAGTTCAGTTCTGGTTTCTCAAGAAGAAGACAAAAGCTTACATTTTTTCACAGGCTGCAAAACAGAACTTAACAGATGAACTGCTTCTCATAAACATGTTGTTTCAGCAAAACTGTTTCAGTGGAGTGCAAAAATATATAGACTGACCACCCGATAGCACTGACAAATATATTTTCACACTACAAAATGTCTCATTCAGAACATATATAACAATTCTAAGGTGTAAAAATATTTCTTTTTAAATCTTTTTTATGCTACTACTAGATTAGAAATTCTCAAAAATCAACATAAGCACATATGGCAGTGTCAACAGTTAACAAACTAAGTTTTCAGTTAAAAGCCACATATGTTTCCACACTAATACATTTAAAGCTGCACTTTACACTGCAAGTGTTTTTGTTGTTGTTGTTGAAGCATTTTTAAACGTTGTAACAAAATTGTGAATTTGACATGTCTAAGTCAGTAATGTTGTCAGGAAACTGACTGTAATCCAAGGCTTTGCAGAAATATCATTCCTAATGTTGTTTTTACTGTTCTCAATTGTTTGTGTTCAGCAGTATTCATTCCTGTTGGTTTATTATATTGCTTCAGCAAAAGAACTTATCGGTGTGTGTCTCCAAACTGAAAGGTATCTGTTTAAATTAAGGCACTGCAGCTACAAATATTTCAGTCTCCCAGTATGTCTGCAGTTGTAGTGAAACTTCACTTAGGGTGAGAAATGATCGAACCTTCCGTAGTTTTCGCTAAAGTAGCGTTTCAGCCATGTTTTTCAGTTGCCTATCTTACACATGCCTTAAACAGATACTCTCCTACAGATATGTTCTACACAGGCAGCATAACATAAGCAAAAGCATTTTTCTACACGTCAAGTGTAATTTACCTGCATTTACACGCGTCACTACAGTGACTGTACACACCACTCAGGAGTGAAAAAGCTAGCACTTCCTGTGTATGTTTTTCAGATTTTAAAAATCCTTAAATGTCTGTTTTATTTATCAGTTAATATTCTGGAAAGATACAACTATTAATAAATCATTAATAAATCAGAGACCTAATGCTGCATCACAGCAGCATGAGTTCTCCAGCAAGGAACAGAAACATGATTATCACCAGTGTTTACACAATGTCAATGCAGGGATTTGCATCCATCAACTTAAAGCATTTTTATTCTTCTATATTACAAAAAACACCAAGTTCAAATTAACACTTTGGTGAGGATCACATCTAGGGCACACACAAAGCAATTCTGCCCACAATACTAAAAACACGTATATCATTAGCAACATTCTGAGACCCGCAATGACAATGGATAAAATGATTCATTCAGCAGCCAGCAAGCCAGTTTTGATAGCAGACCTGTCTTGACACACATTCTAACAGGCAGGAGGTGGTGGTATGTGTGTGTGTGTGTGTGTGTGTGTGTGTGTGTGTGTGTGTGTGTGTGTGTGTGTGTGTGTGTGTGTGTGTGTGTGTGTGTGTGTGTGTGTGTGTCTTTCCTAAAAAGCAGTCTGGATTTGGTTGCAGGAAAATAACATTTGGTCACATACTGAACATGCTGTCCTCAACCTGATCCAGGTACACTTAACAAGGTTAGTCTGAGCATGAAAATGTGCAGAGACAGAAGAATGCACTCTGTCACACTAAAATGCACAAACACACGCACACACAAACACACACACATACACACACACACACACTTACACATCCAGAGAAACCCTACAGGAATAACAAAAACACATGAGGTCCGCTTTAGGCAAAAATAAAACTTGATTTGACACGATTCAGCATGACTTAATTCATAAATCCATTCATAACCTGAGGCATCATGAATTTGTGTGGGTTAACGTTAATAAACAAGTTGTTAAAATGTTGTTATTTTTTATACTCAGTAATACAGCTTTAAAAATTGTCAGTATTTTTTAACACTTGATATACTTTACCATTTTTAGCTTACTTGTTAGAAATAACAGCTTCAGCTGCTATGTTTATCATAAAACCTCTATCAAACCTAATAATGAAGAATGAATGAATACTGAACTGAAAAATATTGAGTCTGGGTGACTAAGAAAGCTTTATTTATACAGTCGTGAACAAAAGTTTGCATACGTACACTTGTAAAGACCACGTATATCATGGCAGTTCTGACTTTCCAACCACTCCTAAAAATCTTACTTTTCAATGATGATTAAAACACATTAGGTATTATTTCCAGTCACTCTCCCTCATTTGGTGATGGTAAATTGGTTTTACTTGCATGTCTAATTTTCATCATCCAAAAATGAAGCAGAGATTGATGCTTAACTGACAGTGCCTGTGGAATTATTAAAATTAACATAACATTACATTACAGAAAGGCTTACATTAATAATAACTGTAAGCAAATAACTAATTGTAATTATTCTTATAAAATGAACCAGTGTTGTTACTTGACCTTTGAGTTTTCTACTCCCTGTAGCATCTCTATTGGAGCCAATGGGGCTCGGATGCTAGCATTAGCTGCTTTGCTAAAGCTATCAAACAGGTTTCTCTGTTTTATGTTTATGGAATTTTGTACTTCTGAGGGTTTCATGAGGTTGCTGTTGTTACCTTCTTTACACACAACTACCTTTAGACACAAATAGCATGTAGCTGCGCTGTTAATAAATCTAGAAAAGTGAGCCCAAACTATCGCTTTCCATCATTATGCAGCTGTGGAGAGCAGCCAGCAGCGGTAAGACAGTACAGTGTCATTCTTCACTCCCTGACGGTTGCAACTTCGTCATCATTAGGTTACAGTTTTGGTCTACTTTAGCTTGAAATAACGTTGCACAATTTATGTCATAAATACCAACAACAGCACTGTTTGTCAAGGAGCTAAACGGTACTGAATTACTGACCCAATCACATACTGGTAACAATTAATACTGGTGTTGGGTACCCATCCCTACTAATGAGAGCGTCAAACGGGCCTGATTTAAATTAGTTCTGAGAAGCTACCAACTGTAGTCAATTGTAATCACACACAAGAAGTTAAGAGGTCATGCTAATAAGAAAATTAGATCAATACAGCTTTCTACATTACCAAACCCAATAACTCAAGTTGCTGTATGTATATTTTTGACCCAGTCGTATTTCCAAAAGACCTACACTGAATTCATGAAAGTATCAAAGTGCATGATTGTTTTTTGTGACAAAGGCGTTTTAAAGTTTCAAAGATTCCATTGAGAATTGAGTTATAGGAGTCATTGAAAAATGAAGCCTGTAATGATAGATATGGTCTTTACAAATACATGTAAACTTTTTTTCACAATTTATAGTATACCTAGTAGTGAAAATGCAGAGAAAGAAACAAAAGTGCTGTATGCAGAAAGACATGATAAAATTGTGAGGAAAAAAAAATGTAAAAGGTGATTGTGTTTCTCAGTTAACACACAAAGTATTGTTAAAACATGACTCTGGGTGGGGATCACTGCTACATGAAGGGTGGGCGAACTTGGTCATCATAGTTAGTGATAAATCATAAAAGTAAATGTAGCTGTGGAAACAGTGTTTTACTGTGCCTATTAAAGTTTAAGATATTTTGTTGACCCATCCATCCACCTGAGCATCCTACTTCCTGTCTCAGTGGATGTTTATTTTTGTCATTACTCAAGCCCCCCAACAACTAGCCAGGCTCCTAGCTTTACAAGCCAGTAAGAATTTGACCCAGGTGTTATGTAACACCTAACTAACAATAATCATTCAGCTAAATCTGTAATTAACAGTGCAGAGCTGTCAATCACACATGCAGACAACATTTTTCTCCTGAAGGAGTGAGAACAACAGCAGCTCACTGGTTCTCAGAAAAAAACAATCCATTCAGAACAGTGCAGAAATCAGGAGCTTTACAGTCATGGTGAAATGAACCATCTTTGCAGTGTTTTACCTGAAAACCAAAAGGTATACTGTATGGACATGTGAGATTGATTCATTTGGTAAAAGCAGGCACAATATGGGACCTTCAATGATTACTATGTTCACAGGAGGAAAGGAAAGCTCATTAGTGCTGGTGTGGTTGTCTGACACTTTCTCGAATAAATGAGATTCTAATCCTGACCTGACATGATTAAAAACAGTAATTCCAATATACATCTTTTGTGACCAAAATAGATAATGTTGCACTGGAACGCAATGAAATAAGTATAAATTTTAGTGTGCTGAATATAAGAGCGACCTCAGTTTTGAAACCTGCTGGCTAAAATGAAAGATCAGAGGCAGCAGAATGATCTGAGACTGACTGACAGGCCGACATGCTCTCCTTTAAGCTGTCTCTCTCTCTCTGATCAATATGTCACAATGATGAAATGATGTAATCTCTCAAGAGTTACATTAAAGAACAGGAAAGGGAGAAATAACCTCATTAAAGCCAGCAGTAGCATCAACAACAAGCATGAAGTACGATCCTCAGCAAGCCCTGCAGCCACACTGTGATCCCTGCACAGTCAGAGAATATACCATCTGAAAATGTAAGTGTGATGAAACTGAAACAAACGCTGCAGTGCCCTAAATGATGAAACTTATTTGAACATGATTATTATTTTGGTGGTGTTTGTGTGTGTGTCTGTGAGTGTGTGTGTATGTGTGTGTGAGTGTGTGGTGTGTATGAGAGGAAGCTTGATTATTATAATGATGGTAGTGGATACAGTGGAAACATTTTTTTTAATCTATAAAAAGGTCACATAGAAATATCTTTCTGTGTGTGTTATGTGCTGTCTGCAGTAAAGTAACAGAAATATAATGGCCTTGTCTTACATTTTAGTCATTATGGTCTATGGCCTTTGAATAGGTGAAAGAAAGAGAGGGATATGTCATGCAATACAGGTCCTTGGTTGTAATTAAAACCATGGATATCTCACATACACTACCGGTCAGAAGTTTGAGAACACCCCAATTTTTCCAGTTTTTTATTGGAAATTATGTATGTTAATGTCTCATTGTACTCTGAAATGAAAGCATTGAACAAATAAACAAATTAGATTAAAAAAAAATCTAAACCAAAATGTATTCTAAACTTTTGACACATCAATGTAGCCACCTTTGGCAGATATAACAGCTGAAGACACTCGTGGCATTCTTTAAACAATGGAAATCAAATATTCTTCAGAAAGTTCTTCCCAACTCTGTTGCAGAAGTTCCCATAAATGTGTGGCACTTGTAGGTTCCTTTGCTTTCACTCTTCTGTCCAGTTCATCCCAAACCAGCTCCATGGGGTTTAAGTCCAGAGACTGTGCTGCCACTCCATGTTTTCAAGCTTATCATCTTGTTCTTTTCTCCTAAGGTAGTTTTGGCATAGCTTGAACTTATGTTTTGAGTCATTATCTTGCTGTAGGATTAACTCCTGATCCACTAGGAACATACCAGAGGGTACTGCATGGTGCTGCAGAATGCTGTGGTAGATGTTTTGGTTCAGGGTTCCTCTCACTCTGTACAAATCACCGACCCTGGATCCAGCAAAACAGCCCCAGACCATCATGCTTCCTCCTCCATGTTTGACAGTTGATGTCACACACTGAGGAACCATCCTTTCGGGTACTCGACAGCAAACAAAAATCCTGTGTAATGAACCAAAGGTTTCAATTTTTTATTCATCAGTCCATAATACTTTCTTTCAGTCTTCAGTAGTCCACTGGTGGTGTTTCATGGCCCAGGCAAGCCTTTTTTGTCTTGCTACAACTCCACCTGTCATACCTGCAACTCAAACTCTTCTCTTCACAGTTAAAACTGAGACTTGTTTCTACGACAACTTTTCAGATGTGCTTGAAGCTGTTGTCCTGTGAGCTGCCTATCACCAAGCTGTTGACTCTCAGAAACTTGTCTTCTGATTCTGTTGTGGTTTTGGGTCTTCCAGGCCTCTCCCTGTCAGAGTTTCTCACCAGTTTCTGAGTGCCTTTTGATGGAGAAGAAAACTGTACTCACTGACATCTTGACTTTCTTTACAATTTCTCTGTAGGAAAGATCTAAATTTTTTTTAGTGTTATGATAGTCCGTCTCCCTTCTATTGTTAATTGCCTTTTCCTCGCCATTTTTACAACAACACACTACTTTCTGCAGTACAATACTGTTCAAATAATGCTCTCAAGGGTATGGTGCCACGGTGTGTTCCACCACTACTTTTATGCAGACAGAGGGGGTTGGAAGAAATCAAGAAAAGTTGGGACACCTGTAGGATTTGGTAGCAGCTTGATCAACCTCCATTGCTGCAGAACAGCTTTAAGTTAATTCATTTCTTGTTCCCTGAAAAAGGCCTTTTTGTATAATTCTTAAATGTACATTATTATTTTTGTTTTAGGTAATTTGACCTTTTTTTTAACCTCTGGCGGTTCACCACTTACTTTTGTACCATTTCAAGCTATTCATTGGACTTGAACTACTTGAATTACAATAAAAAACTGGAAAAACTTAGATGTTCTAAAAGCTTTGACCAGTAGTGTACGTCTGATGAAAATATAAAGACTGTATTTTGATCAAAACAACACAATACAAGTGGGTCATGGGGGCAGAAAGTAATTTCAGATGTCCTTCTCCACAGCATTGCCGTCCAGTTCCTCCTGACTGAACCATGCCTGAACCACTCCAACGGACTCTTTTTGAGACAAATTAGAAGCGACTCCACTCTGAGCTCCCTCTAAATGTCTGAGCACCTCACCCTATCTCTAAGGCTGAGTCCAGCCACCCTACGGAGGGAACCAATTTGTACCCACAATCCTGTTCTTTTGGTCACTACCCAGAGCTTAGGACCATAGGTGATGGATGGAGCATAGATCAGATGGTAAACTGCTGCTAATGTTGCACCAAAATCATCTATCCATCTCACAGTTATTTTTCTTGTCACTTGTAAACAAGATGCCAAGACATTTAAAATCCTCAGTTTGGGGCAGCAGCTTACCTCCACCCCCAGTGGAGCAATCAACCAGTTTCCAGCAGAGAACTGTGGCATTAGATTTGGAAGTGCTGACTTTCATCCCAGCCACTTCACACTTCGTTGCAAAACATCCTAGTGTGAGCTGAAAGTCACGGTCTGATGAAGCCAACAGAACCAAATCATCCACAAAAAGTAGTGCACTCAAATCCCCAAACCGACACCCCCCTCATCCCAGCTGCGCCTTGAGATGTCCATGGATGTCAAAAAGAATGAGATGATACCATTTTGAATTCATTAAGAGTTCAGTGGTATTGCACAGTAGGGTTTTGTGAAATGTACGCTGTACATTCCAAAGTCAAATTTCAACTTGATAGGATGTTTCTGTTAGGGTAACAGGAGAAATGGCTCTGGCGCCTGCTACCTCATTCATGTTTCTAGTCTAGCAGTTGTGATTCTCAGTCCTTGTTGACAGAGCACAGAGCCAGCAGGTTCCCATTGATGTGCTAAATAAATATACAAGGCACTTCTTTTAATCGCTTCTACCAATTAAGAATGTTGTCCTCTTGAGGTACAGCAACTATGCTAAGGGGAAGAGTGAAGGAAGAGTGAGAGAAGGTCGTAGAGTTGACAATGTAAAAGTTTCAAAGAGAACGACCTCCTGTGCCAAGACAGGCAGTCATACAGAAATAAAACTGTGGTGCAACTTAATTGGTAACTAGAATAGATTCCCCTAACATGTTCCTGCACAATAAAATACAGCATCTAGGTTTAGCCTCACTTTGAAGAGGTATGAACTATCACACATTCACACATAAAATGCAAGTCCTGATTTATAAGACTGCTATTATATCAAACCCTGATGTTGTTTATGACATTTATGACATTTAACATATTGCATTCTAAAAGGATAAGGAGTCCTTTCCCAGTCAATGTTCACATCGTTACCAACAAAACAGTGTATTACTGAAGAAAAGGTCACCAAATCAATGGTCAATGAAATCTTAAAGGATAGGGGAGAACAATATTCTGCATTTCTCTTGTTGCCATCAAATCAAAGGAAAAGACCAAAGTCAGAGTGTTAACTCATTTCTGTGATGTCCTTTCCCATCAATCCCTATCAACTGATATAGAAGCCCATTGTTTCATCAGTTAATAAACATAAAATCATAAAACTGTAAAACAGGACATCAACTAGATATTGTAAATTGTGAAAGACACACCAATCTTTTATTTTTTCCCACTGCTGATGCAAAACCGAAAGACAGCTGCAGAAAAATGGAAAATAGTGATATAAGTACAGTGCTGACAGAATGGAATTCAGATGACAGATGTTGCTGTTATTCAGCATGAACATGCAGCACAAGTTTGTACAAACTGCTGCTGAGCGTCCTGCTTTGGCCTCTTCCACAATGTCCCCTGTCCACTGGAATGACAGACTCCCATTTTACTGATCTAGCAACCACTACAATCTGCCCATATTAATCCTGACACAACGGGAACATTTCCTAACCTCTGGTTATTACTAGCTCCGATTTCTTCTGGGGAGAAAGAGGTGGGGTGTAGGCTCGAGAAAATACTCATATATTACTGTGTCCCTTTTATCAGTGACTAGTAAGGAACAGATTTGGCTGATATAATGAAAAGAAGGAAGGTAGATACACTGCGTAAGCAAGAGGCCAGAAGCCGAGAAGCAGGATTTAGGGTCACTGAGGTCATTTCAGGTTTATCCCTGAGTTTTCAGGGCTACATAGTTGTGGCAGATGTTCTAAGAGGAAGAGTGGAACAAAACCTGCTCCTTACCAGGGTGTGTTCCAGAAAGCAGATCAATGAGCATAAAAGCAAAACCTACTGACCAATCAGTTCTCTTGGAAATTAGCATCAAGATTCCTCGAAGATCCCATGGAGTTTGGTGAACTGATAATGAGAAGGTCAGGTAGGAAGGTAAGAGTTTTTGTTTTCATTTTTCTTCACTTGACAAGTATAGATATGAGAGATACAGATTCTTAATCAAGGGAACTCTAGTCTTCGTTGCTTTAGGCTATTTTTTTCCAACCAATTGCAAGAAAGTTCAAGGCATTTTCATTGTTGTAATTGCCGTTGTATAGCAACAGCCAATAATCCCATGAAACAGATACTAAAAAGTCACTAGTGTCTTGTATTTCTTGACCTTACTAGGTTTCCTGTAAGGCTACTTAGAGGTTTGAATTGTGTTTTTATATTTGTTCGTTCCCTGCTTCCAAGAGTGTGTAACATTTCCAGGGCTGATAAAGAATAGGGCTAAATTTCTGTCATACATGTCATAAGAACAGGCTACATATAAGCAGCACATTCATTTAAGTCAACACACAATTATAAATATAGTCAGATTAGTGTGTGCCTTAAAAATACAGCAGTGATATAAATAAGCCTAGAATTTAACACATACAGCAAATTTTTTCCAGCTTTCCTTCTTGGCTTTGGCTGCAACAGCTGTTTTGCTTTAAGCCTTTATCATGTTTTTAAATTTGTCAGTATCTGATATTTCAGGGTTGGGATGCACATATAACACTTGATAGCATAATGAGCTTATTTTTCTAAAGCATGCAAAGCTAGGTTACAGTTTTAAACATTGGCGTAACCCGATCACAAAATTCTGAGTATCTGAGGAGTTTTAATAAGACAAACAAAGACATACTAATACAAACTTCAAGCATTCACAATTGCCGACGTGCCAAGAGCTCTGCATCTCCTTAAGACATGAATAATGACCTCGCAGTCAGTTACAGTCACAGAGAGCTGCAACACCGCTATAAAGATGTGCTTCATTCGGACTGAGAGTGGGTGTGTGGAGGTGGGCACATCTGGAGAGGTGAGGAGGGAGTGTGGAAGGAAGAGAGGAAATAACTGTTGATTCTTGTGGAGGTGTTGCAGGCCTAAACCAAAATACCGAACAAACTCACTACCTATTTATTTCATTCCTCCCACAGTCTGCATGCACAGCAGCAACACTCCTTCTAATATGCTTAACAAAAAGCGTAACTAAACAGCTACCGAATCTCAATTTCCTGATAAATGAGTCCTGACACAGCACAGAGCTGCTTTGATATCTTTCCTAGAAACATTGCGGATGTTTTTTAATAAGATCACCTCATCTCAGTGTGCCATATTTCTGTGGGAACTTTGCCAAATGGCCCAGCATTTGAAAGTCAGATGAGAGGAAGACTTAAACACACACACACACACACACACACACACACACACACACACACACACACACACACACACACACACACACACACACACACACACACACACACACACACACACAGAGAGAGAGAGAGTCAGTAAAGCCAAACCGCACTTTATTTGCAAGTCCAATGTGTGAAGGTGAGGTATGAAATGGTTGGTTCGTTGAGCTGGCCTGTCAGGAACACAAGATGGAACATTTTGCACTCCCCTATTAATCTGGCTAAATCTCCTCAGTTTGGCAGGTTTGTTGATCTTTAAACCTGTAATGTGGCTGCCCCAGCACATCATACTATTTATCCATACAGCTAAGGTGCCATCAGAGCTACACAAATGGACCAGTGCTAAGACAGAGGCATGAATCCTTATAGCCAAACATATTTGCACTTGCACAACACCTGTTGCACTCACAACTACATTTCCTGTTACATTACAACTTTCTCATTCTGTTATTGCAACCCTTCTTGTTTTGCTCGTAGCTTTTTCTCCTGTCCATGCCTCCTGAGACTGAAGCTTTAATGCCCTTGTAGGGAGCGATCCTTGGAAGCGTAATAATTTAATCTCATTTAGTCCTCAAAGAAGATGGTGTATTAGTGTGTAATGGTTTGAATTAGGTGATGTTCTCTAGACTTAAATGCAGGGTGAAGCCATCCTTTAATCTGATAAGCTCCAGCTGGTCGTTAAGAACAACACAGCGCTGCTGGATATCGTTCAACTGATTCAACTTATACGACAAACTTCACTACACGAGTGATAATTTAAAAAATCTCTTGAAAGTTATGAGAAGCCAGTATTCCAGTGCTGAGTGTGTAATGTGTGCCTTCAAAAAACAGATCTGATAAGACTTTGATCTCATGAAACTTTCCATACTACTGAACCTGTTATTAGGAGGTCCGCTTCCTTGGCCAATAGAACAGTCGATTATAAAAAGACAATTCACAGCACCACGCATCACCTGGTGGGAAGAGTGACCAGCAGCAGGTGTGTTATTGCACCACAGAAAGTTGTTTCCCAGCATAGATGCAACAACCCAGTTATGGGACTCTGGGACTAAAAATTAGACACCTGTTGACTCCAACAGCACATTCCCCAATCTGCCACCATCTGTGTATCACTAATGTGCTCTGTTGCCTCCAAGTTCCTATTAAGTACAGAGTAAATATCAGACTCAGACTATTTGGCAGATCAGGGACCAAAGAAGTCCAACGCTGGCACAGTGCTAGCACCAGATTTTCTGTCTATCATTTAGTTTATGGTACTTTGATAAAATAACTGCATTTGTGAATGTGCAGCTTGTGAGCAAGGTATAAACTACAACACAAAGTTTGACAAAATGATCTAAACTCAAGGTTAGGGTTTTTAAGAGTTTAGTTTTCAAACATGGAGTTAACTGTCATTGAGATTACTTAATTGTCATCCCATAAAAAAAAAAGTTAAGAGTTCAACGATGTGCGTTTGTGCTGCATGTGAGTGGTATTCATCATCTTTGTCTGTCCACTGCCTCCATAATAACTGAACAAACTGCAGCACATTCACTGATGAAGACCATGAGATTGGACTGAAGTTGCTCAGACTGAAAAACAATGATGTAGTAAAAGGTGCAATGCTTTTACTCAAAATACAGGCTTTAGGGTACCTATGGGCACAGTGTGTCTTTTAGGTCCAGAGCAATAGCATTACTTTCAAAATACTTTCAAAACATTTGCCACACTGGAATAAATTCTGACTAATCCTTTATTTATGGGCCTAAATGATGTCACCCTCTATGGAAACTGAAACTAAAAAGACCTCAGGCTATAAACTACAAGACGTGTCCATGTATTTGGGTTTCAGTGCTCACATCTGAAGGATTTATCACAGGATGAAATGTAACAATAATAGTATAGAATTTTACTTTTTTCATCATACAGTGAAATTCATCATCACTGAGCTCTCTGGATTATATGACAGGGTTTATCTGTCAACCAATACACATCGATCAGGCATAACATTATGACCACCTGCCTAGTATTGTGTTGGTCTCCTTTATGCTGCTAAAACTCCTCTGAGCCAGTGGGGCATGGACTCAGGACCTCTGGGGATGTTCTGTAGCACCAGGATGGTGGCAGTGAATTCTGTGGGTCCTGTGGGTTGCAGGGTGGGAGCTACCTAGATCAGGCTTATCCTGGCACATCCCACAGATGCTCAATAAGATTTGGATCTGAGGAGTGTGGAACCCAGGTGAACAGCTTAGCTCTGTCATGTTCCCTGGGACACTCCTGAGCAGTTTTTGAGGTGTGTCGTGGTGCATTGTCCTGCTGAGGGTGGAAACTGGCATCAAGGACTGCTGTTGCTATGGGGGTGGAGGATTGGGGGGTTGCTTGACCTGCAATGTTTAGGTGGGTGGTACATGTCAAACATCCACACAAGTGTCAGGACTCAAGGTTTCTCAGCAGAACATTTCACTGAACTGTTGCCATCAGGCAAACGTTTCAGGAGCATCAAAGGAAGAACCACCAGACTGATAAACGGCTTCACTCTACAAGCAGTCAGAATACTAAACTGCTGATCTGGTTTTTGGATCCTGGAGAAACGCTCTCTCATCTGATATGATGACTATAAAGCTTCATTTGATTAGATTTTTGATTTGATTTTGATTACAAGATGAGCGATGTTATTCACTTCACCTGCCGGTGGTCATGATGTTGTGGCTGATCAGTGTTCATACACATATTCTGTACCAGGTCTTAATAGCTTACCTGTTATACATCTTTGTTTTCACTGTTGCTTTACCTTCATGACTATTGCGAAGCCTTTGTCTACATTACCTCACTTTTAGTTTTATCCTTGAATGAAAAGGCTGTTTATAATTTCAAGAGAAAAGGAAGGATTCTCCAATTTACAGATGTACAGTCATTTAACTTGCTGCTGCAACATGTATATGTGATAGATATCATCATATTTCTTTGAAAAAGTAAAAATGTAGACATGCCGCACCTAACTTCATGTCAATCTATCAAGCAACTGTCAGGAAATTTCAGTCTGGGGCGAAGTTGTGGTTGACTGTCTGAAACTTACTAGGGCAAGTCTGTATGTCAGTTAACAATTAAATCAAGATGAAGGAGAAGGGATGAAAAATGTCTGTAATATAGTATGGCTGGGTAGTAAATATATTCATTTCCCACATGCAGGGGATGATAGTTTACCTGTCTCTTTCCTTCTTTCACAGGAATGTTGCTACAATGTAAATGGATCTACATTTAATGGTCCTTATAAATCTCATGAGAAAAGAGAAAGTTGTACTTTAGTTTGGTATGAGAGACGAGTAATTGAGAATATGGAACACATCATAAATTGTCTTAAAGGGAATTGTATGTGTGTGTCTGTTTGAGCCACTGCACTTCCCTGTGTGTGTCGACTATTACAGAGCCCCGCTGCTATAAAGACAGCAGCAGACCCATAGCAGCTGCAAGGCTGGAGCAGGTGGCAGTGTGGAGGGGATTTTTATAGAAATTACCACCCTCTAAAACCTGCATGCCATTACCTTTACAGCCATGTATATCTGCGAAACATGAGCAATCAGAGACATGATCAGCTCCTGCCTGTCATGAGGAAATGTGGGTGATTGTCTAACACACAGAAACATGTTAAAACACACAGTTCTTGGCAAGGACACGACAATTAATTTCCCATTTAGCATTCCGCTGAGTGTGTGTGTGTGCGTGTGTGTGTGGAGGTGGGGGGGGGGTCTTCTTCTGCACACACACACACAAATGCACACACACGCGCACGCACACACCACACATAAATGTGTATGTGCATGCACATCAGCAGAATTCTAGAGACAGCACGTGTCAGTGAACAGGCCATGCCACATCACTGCTATGAACCAGATGTTTAACTCAGAAAACACTGTGAAAACTATGACTGCCCTTCTAGGAATCCCTCTACACATTATCACCTGCTTTCTAGATACATTATTACCAAAAAAAACAGCTCTAGATATGCCTTTCTTAGAAAAAGTAACTCCAACTATTTTCTTTTGGGTTACACACAAAAGATACTATTTACATATGTGGTAAATATTGCAGATCTAAATCTACCACTGACAGGAAGTGAAATAATAATAGCAGAACCTTTGATGTTTTTTTATTAAAGGCAGACCCTGAGGCAGACTACTGAAAAAGAATAACAGCTGCTACAGCGTACTGTTGTTCAGTCCTTGGCGCTTGAAGCTGCACCTTGAGAAACACGTTAGGTTTAAAGTCTGACACTGTAAGCTGAGGTAAACCTCTAATGCAGAGCTAATTTTTTATGTTTATGTTATGTTTTACTTCAAATGTATGAGGTATCCTGGAAAATCCACTGCTTTTCTGTTCCTTTAGAGCCAGAACAATAACCAGTGTCTCGTTAAACCTAGATTAAGTTTAATGACGGCTCTGGATTTGAAAGATTTTCAACATGATTCTGATATGATAAAATTTAGCTGTTCAGTGGCTCCGGTAGATGCAAAGTCAGTTATAGACCTGTGTCCCTGTCTGTGCAGTCGTCCAAGTGTAAATTGTATGTCCCCAATTAGCAGTCCTTATAACTGACAGGACAATCATTCTTTCTGCTTGCTCTAATTCACGCCACACTGCAAGCCCCTGTTCATACATTAGCCCACCTTAGAAACTTAGTCAACTATCCCATGAAGTAACTTAACCTGTAAGTTTTTAATATTTTTTAGCCTCCATTTCTATAATGTTTGGTCAATATTCACCACAAAAACTCATGCTGTTTAGTTGCTGCATTACATGTTCTTGTAACCCAGGATGCATTGTGCAAATATTTTTACAGCTTAAAAGTCTACACAACAACTCTGAATGCGGCAACCTTCACGAACATTTCTCACCGAGGGAGTGTGTATTGTGTATTTGCCATGGTCTTACTTAATCGTGTTCTTATGTTGTAGACAGAAGGAAGTATAACTCAGTTTAGATTTTTAAGGAATACTTAAAAAAATGTCTGTGTGATTTTGACATTTGATTGAATTTTGGAGAAGCTTTATGTTTTCTGTGTTTGACCAACTCAGAAAAAAAAGGTTGATATCTTTTTCATCTTTGTGTGTCCTCAACAGAGGGAGGTGCAGGCAGTGTTTATCCTTGCTTAGCACAAAGTCTGAACGCAGCATCTGACAGCAGGAATCTAGACCCCTGGGCAGGTGTTTCAACTTTAAAGCCTCTCCAGTACATCATTCAGACCCAAAGACTTGAAGGTCTTACGTAACTCTACACATGTACCTTAATTTGTCATGGTTACTACAACCTCCAGTCACATGGACACACAACCTGTGGATCTATCCACAGCAGAAATATAAACAATAGATAGGATTGTGGGGGCTGCATTGTTTCCTGTCCTGTTATGTCAAAAATCTGTCTTCGGGACATGAGGAAATGTCTCATGGTCAGTCTGGGGCTGTTTGGTTTTGCTACATTTGGTATCATGTTAAGCCAAAGACAGCAGTCTGAAGTTGTTACTGAAGCAGTGTGAGACTGACAACCCCCTGGGAGGACATGAGAGGAAATGTGAGAAGGCCACAGAAAAACCATGTTCTGAACCCCACTGAGCACACGTGCTGAAGGAATACACTGCTCTTACATACATGCACTTATTCTTAGTATCACATGTTCAGTCAAAAAGACTTCCAGGCATACATGTAGCTGCCATGCAGGACTGGAGGCATGTGGCAGGTTTGTGGAAAGTCGTTTCATTTTACGATGATCTGAAATAACTGAGTTACAGCTGTTGAGTTGAGTTACAGTTTATAAGATTTTTCAGTTTGCACATATTTTAACCAAACCCCTGCTCTGCAACTCACAGGATCTAAGGGATTTGCTGCCAATGTCCTGGTGCCAGACACCACAGGACCCTCCAGATCTCCTGTGTCCACGCTTAGGCAGGTCAGAGGTGTTTTGGTGGTTCTAATGCTGTAGCTGACTGGCTATGTACTTATTTCCCTCACGCAGTTAACCATTGTAACAATTTTCAAAATAAACAGAAACATCATTTAGAACAAGAGCAACAGAGCTTATTTTTTCCTTGTTGTTTTAGAAAATTAATTCAATAGTAATCATAGTTTAAAGCACTTAATAGGAACTCGGTGGAAATAAAGGCTGAAGACAAATAGCTAAAGTGATTAATCTAATAACTAATGATCAACTGCCTGAATGAAAGTGACTTTTCCACAATAATGCTGGGTACACGCTCTTGGATATCAACAGTAAACTGAACTTCCATTGACAGATAACAAGCAATATGACCATGTACCCTTTGGTTCCGGGAAATTTTGATGAGAAATTCTGTACAGTTTTCAGTCATATTAATTCCAATAAATTATCAGTTAGCCAAGTAACTAACTGATACAAAAACTAGGTAATTATGTGGTGATACCATACAGGTGGAACAAGAAGATGATAGCTCAGAATATTTTGGCAGTATGAAGGTTTAGTCCTTGTGCAATGTGTTTTGTAACAGTAACACTTAAGACAGCTGTGGTCCTTTACAGTCAAAACAATCTGTTATCAGAGTATTAGTCCATTTTATTGCTACAGCTATTAATTTTTTTCAGTAGTTTTACATTGTTACCCCATTATGAGTGGAAAAAACCCACTGACTCCTGAAGTGGAACTTTCAAAATTTTCATTATATTAGATTGTAAAATCTGCCAAAACAAGATGCAAGCAGATATTCTCATTTAATTGTTGCTTTTTTTTTTTTTTTTTTTACAAAAATTAAACAATTTTGAATTTCAATAAATGGAAATAAACATCATTTTTAGTATTTGTGTTTTCTTGTCTTCACTCACTCTCTCTTTTTCTCTCACATGCACACACAGAGAAGCACATAATGGATGGCTGCTAAAGTGCTGGAGTCCACTAAGAGAGGACCAGCAAATCTACTGCCTGCACTCTGAAGGTCAGCATAGTCGTCAGTCACTGCACTGCATCCCACTCTCTGCCCATCAAAGGCCCTGACTTCTTTAACTGGGACTCCTGACAGCAATTTACCTTGATAACAGAATGGAACAACTGAGAGCGAGTTTGTTGTTCTATAATCAGAAAGTTGGTGCATCGTCAAACAGTTTCTGTGTTACTAACCACATGGCAGAATAGAATAAGCTCCGTCAGTCAGCTGGTTTGACTCGCAGTCAGTGCAACATTTTGGTGCAGACTTAAATCATGTTGATACACATATATGGATAGACTCCCATAAAATTTGATATCAAAGCCATGATTCCCAGAAGATAAATCCTGCTTCACTTTTCTTGTAGAAAAACAGCAGATTTTTCTTGTTGAATGACATAAATAGCATCACTATGTATAAGAGACTATAGCAGTTACATTCTGATGACATTAGTAAGCTACTGATTAACAACACACTGTAACACAGAACATTTAACATATTACATGAAGTATAATGGTGACTCACTGATTTGTAAAGCATCATTAAACATGAGGAGTTACATTTTTGCAACACGGTTAATGGTTAAAAATTAGTTTTCAAATCATCTATAAGCATTATTGATGGATGGATGGATGGATGGATGGATGGATGGATGGATGGATGGATGGATGGATAGATGGATGGGTGGATGGATGGGTGGATGGATGGATGGATGGATGGATGGATGGATAGATGGATGGGTGGATGGATGGGTGGATGGATGGATGGATGGGTGGATGGATGGATGGATGGATGGATGGATGGATAGATGGATGGATGGATGGATGGATAGATGGATGGGTGGATGGATGGGTGGATGGATGGATGGATGGATGGATGGATGGACAGATGGATGGGTGGATGGATGGGTGGATGGATGGATGGATGGGTGGATGGATGGATGGATGGATGGATAGATGGATGGATGGAAGGATGGATTGATTGATTGATTGATTGATTGAAGTCAATATGGTCTCATGGTCTATAACAACATTTAAATAGCTAATACTTAAATGTATTACTAAATCAACTAACAATTATTGGTAACATTCATTTGGAACCATTAAATCTTTTTCTTGGTGGCCTTTAAGAGTGATTATTTTTTGCATCCATTATGGATTGTGTCTGATCATCTTATTGAGCACATTTATGAACTGGTAGGAAGTGTTCATAAGCAACACTGTTTCCTGATGCCACTAGTTGATGATGTCAGAAATTGGGTGAGAAAAGCTTAAAATCAAAGTTTAAAATGTAATTTTAAGTTACAACAAGGCCAATTACGACATCTGGCAGTGACTGTGAATCAGGAACAGTCATTTAGCACACGACAGAGTGCACACAGTCAGCTAGAGTGGCACCTAGACATTCAGTACTTTCATGCAAGGTGGGGATACTTGGGATCAGTACGCTGTGCAGCTAAATCATGAAAGCTGTGACAGCAGTGAAATACTAATGTCAGTGAACCCACACACCATAGGGAAGAGAAGAGCTTTGAGTTTCCCAGAACTGATTGGCTGTGGCCCCTCACTGTCTGCAATCTATCAGACATTCTTCTCTGAACCTTGGGCAGGATGCGAGAGAGCGAGGGAAGCTGGAAAGGTACAGCGAGACAGAAAAGATAGCGCCTCCTTTGATAAGTTCTTCTTTCTAGAAATGTTCCTTTAATCACAAACAATGAAGCCATCACAGTAGAATGAGAGGCAGAGAAACAGACAGTAGGGATTCTTCACCTTTTTCCTTTAAAGTATTAGTCATCCTCATTTTGTATCTCCATCATCATATGAAGCCCCTAAAGTGATTCAGTCAGTCTAATGAAAGAGAAAGAGCCTACAGTCACTGGTGTAGTGCAGAGCTGAATAAATGGCACCTCTTTCTGGATGGTATGTCCTCTAGGAGAGTGGCAACATAATGATACACATTACACACAGACATGCTTTAAATCTCTCCTAATGCTGTCTGCTAGTCCCGCTGCCCTAATGACAATGATGCATTGTGGAGGACTGAAAATTAGAATTCCTAGTTTTCAGGTATAGACATCCAACAGCTGCCACAACGGAAATAGCATGAAAAAGCAGCTGGACTTCTAAGGTCATAGGTCTCAAGTAAAGGTACATTTGTGTGTCCTCTACATAGCAAAAAAAAGACACATTGGGATGTTGGATGATTTGGAAATGGATGAATGTAAATGGAAAATAAAATTAGACCTAAAATACAGAGATAATGTGAGTTGCAAGAAAGGAGGCTAAATGGGGGTGATACGGTATGTGGTCACTCAAATTCACATAAACAATCATCATTTAATGGCATGTGTTTTAATTTAAGATACTGACAGTATGACATATAGAGTGGAGAGCATGAGGGAGACTGTTTTGTGATCCTGAAGTTGTCTCAGACTTTGGGGCTAAACCCCTTCAAGCCCTTGTTGCGGTACAAGTAATTTGTGCGTACACTATTGAGGTGAAGGTTCAGATGGAATTAGGTTTCAGGGAGCCTGCATAGATAAAGGCTGCTACTGGTGGAATATTTGAGTCACTAATCTGATATTAAGTAAACAATATAAGTGCCATATACAGTATGATTTTTACAAAGACATAAAAAGAACCATTTTACAGTTAGAAAATCACAGCAGAAGCTGTCATGAAGCACTCACTGTGAGCCTGAAAATGTAATGTCCTGACAACACACGGCCCTTGGAGGGCTACAGTAAGACACAAACACAATACTGAACAGCAAGAAACTGACAGTTTGGTTCAGTGTCGCCTTTTAAGTACTTATTTACACACTATAGGTTAAATAATAACAAGGTTCATACAGAAGACAGCCTATATGCAGACTGAGCAGTCAACATGATCGTGTAGTGTAGAGCAGTTTTACAGTGTTTGAGCAGAGTTGTGGGTGAGCTAGTGAGAAACAAACTACTTAACTCTCCAGTGAAGTGGCATGGAAAAGGAAAATGTGCTGAGACGTTTGGCTTTGCTTCAATAAGCCCTGGAGCGACGTATGAGTATCTTTACGTTGTACGAGTTGTTTTCTCTGCACTGCTGTCTGCTTCGATTCACCGTGTCAGCTGTCTATGTCTGCACTACGACAAGGTGTGAGAGTTTTACTGAACTGTCAATGATCAGCCGCACTCAGTAGTATGCAGAAAATGTTTCAGTGCAAAAACTTAAAGTTTGATTCAGCCTGAGATTTAAACATGAAAGCCATGTCCTTTTTTGCCCATCTGTCTTTTACATTCCTTAGATTCCCCACTGGACCATGTGTGTGTATACAGGTGTAGCTCAAAAATTATAGTCTAAAAGTTTTCTTTTTTTAATTTAAAATGTAAGCTTTCATATATCCTATATTCATTACATGAAAGTAAAATATTTCAAGCCTTTTTCTTGTTTTAATTTTGATGATTATAGCTTATAGCTCATGAAAGTCAGAAATCCGGGATCTTGAATTATTAGAACATTCCCTACGGGCTTGTTCCATTTTTACCTGAACTTTCCAGCCATATTTGGTTATATTTGATTTTTCTTGCCATCTTCTGTTTTACCACCTGCAAGTTGTTGAACTTCTGCAAGAAGGTAATGTTTTAATACCGTATATTGGTTGTTTGTCTGACAGCAGGATGATGCCAGAACTGTCACGTCTATTTTCATCATACTTTCTAGAGGGGTGGAGCATGTGCAAAGGAAGAATGTAGTACATTTTGGTGCGAGTCTACTTTTGGTTACACAACCACATGTCATAGAGGAGGGGAAAATATTGGTCTCTGGGAATTTTATGCCTTTTGCTGATTATAACAGTGGACAGACACAGGAAATGTGGCGGACAGAGTAGGAAAATGAAAAGCAGCAATTGGTCTGACCAGTCAAGATGTGTTAAACACCCTAATCACTCATCTATCAGGTCAAACCAATTTTAACAGAATCTGATTCTGAATACATATTGTGTGTGCTGTTGAGGGGGAAATGATACTGTGTCCTGCTATAGAAAACAAACACAAGTATTGAAAGATGACTGTAGTGACTTGTGGTAACAGAAAATCCCTTTGTAAAGCTTGCTGTGTAACGAGGTTGATTTCCTGCTTTAAATATATTTCTTTACACTGTGAATTTGATATTGATTTTAAGTGTTTATTGACAAAAGTGAAAGAGTCATTTTTTATCTCTTTATCTGAGTTTTCTTGAAAACTAGCAATCACTGTAATGTGAATGAATAAGTGTAATATACAAAAAACATAAAATCCAAAGTAAAAAGCATATATGTGAATATTTACTTTGTACTATACAGAAATTATTCTCCCTGCAAATGTAAACCTCAATTTTATTCATATCTTCACTTATTTAATTACATCATCAAATCCTGCTTAAAATTACAGTTTACAGAGAAAGGTCATACGTTATTGTAGTCTGCAAGAACACAAATTAAGTAATGGGCAGAGAAGAGGAACCGCAGGGGAAATTCAATAAGACAAGATAGAATCCAATGACAAGGAATTCGATGGAGAGAAACAACAAAAGTAGAGGTTTTATGTGATAATTCAGTCTGTAAATGTCATATAAATACCAAGATGTCATAATCCATCTCACTTTGATTGCACTGTGCCTTTGGTCAGAAACACACTTCACATATATAGTACTGGTGTGAAATGTCAGTGGTACGATGGTAATCACACCTCATTAAAACACTCAGCCTAATCATTGCTGCTTTGTTGTCTTTGTCAGAGAGAAATCAGAAAAAGAGGAAAATCAGACAAAAGGTATCTTATGCTAAATAAAACGTTGGTAAGCCACTGTAGGGTAGCACAAAACTTTTACTTTTCAAATTACTGCTTGCAAAATGCTATTGACCACAATAAGAAATTGTATTATAGAAACATTAAGTAGAACCAGAAAATAAAAGGAGCATCAGAGCAACAATGAGGTGCTATGATTTTACAACAACCACAGCAATATTCAGGGTAGTGAGCAAAGTTAGCCTTATGTTGTTCCATTTACTGGCAAAGGTACCAATATGCAAACCACAGACTCATGTGTTTATCGGTGGCTAAATTGAGTTTACTTCAAAGGATGTTGAGCTATCAGAGTCATTTCATTCTTTATTATCACAACTGTGAGAAAAAGAATGTGGAAGGGAACTGGAACATAGATGGCTTTTATGTTTTAAAGTATTCCACTAGGGTGGAGTCTTTTAACACATCTGATAGCATAATGTCTTGTCAGAAATTGATAAATTGTGGCCAAAGTTGAGCCAGAGTTAACTCTTATGCCAACATACTCTGCAGAGTCCTTACACCCTGATATCCTGTTGCAATACAATGGAAGAAATGTGAATATGAACTCATCAGATTCATAAAGTTGTATCAATACCTGGTACATCCTTCCATTATCTGCTCCTTATTTGCAGGCCATTGAAATGACTATTTGCAGTCACAGGGCCAGGGTGAGAGGCAGAAGCTTGCTAACATCTCTACCACCACCATGAAGGTATGTCTGGCATGTTCAACTGCCACCTGACCTGGACAAGTCTCAAGACTTTCTGCTGCTTGGTAAGATAATGTTCATACAGCTTTAAAAGTCTGGATGGATGGATGGATGGATGGATGGATGGATGGATGGATGGAAATTCAAGGTGTCCAGTAGCTCACACATGACAAATAAGAAAACCAATGAGCAAAAGAATGTTCAGTTAGCAAATTTTGATGGTTGAAGAAATAAGGTACAAAATTTCTGGTATTTGCAATAAAACCACCCTTTCCCCCCCTCGCTGCAGCCCTAGCACATCAGCTCACCAGATAAAATATTGGAATAATTCAGCCAAACATGCCTGAGTCTCACTCTGCAAGGTAACAGGATAGTTCCTATATAAGTCTGAATCTGTTTCTGAAGCTGCCATCTAGGGCTGGGCAAAATAGTAGCTAAAAAGTCTATGACAACAGCATTTTTCAAATCAGCTGATGTAATCGGTAAATATGAGCGTGTATAAGCCCTCCTCTGATGAGAACCTCACCTGAATATGTTACTTTACCTGAAGTCACAAACTGCCATCTTACCAGCAGATATAAAGTAGAGGTGTGATGTTCATCCCAGTATGAGGATATGTGTACATGCTGCAGTCTCACTGACACACATGAGATGCTGGAAAAGGAAAACCTGACTTCGACATGCTACTTTATTAGGCAAAGGCTCTATATTCGTGATGATTTATGTGCACCGTCTATGCCAGGGCTACAACACACACACAAACAGACATAATGACAAGCAAATGCATGTGCGTATGCATACAAATACACCATGTCAGAAATGCCGGGCAGTGCTGGATAAGACCTTCTTTGTCTACTGTTTACCTAGCTGCCATTTTCTAATTGGATGTCTGTGGCCTTAAGCTGAGGTTTATACAAGTGCTCTGTACAGCTGCAAGAAACCACAGCACCTCAACTCTCCAGAGAAGTCAGGTTGTTTTTCCCTTAAACAGGCACTTTGCGAGGACTGCACTCAATTGAAGGTCTACATCCTAATCACTTTATCTAATGCATGTGGAAAGGTCTCATGTTGCGTTCCTTTATAATGCCCCAAGATTGTGTCTTTCACTTTTTCAGCTCAACATCTTGCAAAAATTGACAACCATTAAATAAAAATCTAGCTGTTTCAGTGTGTTTTAAATACAGCTTAGCCACTGCAATCCATGCTCCCTTAAGAAAGAAAACTCTATGTATCTGATATTCAGAGACAAGGACTTTCCATCACTTGTGAGTAATCATATTAAATGAAAATGCTTCCAAAGTCACAGCACAGCTGTAATTTTAACTCATATTTGTCAGACAATGGTGCATTTATAAGGTCATGAGTTTAGCTGTGCAGAGCGGTAGTTTGGAAATGGCTCTGAGGTCACTGCTGGTTAAAATGTAGACTTAATGGGCTGCATTTCCTCCTCATCCATTCTTGACCTGGGAAGAAGCAATTACCAAAGTATTATCATCAATCTACCACAAAGTCTTGACCTTTCACTAATATTAGAAGAGCTTTAACAGCACACAATTTTTCTTATTTTTCATGAACTACACTACTGGTCAAAAGTTTTAGAACAACCCAATTTTTCCAGATTTCTTTTTGAAAATGATGCAGTGTAATGTCTCATTGCACTCTGAACTAAAAGCATAGAACAAATCATGAAATCAATTTATAAACCAAAATGTATTCTGAACTTTTGACTCATCAAAGTAGCCACCTTTGAAAGATATAACAGCTGAACACACTTGTGGCATTCTTTAAACAATGGAAATCAAATATTCTTCAGAAAATTCTTCCCAACTCTATTGCTGAAGTTCCTATAAGTGTGTGGGACTTGTAGGTTCCTTTGCTTTCACTCTTCTGTCCAGTTCATCCCTAACCAGATCCATGGGGTTTAAGTCTGGAGACTGTGCTGCCACTCCATGTTTTCAAGCTTATCATCTTGTTCTGGCATAGCTTGGACTTATGGTTTGAGTCACTATCTTGCTGTAGGATGAACCTCTGACCAACTAGGAACATACCAGAGGGTACTGCATGGTGCTGCAGAATGCTGTGGTAACTGTTTTAATGCCTTTCACTCTGTAGAAGTCACCAACCCTGGATCCAGCAAAACAGAACCAGACCATCATGCTTCTTTCTCCATGTTTGACAGTTGATGTCACACACTGAGGAACCATCCTTTCGGGTACTCAAAGGCGTACAAAAATCCTGTGTGATGAACCAAAGGTTTCAATTTCTGATTCATCAGTCCATAAAACCTTCTACCGTCTTCAGTAGTCCATTGGCGGTGTTTCATTGCCCAGGCAAGCCTCTTTCTTATTCTGACGTCTTATCAATGGCTTCCTTGCTGCAACTAGACCTGTCAAACCTGCAACTCAAAGTCTTCTCTTCACAGTTGAAACTGAGACTTCTTACTACGACCACTATGAAGCTATGCTCAAAGCTGTTGTCCTGTGAGCTGCCTATGACGCAAGCTCTTAACTCTCAAAATTGTCGTCTGATTCTGTTGTGCCTTTGGGTCTGCCAGACTGTCTTCCTGTCGGAATTTCCCCCAGTTTCTGAGTGCCTTATAATGGTGAAGAATCCTGTACTCACTGACACCTTGACTTTCTTCTCAATTTCTCTGTAGGAAAGACCTACATTTTAAGTGTTATGATGGTCTGTCTGTCTTCTATTTTTGATTGACTTTTCTTCGCCATTTTTATAGCAACACACTACTTTCTGCAGTACAGTACTGTTCAAATAATGCTCCCGATGGTATGGTGCCACGGTGTATTCCACCACTACTTTTATGCAGACAGAGGGGGTTGGAAGTAATCAAGAAAAGTTGGGACGCCAGTAGGACTTGGTAGCACCAACTTTTAAGGCTTGGTCAACCTCCATTTCTGCAAAGCAGCTTTAAGTTAACCCATTTCTTGTTCCCTGAAAATGGCCTTTTGTATAATTCTGAAATGTACATTATTTTTCCTTTTTGGGTAACCTTAATTTTGTCTTTAATCTCTGGCAGTTCAAAAGTTACCTTTGTACCATTTCAAGCTATTCATTGGACTTGACCTACTTGAATTTCCATGAAAAATTGAGGTGTTCTAAGAGTTTTTTTCTGGTAGTGTAGTTATAGAAAACCTTTTTTGCTTTGAATGAAAGCTTGTACATGGGTTTCAAATGGAAAGCAAGTTGATATTGTTTTGCCGGTTAGTTGTGTTGACAGTTTCCTTACAATGACCTCTATTGGTGATTTGAATTATTCCACTTATTCCAGTTTATGGGCACAACTCTGCACTCCATTTCTGAGGACACAGCAAGACATGTCTGCTGCTCATGTTTTCAGAATTTCTCACCTTCAGAAAAATAGCTCAGACCAAACAGCAGCAATGACAGTGTGTTGGAAGAGCCTCAGTAACTGGATCATGTTTATAACTGGAAATTGCACTGCAATGATCACCACACACCAAAAGTCGACTCATGTTTAGTCTTATCACACAGTATCCAAACAAATTCATGTGTATGGCTAAATACTATTAGTGGTGCGTGAAAAAATGATCTTTTTTGTGATTTGCAAGATCTACATTGAATATTAATGCTGTATTAGCAATTGTTATTCATGAGCTGTGTATTTTTTTCATGGTGTCAATATCATATTTCTGAGCATTATTACTTATTTTGACGTACCGCCTTTTGCATGGTACAAACAGAACATTTCCATGCAGAATTCATGGGCATAATACATATTACATCAGTGTTTCCTGGATCTCAAATATGTCTGCTCACTTATGTTTCTGCACCCATAGCTGGGCCCAGCAGGGTGAAAGCTTTTCAGCCAAGCAGCAAACATATCGAGGCAATCCTCTGGTGCTTCTTTCAGAACTAGGCAACACTCACACACACATGCATGATGTTTTTCAGTTTTAGACCATTTAATTTAGGACATTTTGTGTGAAAATTGTGGTGACTCCTTTTTTTTATATCAATCCCTTCAAGAGTTTAATGTTAGGATTAGGCTTACATTAAGGTAAACATAAGTGTTAAGGTTAGTTTTAGGTAAGTCTGATTCCATCAATTTACCTTTGCAATATCTGTCCTTCACACTCCTGCTAAACTATTTTGGCAAAAACAGTTTTTAAAAAAAAGTTCACAGGTGACAAAAAAGGAAATATTTAACAGGAAGTCAAAGGTAAGGTTATGGTTCCTCTGTGTGTAACTGTAAAGTTGAACAAATTTTAATATATATCCTCTACAAATTATCATTTTAAAGTTCTCTTCCACAAGGTTTACGAGTGTGTTTATGGGAATCTTTGGCCATTTTTGCAGGAGCGCATTTGTGAGGTCAGGGACTGATGTTGAACTAGAAGTTTCCACTCTAATTCATTATAGTATTGAATCTAATATTGTTTATTGACCTGCTTTTTGCACTGCTGTCAGTCATGTTGGAGCAGGAAGGGGCCATCCACAAACTGTTTCCACATAGTTGGGAGCATGGAATTGTCCAAAATGTCTTGGTATGCTGAAGCATTAAGAGTTCCTTTCACTGGAACTAAGAGGCCAAGCCCTGAAAAACAACCTCACACCATAAATCCCCCCTCCACCAAACTGTACATTTGGCACAATGCAGTCAGGCAAGTACCGTTCTCCTGGCAACCACCAAACCCAGACTCATCAATCGGCTTGCCAAAAAGAGAAGTGTGATTTGTCACTCCAGAGAACACATCTCCACTGCTCCAGAGTCCAGTGGCAGCGTGCTTTACACCACCTCATCCAACGCCTTGCATTACACTTGGTGATGTGAGGCTTGGATGCAGCTGTTCAGCCTTGGAAGCTCATTCCATGATGCTCTCTACACTGTTCTTGAGCTAATCTAACATTTGGATGTCTGTAGCTATTGACTCTGCAGAAAGCTGGTGATATCTGCAGTCTGTGCGCCTCAGCATCCACTGACCCTGCTCTGTGATTTTACATGTCCTACCACTTCCTGCTTGACGATCTTCCACTTTGGTACAGTACCCATGAACAGTTGACCGTGGAATATTGAGTATCGAGGAAATCTCATGAATATACTTATTGCACAGGTGGCAACCTATCTCGGTACCACACTTTAATTCACTGAGCTCCAGAGAGCAACCCATTCTTTCACTGATGTTTGTAGAACCAGTCTGCATGCCTAGGTGCTTGATTTTATACACCGGACCATGGAAGTGATTGGAACACCTGAAGTTATTTGGAGGGGTGGCCCAATATTTTTGTCAATATTTTTGAATAAGCTCCCTGGATCCTGGATTATGTATAAAACTCAAATACATTTTTAGTGAGCGTTTTAAAAATCTAGCAAGAGAAAAACAATAGATGAAAACTGCCTTCAAGGGTTTTTAGTTGTTTTTTTCCCTCTTATTTAGCATAACAGATGTTTCTAAATGCTATGACTCCATGAATGTGAGCTAAGCATTAGCTTTAGCTTCAAACTTGCCATCGCAGTAAACAAAACTCAGTTTTAAGCCCAGTCATTTAATGTGCCTTACCAGAATGCAACTTGGAAGTTGAATCTTTCCTGAAAATAATTCTTATAGCTCAGTTATCAGTGTACCCACCAAACTAAATGCAGATGCAGGATTATAGCAACAGGTCCAGTGTTGCAAGAAACCGAACAGATGATCAGACATGTTGCAAACAGTCTCTTCAGATAATTCTGACTCTTTATTTTGAGGTTCAACTTAAAATGAACGTAATTAAATTGCCACTAAGGGAAAAAAGGCCTTTGTACACTGTGATGGATGTTTACAGTTTTGACAATGATTTTGCGAGTCCTTGTTTCCACATACGTTTGTCTAAACAGTTTTTTTTACAGACTGTCTGACCCTCTGACTGCTCTGTCTCTTGACCTGCTGGACTTTACTTTTGTTTTATAAAATTTCCTTGTTTGGCATTTTTCTCAATGTCAAGATATTTGAAAATATAATAAATAATCAGTGATTTTCAAAGATGATCTTTCAATTGCATTAGCTCACACTGCCTATGCAGATATTTAATATGATTTTTTAAACACCCGAAATGTCTCCTCCCACTACACTCTTGTGCCCCCGTCAGGACGGGGACATAGAACATTTCTGGTTTCATCAGTCTGTTAAAGTGACGGCATTGCAGTCATTTAGACAAAGGACACTATCCATTAATGTTTCTTACGGCTGCATTCAGATACTCTCCCCTCCAAAAGTATTGGAACAGTGAGGTCAATTCCTTTATTTTTGCTGTCAACTGAATGAATATCAAAACAACCAACAACTGAAAGGACGGAAGAAAGAAGAAAGGTGAAAGCCTGGAAAAGCATCACAAAAGAAGAATTGAAAAGTTTGGTGAGGTCATTGGGTCACAGGCTTGATGCAGTTATTGCAACTAAATATTAAGCCTTATTCACTTTAATCTGATTGAAGTCTATGTGTTCCAATACTTTTGCTCAACTAAAAATAATGCTATCTTCTAAGCTGTGTATCAGATTCAGATGTAAATACCTGGAAATAAAAGCTGAAACGTTGATCTCTTGTCTCATATTCATTGTTTGATGTCCAACCCAAATGTTTTAAGTCTACAGCAAAAATAAAGGAATTGGCCTCACTGTTCCAATACTGTTGGAGGGGAGTGTATGTCTACCAGCAGTGCTGGAGAAAGCTACGGTGCCCACACAATATTTGTCAATCACTAGTCAATACATCAAGTCGTGGCTGATGCATAATAATGCAGTACATATCCCCAGAGTGTATTGAGGCTCTGCTAATTCTAGCTTCACTGTGCCCCTGTGCTACCACATGGCCATCAGTCCAGTACGGTACTAGGAAGGTTCTAGGGAGAAAGCACCAACACCTGTATTGTGCAGCTTTGTAAAGTTGACTGCCTCCCACCTGCTGCCCTCTGTATGCAGACAAGCATCCAGATGTTCCTTAACAACCGTTTCCCCTCCCAGACTGGTAATTAGTGTCCACAGCTTTGCTCTCAGCCCTGTAAATATGTACCATCTCTGCACGCACCAATGCTCTGCCTCCCTGCCACTGGGAAGCATTCAGCTTCTGAATACCTTCCACTGCATTGTTGTCATTTCACATGTCTAATCCTCAATTCACTGACCTGTCAACACTCGTACAGTTGTGCACACACACACAAACACACGCACACACACACACACACACACACACACACACACACACACACACACACACACACACACGCACACACACACACACGGTACTCACATGTCTCAACATGATCTTAATAACATTATGTTATGTGCTCCGAACACGTGCTCCTGCTACCAACAGTACTTGGCAGTACAGTATCAGTATGTTTCTGTGTTTCTGTGTGCATTTTTAAAGGTCGCCGTCAACACTAAAAAAATGGAACAATCATTGCCTTGACACCCAGTATTGTACTTAATTACAAGAAAGAAAACAACACGGTGTTACAAGAGAGACACTCACTTGGAAACCTACACTGATCTGACAGACAAAGCCAAGTATTACTGGGAATGAAACAATAACATTTTTCAGGAGAGACTGTCTCTTTGTCTGTGACATGATGCAGTTTCCAAAGATAAGACCACAGAAAATTAAGGTAGAGAAGCAATGGGGAACTTAAGCTTATCTTACAAGACCAACAACACAGTACACTCCTTCTCTTGCCCTTCAAATATCAAGCCAGAAATTAATACAGCATTTTATTGAATCATGAATATTGTGTAGTGTACGTTGATCTGCAATCTCAGATTAGGAGCACACAAAATTGATGTAGTGCTCCAAAACTGTGAGGCACCTCTAAACACTATGTAAGAGACAGAAAAAGACTTCTCATTCCTCGTTATCTGCATTAGCACTATCTATCCCAGCTTTTCTCTGCTTCCTGCATGAGAGCAGTTGTTAACACTTACTTAATGGACCCCATCCTGCTTATTAAACTTTTGTTCAGATCCATCAGTCCAAGTTTACAATTATTTCATTTTGTCATTGTATGTACCCTCTTATTTACTTGACATACTTGTTTTCTTTAGAAGCGTGTTTACCAATAGAATAGATGACTTCCTTCACTCACGAAGACAAATACTGAAGCAACATCTGGGGCAGACAGTAGCAGTGAAGACATGCATGTCAAAATTGCACTCAGTCCTTCATGCCTGTCTAGTTCACAGCAGGGGCAAATTTTGAAACAACTGGCCTTTTACTGAGTGGATTCCATGCTGGTAGGGTTGAAGTGTACATCAGAGTTTGTTAAAATTTGCAGCTGCCTCAGGGTGCCCTAAAGGAATGCAAACGAGTGTAATTTTTGTGTTTAAATACATGAATCAACACTTAAGCCACACTATTGCTTTTTTTTTTCTTACACACAGTGATGTGTGCATTAGGTGCCACTTCATCTACCACATATTAATGATTATTGATTAAACTAAGATGAGAAACTCTGAATTTTTGGTTCTAGTACAGCTAGAGTCCAACTAAATCGGAGTATATTCTTTCTTGGTGAAATATATGTTTGGATAATTTAAAAAAAACATCATTAATAACATTGAATGGTATGCAGAGCATATCATCTTACCCCACCATATTCTGTTGTTTCAGCGTATGAATTAATTTTACACAATCCGGATAAATGCAAAATTATCCTTTAAAACATCCACAGATACTACTGTCATCAGCTGTTTAACACAATGCCCATTGCAGCTACCATCTCTGTATTTATCCTTACATTTTCCAATTTGTCCATCAGAGAAGTTCATACAGCAATGATAGCAGTACTACTATTGTACAAGACATTAGTAGAGGACAGGCGCTGTAATAAAATATGCATGTTTGACACAGCAGAGACACAGCAGGGCTGTGTTCTTTAGGCTTGTCAAATGTGTCTGAGAAGGTACACAGCAGCTACAACAGACCTCTACCAAAGAGAATAATATGTTTGTGGCTGTGTGCCTGCTGTTCTGTCAGTGTCTGCTCTGACCGCACAGTTAAACGGAGTTCAAAATCAAATGCTGTCAGCTCCAAAAAACACAGAGAGTAATCGTTTAAATCATGATGGCATCAGTATTCAGATGTCACATTAGCAACTAGTACACACACATCACATTGACAGTTGGTGTCTGCTCCCAACAGCAACAAGCTCAGCATCCTCTGGATGTATTCTGGGGTCCTGCCACCAATTACAGAGTGCACACTGCAAACAGTAAACAACAGGGAGTGGATGAACGTGTGAGTGTGAAACGGGTGATGCTCCAGCTGATGCACTGTTTGTTAGAGCAACACAAAAGCACAGGTGCAGCTATTCAGCATGAAGCTTTGGATAATCTGTTCTATTGCTACACTTGTGTTGTGCATATGTATATACAATAGGTAAATGTGACACGTGCTGGCACACACTACAATCTCAGTGTGAAAGCCCATATTTCATTACTAAGTGTATAGAGTAAAACACCACTCCAGATGGTAAGGATCATTACCAGATGATGAACAGATCACCAGAAATCTAGAAAATTATACCAATAATAATTAAACATTTAATAAATTTACAATAAATTATTTAAAAATAATGTGACATTTTTAGTAACATTTCAAAATAATGTATAATTTGACAATACAAATAGTTGTGTTGATATAACTATCAATAATTTTATTTCTATTAGATAATTCATTTTTTTAACACTAAACTTAAACATAATTAATTCACCAAACAGGCAACTGTGGCACGACTTTATTTCACCAACATCAACGTGATATTAGATCAATTGTCTAGCTATTTAATCTAATGCTAGGTTACTGGCAATAACTGCTACATCAGTTACTGGTGAATGCTGCTACTGAAGATTTATCAGAGACACGCGCTGCATTGACAGAACTCCTCCAGTATGTATGTTTGTTATTTTTTCTTTCAGGAAGAAGAATGTATGACTAATCTGACACAGTAAAAAGAGTAAAATGTTGTGTAAATTGTTTTTAGCAAAAGATATGCAAATTAATCAAGTTCCCAAGCACCATGTGGCATATAGTTATCCTGTAGTAAACTTTCATCCAATTGGAAGTTAGTTGTCAAAAGAATAAAATGAACTACTTTGTAATCTGAATTATTATCATCATTATTATTAATATTAATGGGACATTTCTGTGCTGCCAGTGGCGCAGTGGTTAGCACTTTTGCTTTGTAGCTAGAAGATCCCCAGTTCGTGCCCCGGCCTTCTCGGGATCTTTCTGCATGGAGTTTGCATGTTCTCCCTGTGCATGAGTGGGTTTTCTCCGGGTACTCCGGCTTCCTCCCACAGTCCAAAAATATGCTAAGGCTAACTGATTATTCTAAATTGCCTGTAGGTGTGAATGTCTGTCTGTATATATAGCCCTGCGACAGACTGGCGACCTGTCCAGGGTGTCCCCTGCCTTCACCCCAAGTCAGCTGGGATAAGCTTTGCCCCCTAACGAGGACTGGGCGGTGTATAGATAATGGATGGATAGATGGATTTCCGTGCTGCCTATAATGTGTTCAGGGTGAAGACATAGAATGGAGGGAAGGAGTTTCACAAAATGAAGTAATTATTTAACTGAAAATGAATGTGGTTGTTATGGTAACCGATCTGGTGATATAGGATGCTACAAACCTAACCTAGTAAACTATGGAGCCTGATGGATGACAGTTGTGGCACATGTCATGACCCATTCCATAAAACAGGAATATCATATCTAGTAGCTCTTTTGTTGTTCTGTAAACAGTGTATGCAGCATAATCGGCCCACTGTTGTCAAATGATTGCTAAATTAATCCAAAAGCTGGCAGCAATGATATGAAAATAAAGAAGCATGGCCATATAGATTATTGAGCTGAAACTTCACTGAGTCACAGTGTAAACATCCATCCATCCATCCATTATCTATACACCGCTTAATCCTCACTAGGGTCGCGGGGGGTGCTGGAGCCTATCCCAGCTGACTCGGGCGAAGGCATGGGACACCCTGGACAGGTCGCCAGTCTGTCGCAGGGCTACATATATAGACAAACAATCACTCTCACATTCACACCTACGGGCAATTTAGAGTAATCAATTAACCTCAGCATATTTTTGGACTGTGGGAGGAAGCCGGAGTACCCGGAGAAAACCCACGCATGCACAGGGAGAACATGCAAACTCCATGCAGAAAGATCCCGGGAAAGCCGGGACGCGAACCAGGGACCTTCTTGCTGCAAGGCGAAAGTGCTAACCACTACGCCACTGTACAGCCCACAGTGTAAACAAATGTTTTTATTAATAAAGTAGGTCTACTTCAATAATACCGAACACAGGATTCTTTATGTCTGTAAACAAACATATGCAGCCATAATATTGCTACTCAACAGTTAAAAATATATGTATTCCAAAACTTTCCTCCATATAGTTATTATGCTGTGACCTTGTGTTAGTGGAGGTGTGCTGCTTATTTTATGGAGTATGATCCTGGAGGTCCAGTTTCAGTAGCATCACAGTGGTGTGAGGTAGTTCACATTACACAGCACCCTGGCAGGGATGTCTGCATACATCTGCATATTTGATTAGCTACCGCAGCACATTGCTGTACAGTAGAACACCAGAATGCAGTCATTACACAGCGCACATAGCATTTAGGTTTTGTAGCTGTTTGTAGAAAATTTAAAAAATTTTAAAAAGACAAAATCTTTTAAATCTAGTGAAACTTGTCAGAAAGTCAGATAGCTTGCAACTCAGTTTTTACTGAATATCTGTGTATTTACTTTGCTTCTCAAGGCTGTATAAAGTCCATAGAACGACAACCTGATGTATGTCACAAGAAAAATGGGAAGCTAAAATAAACTGGAAATATCCTTTAATTTGTGTTCATATGGTGCTTGTTTCCAGATAAATTATTGGCAATGGCCAAAAGGGGCAGAAGAACAAATTCTTGCCCTGGAATTACAAACAGGTTAACTCAGCCATCCAAGTAGTTATCCTATAGTAATGTCTTGAAAGCCAAACATTTTGAAAACCAAAGAAACTCAAATTAACTGAAGTTCAGACCACGTATGGCATATCATCAGCCTTTTCATTATCCCACTGGATTGATGAACAGAAGCACTGCTGCAACATTTTGCAGCAGTGGATCATTTTGCTTTGAGGGTGTGTGACTGGTGAAGGACTGGTGTCCAGCACTACTGTCCCACTACAGTGGGATGAAATCAGTAATACGTGCTCCAGAGAGGAGCAAAATCTGTGAGAGTATGAAGCATGGGGGATATCCAACCTCCCCTGTAGAAATAATTTGTAATCCAAAATGACGCTTTACACGCATATTTATATAATGTAATTCTTGCTTAGGACAGCTGTCAGTGCAGCCAAAGCATAGACTACACCATAGCAAATCTGGCCTTATTTACTTATTACTGTACTATAGTGGAATAAATTCATTTTGGCCCCTTTAGCTTCGCTTTAAGAAATCATATGTCATATAAATAATAGGAGCCACAAAAGTGAAATGAATAGAAATGGAAGGAAGTGAAGTGAGAGACAGATGATGGATATAGAAGCATGGCCGAGAAGAGGGGTAGCGAGAAGAAGAGAATGACAAAGACAAAGACATGAAGGGGCAGCTCAGTCAGTCATCTTATCCCGAGTTGGCATGAAGCGCTACGATTTAAGACATTCACTTTCAATCATGGCCATAAAGGCTGGAAGTCAGCAACTCCCTGTAGAAGGCCTGGCAGCCCACACTAAACTCCATCAGGTCTGACAGAGAGAGAGAGAGAGAGAGAGAGAGATGGATTCTCTGTTATGAAACTGTCTTGTGCTTCGCAAAAAAAAGAGAAGGAATCTATTATTTGGAATAAAGATCAGAAGCAGTCTGGATTTTAAATGCAATAACCATCAGAAAGTAAAATGGAAACAACAGAGGAGAAGATGAATGAAAGAAAAACGAGCACATTCTTGAGTGTAACCGAGTATGCTTTTCAATTTACACAGAGATACAGTGAAACTGACAACTTCAGTTCATAAACATGCTGCACGTTATCCAGGTATTAAACAAACTCTGATCTACAGGAAAATCCTTTCTTGTTTCTCAGTTTACACACAGAAACAACACTGGGACCTCATACAAATGTGTTTGCATGTGCTTTGAGATTTGTAGTCTAAACACATTTATAAATCATCTGTGGAGCATAAGCTATTTTTCATTGTGAGTCAAAGTCTGCATGTACAGATGAGGCACAAATTAAAGAAAAAACTTGACTAACCCTTCATTCCTATAATGGCAGGATCTGGTGGCTCTGTTATACTGAGGAGTATTTTGCTACATTGCAATGATGTCCCATCGCTTCAGGTATTATTATTATTATTACATGATTATTGTATAGAACAAATCTGTGGTTTCCAATACCGCTGACTTCTAATGTCTCACAAGAGCAGCGTGTGGTCCAACTCACATTTCAGATGTCAATGAGATGTTAACAGCTCAACCCAATAGTATTTTTTTCCTCTAAACTTTTCAAATGGTTTGATTTGAATAAAAACTGCAACAAAAATCAAGTTTAGTGAGAACATTTACTCTGGTTCAACTGCTGTATAATTTTGAGACGCTTTATTCTGCTAAATATATCATATGGTTACAGTTACTATACAGATTAATATTACACATATTCATATTTTACCAAAGTAATATTAATACTAACACTAACAGTAATACAGATTGTCCTCAGATCGGCATGTCCTTCGAATTGAAATTACAGCGTGATTTCGTAACAGTAGACTGTAACCATGCTGAACCTTAACACACTCTGTGGGGAGAGTCTCACTCCAACATTCCTGAAGAAAATGGCCCAAATATTTCCTGGCTAAGAGAAAGTGAAAACAGTGAGAGTGGCGTCACCTCTGAGTGTATAATGTCTATCAAATATCCAGGCAGAAATATCATAGATAAGAAGGAAGAGAGCAGTGATGGAGAAGGATAGAAAAGCAGAGCTGCTACTCTATGCCTACCTTTGCACTTCATAGTTTTGTATTGTAAATTTCAAGCGTGAAATGTAAACGATCTGCACTTACAGCATCTTTCTATGTTAGTGGTACTCAAAGTGCTTTACAGTGCATTTCACATTCGCACACCAGTGGCAACAGAGCTTCCATGCAAGGTCCCTGCCTGCCATCAGGAGCAACTTAGGCTTCAACGTCTTGCTCAAGGACACTTTGGCATGTGGAGGGGCCGGGTTCAAACCGCTAACCTTGCAATCACTGCACAATCTGCTCTAGCACCTGAGCCACAGACACCCTATTAATACATAACATGTAATGTATATGAGATAAAACGCTTTACTGTCATTGCAAGGGGTACAATAAAATTCCGTTCAGCAACATCTCTTGTAGCAGCTACAATGTCCTTGTCATAAAATATAATAAATAGTATGAATAAGGTGCAATTTAGAATAGAAGAAGAGCACTGGGTCGCTGCGCCTACATGTGCCACCGTCTTGTCCCTATATATAGTATAGTATATATGCTAATATATTTAGCACATTGGAGCTAACACATGTTTGGTTCAAACTGTCTACCTCAGAAATCTCAGGTCATTACTGTAGAGCTCCACCTCGACATTCCTACTCCTGGTTATTAATTCCAAGTTCCTGATACACTGCAGACCTGACACGCCTTGTCCAGTTTAGGAAACTACAGGCTCTTCCAATGTGAAAACTGTTGTTTCTTCTCTGCAGACCCACTTCTTCTCACCAGAGACATTCCATGAAGGTAGGCTCATCCTGGCTGCTGACTGACACAGAACGCTCCAGCTTGAGGTTCATGAAGTAATCACAGATGCCTAGCTATCAGCGGCCGCAACAAATGTCCAACACAGGTCCTGTGGTTGATAGTGTCATGTGGTATCCTTACTAATGACAGTTACTGCTCACACATGCTGCACTGTTTCAACACTTTTTGCTCTTAATGTAAATAAATGTGTACAGTAACAAACCTGTATATCATGTCTAATTTTTGTGTGTGTGTGTGTGTGTGTTTTGCTGTTGTCATCTCCTTTTGATTGATTTATAGTTTTGATCTTGATGGTACAGAGTAGCAGTTACACCTGTTTGCACAATCCCAGTGTACATGAATGGTCATGTGATATTTGTTTTAAAGCATGTCAGTATGGAAAGATTATTTCTTCAATCATTCTAAAAAAAAAAAAAAAACTCTACATTGCTGTTTCAAAAGCATTAGTGTGAATAGTCTTATTTGACAGAGTCTGTACGTATGACTGAGAGGAAGAGGCAGGCAAGCAACCATAAAGCAAGGAGAGAAAAATGTAAATGTGCAGCACACGACAGTTTCTGGAGCACAGGCGTTTATCTTTGGCCTTGCTTTGTTGCAGTCATTTATTGCACCCTTTGTTGCACTGAGATACCAAAGAATTTGTATGCTGAACCTGAATCATTTTTACAGGGACCTGCTGTAGCGCCAGTGTTAGTTCTTTGCCTTTGTATTATTCCCAGTAGACCTTCACACACAGTGAGTTTCCACTGCTGTGGGCTGTGTAGAGATCAGGTTAACACATTGTATTATAATACCGTGTGATGCACATAAAACCAATGAGGAGGGAGGGTGTGAGTTGATGTAATTAGTGTTTTGGTATGACTTTCTTGCCAGTAAATCTGTTTAATGTTACTTATCCCTTGTTAATATCTTCTCTCTGTTCGTCAGTACTAACATTTATTTTACTCTGCTTTGCCTTATTTACTTCAGTAAATTTTTGAAGACCAACTCTTTCTTATAGTTTAACGTCTTTTAAATTAGTGACACTCTCCGCACTCTGCCGCTCACTTCTACTTAAGCTTTGCCATTCATAACATTCTGTCTTGATTAGACACACTGGAAGAGACAGACATTTTCAGACATATGTTTGATTAATGAAACATGACATACATGCTCAGTACACAACAGAAGCAACTACACCCCAGTGCAGCATCAGTTAACAGTTAAATGATTCAGACTCGTATCGCCTCTCAATAGTTGCATTATTATAAGTTGAACAGTAGAATATTTCTTCTTGTGACCAATCAAAAACAAAGTCTAATCTTACTATAGACTTTAAAGACTGTAGTACAAAAATATAAGCCACGAAGTAAAAAAAAAAAAGAAATAGAAGTGAATATGCGTATGATCACTGACACACAGGTTAGAAAACATGTAAACATTAAAACTAAACTGGCTCTGAGAAACAGACAGGCATGCACATTGGACATGGCATGAGGGCATCAATGAACATCTGAGGTTTTGTGGCAACTCAGCCAGTGTGAAAGACATTCCATACATCAACTTTATGGTCAATGATACACGTAATAAAGTAGTGGCGGACCTTGACAGGTGGTTTAGCCTACCAAATTCACTTCGTGGTAGGTTAGCTATTATCAAACTGAATATTCTGCCTAGAGTCAATTTTGTTAGTTCAATGCTTCCCCTTCCGCCTCCCGCCCAATATTGGAGCAAATTACAAACAGCGATATCAAAATTTCTCTGGCGAGGCAAACGACCGCGTATCGAGCTCACCACAACGCAGCGAGAAAAACAAGACGGTGGCCTGTCTCTCCCAAACTTTAAACTTTATAAATGTGCTTTCACATTGAGGCCTCTGCTAACTTGGTTTCAATCTGATGCACAGGTATCCTGGCAAGCAATGGAGGAACGGAGGTTAGCTCCTTACTCTTTTTATAACTTTCTGCATTCTAATATTTCATTCATCAGTGCCGTGTGAGATTTGGTCCTCTAATGTCATACTTACTCTCTATATGGAGGAAGGTGGAGAAATTGGCTGACTGTTCTGCTGTATGGGGCCCACATTCTCCAATATTCAACAATGACAAATTGCTGATTGGTGGCCAACCCATCCACTTTCCTGATTGGGAAACAAATAATATCCATACACTTGGTGATATATATGGAGAGGAGGGACTGCATAATTTCCAGGACATATGTGCTAAGTTCGGTACTTCACGTACCTCTTTTTTCTTTTATTTGCAGTTGAGGTCATCTCTAAAAGGTAGTGGCGTCCCTTTGCAGAGGCCTCTCACACCACATCCTCTTTATAAACTTTTTTATTCTACTAGAAGCACAAGTGGCTTTGTGTCAAGACTCTATGTACTTTTGTTGCAGCATTCTTACAGACCCCTGGCATTAGACATGTTGTGGAGGAAAGACATTCCAGATCTGGAACCCACATTTGAGTGGGATAAAGTTTGGGTTAATGTGGGATTAGCATCCAGAAATCCTGACCATCAGCAAATACATTACAATTATATACACAGGACATATGCAACTCCCAGAAAGCTCCACTTGATGAAGGTTATTAACAATCCTATATGTACTTTTTGTTCTTCCAAAGCCATTGGTAGTTTCTTCCACATGTTCTGGGAATGTACCCCAGTGTTCGAGTTCTGGAAGATGATTGCTTTTAACCTTTCTAAGCTATTCAAGATCAATCTGCCTTGTTTACCTACTACACTCATCTTGAATGATTTGCCAAAACTTGATTTAACCCTGAACAAGAGAAGAGCATTGTTAGCCGGAATAACAGCTGGAAAAAAACTAGTCGCCACGCGATGGAAACCTCCACACTTGCTCTCTTTCCGAGCATGGGTTCTGATGTATCTGGATATTGTTTATTTGGAGCTGTCAACAGCCAGAATCCACGGAGCCAAAGACTCTGTTGTGAAGACTTGGTACTCACTGCTATCTAGTCTCCGTAGGTTACAAGTGTAACGTGAGAATGAGGCCTGTAATTCTGGATCCAGGGAAGGGGTGTTTTTTCTTTTAAATTTTATTTATTTATTTATTTTTCTTCCAGTTTTGTTTTGTTCTATCTTGTATTATTCTAAGTGTATGTTTTCAGTTACTGCAATTATGTATTTTTATACAAGTTCTTTGCAGGTATGTATATTTTATAGATTGCACTTTAGTTTGTAACGCTTCATGCCTGACTTATTTTTTTCTATGTTAAACAAAATAAAAATTTGATTACAAAAAAAAACTTTATGGTCAATGAAAAACACCATTGTTTGCTCTTCAGTGCAAGATGGAGCATTTCTAAAGAAAACGGTGAGAAGTCTGACGAATGCATCTTTAATTAGATGAGACCAAGAAAAATTTGGTTGGCTCACATGGAGTCCAGCATGTTAATTCGAACCTCGACAGGACTAGAGTGAATGCATAGCCCTGACAGAGAAGCACAGAGTTTAGAGTGTGATTATATCATGGTGTATTAGTGCAAAAGGTGTTGGACATATGACATTTATAGATGGTACCATGAGTGTCTGTGGATGTGCCAAATTGTTTGATGACTAGACATATCCAGTGAAAACAAAACTAGAATGTCTTTGGTGGTTACAGAGAACCTAAAACTAATCTCGGAAAGCTGTTACTTACTGATGATTTGATGGAAGGCAGTGTTTTCTCTAGCTTTAGGTCCTGACAGTTCAGTTGAAATTATTTTGATAAACTTTTTAAAATTATATTTTGATTAGAACTATTAAACATATTAGCATATGGACTTATCTGCATGACCACATTATTGTACAACTTGCTTGCTAAATTTGCAAGTATCAACTTTTTTTTTTTTAAATTATTAAACTGACTTCAATTTTGATAAGTGCATGTTAGATTGTTGGTTGGACAAAGGAAATTGTGATAGGCCTCTTTGGTAATGCTACTAGTGGACATTTGCTGATAATAGTTGGATGCATTTTAGTGAGATTTTGTCAGACATTTGTTTGCCTCAGTCTAATAATTGAGTAAAACACTTGGCGATTCCCTGAGTTTCCATCTTGTTTATGACACACCTGACAAGATGAGCCTATAAAGTAATAGAGGTTTGTGTTACAAACTGTAGGTGTGTTGGAGTTTGAATGATGTGTTTAGTGGTCAGCAGGGTCCAATGAAAGGAAATGTGCTGTTCAGTGTTTTTTGAGTCAGAATATCTTGCCATCTGTTGCTTTGCCTTGACATGCTAGACTACATCTTTAGCATCTGAGTCATTCCATGCTGTCTCACCTACTGTACTTCCAGTTCAAGTCATTGATTTTCTTGATAAAAAATGATGTGAAAACTTGTAATAATTTCATAGGATCTTGCAAAATCCTAAAACTATCATACTGTATGTTACTAGTTATGCATTTTTTTTATTTTAGCCAATTTCATCATTCTGCATTTCTGTCAAATGCTCATCAGTTGCTTAATTTCCCTAGATTAAATTGAAATTTGTACTATGCATTAACAAAATCCTAACGTTTACAGCAATGAAATAAAAAATAATTTTCAACCTAAACAAAGAGTTTTCAACTTTGAAAAAAATAATGGTTCCACTAGTTTTCCCTGCCTTTTAAGCTAATATTGATTCTACAAAACATATTTCCAAAGAAGAAAAATCCCCCAAGTGTTGCAATTCATTGAAGATTTTTGCAGAAACATTTTTAAGGTGTTATGTTACCCCAGTGCTTAATAATTTGAAAATAGCTAACGTGTCATACTTTGTATTTGCTGTGCTATTACACTCAGTGGTTTTATTTCATAGGTAGGTATCTACATTATATTGACTTCAAGGAGATTCATTTCAATTTGCCACAAAGGGTTAACTGGACTTAAGAATGAACTGATGTACTGTAATTTGGTGATCGCATGTTGTTGTGATCTCACAAACTAATTTTTGGCCATAACTACTAAGAAATTATCTAGGCAATTGTGACAAAATAACAGGATGAAATACTGAGGTCATAACATATTATATCCCAAACATCAGTGACAAATCTGTTCAGACATGGATGTAGGCTGCAGCTGCACTGGATGGTGGAGATATACCATGGTGAGGCAGTATTTCAACTTAAACCCACAACTATATTTTCAGACAGAGAGTGAAGGAGGTGGTGCATAAACCCTATTGGAGGTCCTAATCCAATCAAAGTTGTCTTCTCCAGGGATATTACACAGACTGTTGCTTTTAATTAAAGCTGGCCTCCGGCTCCACTCATGTCTGTCCCTCTTTTCTGTCATTGCGTGATAAACAGACAGGTTAAGATGAAGTGGAGAGACGATGAATGAGGTTTGATTCCTGCTTTGTGACAATGACAAGTATATAACCACTAAACATTTGTCCGCATGAAAATGCTCACGGGGTTGGAGGCCTATGGTCAACATTCAGTCAAAGCTCCTTTCCGTCATTAAGAGCCCCCTGAAGAGCAGAAGCTCACTTTAATTGGATGTGTTTGTTCTTTCTCCGGGTTTTAAAAAAGATCGTCCATTAGTAGAACTACAAATCCTTCCCTGCAGAGTCAGAGACAGAGGACACAGGGTTTCACTGCTGAGATAATCTCCTGCCTATCGTACTACTTCAGGGACCATTTAAAAGTGTGTGGCCAACTGTAGTTTATGCTTACTGGTGTTCAGCAGAGTGATCCCGAAGTCTGACAGACCTGCTCGCCACATTGAAATGCTGATTGCAAAGCATTTAACAATATGATCAATAACATTAAGCCTGAATGCCCATCAGAGAAAAAACGGACAACATGAAATTATGAGATCACATTGATGTCTTTGGTCACTTTCACATCCCTGTTTGCCTTCATGTTGAACCATGTCTTGCCCTTTTCATGTTTACACTGACTTGTTTTGTTGGTTTTGCTCCACAAATAAAGTTTGTTGAGATGTTGTCAACGGTGTTCTCAATAGCTTTAGCTCACTTGCTTAACAAGTGATAATCCTGATTGAGCAAAAAAGCAAAAAAAAAAGAAAAGAAAAAAGCTGAGGCACCATGCCAGGGTCATGGGTGTTTGCCAGCACAGTAAACTATGAGAAGAATGTTTCCGATTAAAACAGTCAACGCGCAAACATCAGCACGAAAGCAATTACATACAGCTGCCAACCACAGTGGCCAATATCAACACATCCATCCCACTCACAGAGCAAAACATTTGATACCTGCCAGGGACCGCTGCAGCTGAAGACACATGGAAGAAATTACTTGAATATCCCAGCTGTTTTCTTCAGTGCTCTGGCATATATTCCTCTGTCTGGCACACGCTACAGTCAAAGTGTATATCTTTGTAATGGCTATAGAAACTGCCTCTGATGGATCCCTACAATCCTATCTGTAATTACAAAGGCAACGTTTTTCAGAGGCTTCAAGTGGGCACTTCAGACAACTTGAACTTGAAGTGTGTCAGCTTTGTATGTGTATTTAGTGCTCAAGTAAGCAAAATTGGAAATTACATCTAAAAAATACCTTGTGCAAATGCATCATAATGATATTGTTCAGGCAACCATTGCGACCAAATGACACAGTAGTGGATGGACATTTAGATCACCATCAGCAGATCTATAATGATGTCTCGGACCTGAGATTACAGAAAGTGAAGTTTCTCAGTTGCAAAGCTGTTTAATTCTTTACTGTCCTCTGTAAGATTTATATAATGATGTTTATGGAAGAATGAAGCAGTTACAGTGGTGTTTTAATGGGAAATTTAGTTAGAGATTAAAAATATTAATCCAAGGTGTTATGTAATGTCTGAAGATTGATATTTATTCAGTGCTTGTCTTGGGGAAGTGGCTGATTTATCTAGTTTCAGTTCCTGACAGTTGACTTGAAATCATTTTGATATACTTTTTGAAGTTACATCTTTACAGAAATGTTAACATATTAGCATACGGACAAATCCACGTCTTCATCTTGCACAGCTTGCTTGCTAAATTTGCAAGACAAAATAAATTCTGATAGGCCTGTTTTGCTATGCTGGTAGTGGGCATTCGCTGATAATAGTTGGATGCATTTCAGTGGAATTTTGTCAGACATTTGTCGGTCAAAGCCTAGTAATTGGGCAAAACACCTGGCGATTCCCTGAATTTCCATCTCGTTTATGACAAATACCTGCTGACTGTGGAATGGATGAGTTTACATCGGTCTCAGCAGTACTTTGTATTCAGTGCAAATTAGTGACGTTAGCATACTAGCATGCTAAACATCAGTTTGTAAATGTGAGTGTGCCAGCTGAGGTTAGCATATACCTCAAGGTACTACTTTAATACAGAAAATAGAACCTTGGTGAGAGCTAGCATACTCTTACACTAAACATCTTCTGACTAATTGTGAAGCGCTTTGAGTGCCTTGAAAAGCGCTATATAAATCTAATCCATTATTATTATTATTATTATTATTATTATTATTATTATTATTATTATTATAAAAGATGAATCAGTATTGATGGCCCAAAATTGTGTCAGTCTTTGTACTTGATGCAGCTGACTACTCCTATTAGGTTAAACGAATGTAAAAGCAAATTAAATAGACCTGAGATAGTCCTGGTCAGAGCTACAAGTTTCTTCCGCTGATATGGATTTCACCCACCCTCTCACATTCCCAGGTGCAGCAGCAGTTTGTTTACCTTGGCTTTGCAAGTTTTATCTCCTCCAAATGTCACAATAAACCAAAAGACTGCAGGAGAGTTTACAGGTGTCTGTCTTCACACTGGCAGTTGGCAACTAATAGCTTTGTCTTTACAATGGCAGAACAAAGCACAAGGATGATTTTGCAATGGTAAATAACTGATTCGGTGGTGTGTTCAGAGAGCTTGTAAGTGATGGTGATTGGTTCTGAGGGTTCAAATTAATATGCTTATACGGATAACGGTGCTCAAAGGCAATTAGGGAGGCTCACACTGTTTTTCACACATATTTGGAAGATTACAAACAGTGATTCAATAATCTCAGCCATTTCCAACTACCTTATTACAGAGAATTATACTTCTTAATGCACAATGTAACAAATTACTATTTCAAGTTTAACAATGTAGCTGCACAGTGGCTCGGTGGTTAGCACTTTCACCTTGCAGCTATAAGACCCCTGGTTCACGTCCCAGCCTCCCCGGGATCTTTCTGCATGGGTTTGCATGTTTTCCCTGTGCATGCGTGGGTTTTCTCCAGGTTAGGGTCCAAAACCATGCTCAGGTTAATTGGTAACTCTAAGTTGTCTGCTGGTGTGAATGCGAGTGTGCTTGTCTCTATATGTAGCCCTGTGATAGACTGCTGACCTGTCCAGAGTGTCCCTTTCCTTCACCCTAAGTCAGCTGGGATAGACTCCAGCACCACCTGCGACCCTAATGAGGCTTGAGCGGTGTATTGATAATGGATGGATGGAAGTTTAACAATGTCCCTCAGAAATACAGCTTAAGTTCAGCTGAATATGGAGGAAAGGTTGATGGCCTCATCTTTGGCTAATACTGGCAATAACTTATGACAGTCTGGGTCAGTTTATTCTTCTCATCAGCCTCAAGAATGTGGGTCAGACAAATGATTCTGACAGCTGACAGAGTACCCAGTAGAGTGTATTCTGTGTAGAGTTCTGTCAAGATCACCGCGTTAAAGATAATCTGTGTGCCTCAACATGTCATTAGCCACAGACAGACAGGGACATCAGAAAGCTACATTTAGACAATCAGATCACTGCAAGACGTAAACACATGGGATTTCGCTTTTGACATGTCAAGCCAAAAAAGTTTGAACAAGATGTTACGATTTTAGAAATATAATCTATATTTCCATACTTTGTTTAAGAACAGTCCTAAATTCGTTGCCAGTTACTTAAACCCGTAACAACACTGAAAATATAAGGCATTTCCACCAACATGCACAGAATTTCCAGCAACATGCAGGCAGCACACCTCAGGACAGTAACTTGAAGTAGAAGGAGGGGCACATAAGAATTACTGAGATGAACTATAATGCTTCAGATAAGATGGCACATTTCTTTCTCATGGCATACAGCACAGTTGTACTGTTTTACACATCTGTGACCCCTCCAATGCATCCTGCTGACAGCTGGAATAACTACTGAGCCTGTGTGTTTAGATTCATCAGCAGTAAAGCAGGGGACAGTGTGCAGAAGCAAGGGCTGCCAACTGACTTTGGAGCTGCCAATGAAAAATACCAAAAAAATTGACAACTTGCTTTCCTCCATGACAACAAAACTGAAAGTACATAAAAAGTGTTCTTGCATAGGGCTGTCAAAGACTAGTATTTTTCTGTTAATTAATCTAGCTAACCATTTTATTACCTTCTTTTAAAATCAAAAATTTCCCCCAGAAATGTAGACTTTATTTTGCTGATCTCTTTGTCATTGTAAAATGCAGCACAGACCACAATGAAAACCAAGGTTCACCTATTAAAATGTAAAACTGTGAAGTTAGTCTGGAAACTCTAACATACGAAAAAAAAATTGATAAGTGATGTCTCCAGGTTCTGGATCTCTGAAACCCCTAAAAGTAAAGCACAGCCTTCTTCTTTCTCTCATGTATGATGAGATTGTCAGAGGCAGCAGCTTGGAGGTTAGTACTGGTTAATATGTAGTCCTAACAAACCAAATTTCAGTCACTATTTCAAATTTATTCCATTGTCTGACAACACAGACAGAAAAATATCAGTCAGTGAGAACAGCTTAATCTGGAATTCAGCTGTATTGAGATACAGTATTTATGAGCACAGAGAGTGGGAGAGAAGCAAGCAAACGTAAAATGCCTCTGCTCAGTATAGCACCTAAGTTTTTCTTCAGGTATTCATGCTTTGCAATGTGCGGTTCTGCTAAGCCATCCAAACACAACATACACAACATACAAACCATTTTTTGTTCTTTGATAATGCAAAGGGTTCCCTTACTTTCAATGCTTTGGGAAAATTTTACACTAAACCATATCTTTTCAACATTGACATCATTAATTATGGCAACGAATTACAACAACTCCAATATTTAAAGACAAGAACTATGATGACACGTTTAGCATTTTTCACAAATAAATGAAAATTTTAAAGACAGACATACAGTATGAACAAATGAACTAATGACTTTTTAAATATTACGCCTCATTCAATGACCAGCAGCATCCATGGAATCACACACTGTAGCTCTTGATTAATCAAAGTTTCCTCCACCACACAAGGTGTCTGCTATTGTTGACGTTGTGTATTTGTCAGTAGTGGTATCTGGCATTACCTGATCTTGGAAAAATCTCATCTATGAACTCAATTTAATGACAATTAGATATGAAGCAACAACAAAACAGCCAAATAATCCCACATTGTTACGATGCTCCTCCTGCAACCAGTCTGACAGTCTACAGTCTCTTTTTTATCATGTCCTGAAACCAAGTACAATAAAAAGAATACTAATTCAAATTAAACATTACAGAGCACCTTGTTCCAACAGATTAATCAAAGGACTTGCTCTGTCTTATGTTTTATAATCAAGACATTCAATTGATGATCAACGCTACACCATAGGCATCTCATTTGCATTATGAAATGAAATGACAGTGTAATGAAGCTTTATTTGTAAAAGGTAAAGGCAAAGAAATGTCAAAAGATACACATATTAGCCAACTACCTCATCTTGGCTAATGTGTGCAAAGATACCTGTCAACACTCACCCAAGTGAATGTTTAGAATACAACAAAGATGCAGGCACATGCAAATTAAACTTTACAGAACAATTCTAATTATCTCGGAACTAAGAAAAGGTCAGTATAGAATGCCAGGAGAAAACTGCAAGCTGTAAATACTACTATGTAATTTAAATGTTTAGATGATGAAATATATTGTTCTATAATACATATATATATAAATAAGGTCTAAAGATGATTCCTGACACAGGAACAGATGAGTGCACGGTCATCTCGTGGGGTAGGAATTTGGTAGTACCACGTTCGGCTTGTTTTTTCTTGGTGTAATGAACGGCTGTCTTGGAGATCTTCAGTTTTTTCGCTACCTGTCTCTCACTCATGCCAATTTCCAGCAGTGCCAAGATGGCTGCCTTTGTGGCTTCACATAATTCTTTTGTTTTAGGCATTATGTGAGAGCTGACAACTTGTGAGTTCTTCTACGGCTTGAATGTCAGCAGGAAACCACTCTAGGCCTCTGCATGTGCAGTGCTGCTTATGAAATGGCCTCTTATATACTCTGGGAACACAATTAAGCTTAAGCATGTCAAATAGGACAAAGTATTATGTAAGCAGCTGCATTTTTTATTGTGTTCATTGTACTCTTCAGATAATGCACCTTTAGTGGTACCCGGCATTAAAATGAACAAGAAATTGAAGGAAACAAAGGTGGTCTAATAATTTTTTTCCATGGTTTTATATCAAACTATGGTGCATTACTGTCAGCATAGTAAAAGGTCTAGCTTCGGGTGCTGGAAAAGCACCTCATTATTGAGATAATAATTGGAGGCTATTCACATAAACACTGCAAGCGATCCATTTTTTTTCTCTCTCTCTTTGAGCTCTAGACTATGAGGATCTGGAGTGGAGGCTCCATCACTGGAGTGTTGGACTAATTTGCTAATTCAAACCTACTCTTCTCACATAGCAGGATTACAGCCAGCCGATGCTATTACCAAGACACATATGCACATTAGATTTCACACAAATTCATGCATGCCTGACTGTATACACATCATTAGAGCCATTGATTTGACATCAGAATGAATTATGAGCTGGAAGAGTAGAGGCCTGCATTTGACTGCATCAGTTTATTGACAAAAACCTGGCAGCAGCAGCAGCTCGACATTGATCCGAGTTATTATCTTCTGGCTGTCTATTGGCTTTTGAATGAAAAATATCTGCGTCAAACAAAAGGTAATTGGAATCCACCATAAAATCATATGCTTTTACTCTTCAGGGGATTACTGCAAAATGTCTGAGCCATCATCTTTTCTTTGCCCTCTCCAAAAATGTGCAGTCTTTAAATGTATAATGAATAATAGACGTCTAACACAATACTTGAATTTTCAAGGCAAAATACAAAGAATTGTCTCAACAATAACTGTAGTGTTTTTTCAGCAAACAGCATTTTTTTTTATATGGCCTATTTATATTCATAGACACAACATTGTACTTTTTAAAGTGCAATCTGAAAAAATCTGTTTGTGTCACTCTCTTCACCCTAGAATGGTAATCTGTGTTTAAGGTGTGTAGGTGGATGTAGCAGATAGGAACACGGAGCATTTTTGGGTTTGCTGTAGAAATATTTTACAGCATGTTTTGGGTTCCAACCAAGCCTGAATACAAAGTACTAGCAGTTTGTATATATATAGTATATATATACATATATGTATGTATGTATGTATGTATATACATATATATAAGAAGCACAATATATTTAGTAGTCTATCTTTAGTTAAGAACAGGGGGAGTTTTTAAACCCAACCCTAAAACATGTTTTCATCTTTTTTGCATAATAGGAACTGGCTTTTTGTCCTAATAAGGGTGACATTCCCTCATAATGGGACTGTGTAAATGCATTAATTTCCCCACAACAAATCTAATATCCAGCCATGCACACACACATAGATCAGTTAGTGCCTGGGAATTTTATGAATATGGGAAAACAGCACAGTTGGTGAGCTGAGTAATCTAGCTGAATAATAAGAGATAGAGGTTGTGGTGAGACCCCTGGTATACTGCAAACATCTACAGCAGCACCTCCACATGACTGCACAGCACTGGCTGAGAACAGATAAGAGGATTTAATCAATTCTTCTTTTTTTCTTTAAAATTCACTCAAAGCACAGAGAGTTAAATCTGTCGCTGCTGCTGGTGGATATATGAGGAGAGAGGCAGTTAAATCCAGCCGGAAAAAAAACAGCGCTGGTGTTAATGTAATGTGTGGAGGTGATATTCTCAATCAATCTGAATTTATTTATATAGCTCTTTCCAACAGCCCAAAGGGTGACCAAAGTGCTTCACAGTGAAAACAAGAGAACAACTTAAAAACAATACAAGAACTAAAACAGAGACAGCATTAACATATACAATAAAACAATAAAAAATAAACAGCAATAAAACAACACTAAAATATATATCTAAAAGCTAGTACATAAAAAATGAAATAAAATGTCCCCATGCCGCTGGATATTAAAAGCCATTTTAAACAGAAAGGTTTTGAGCTTTGATTTGAAGAGACCTAGGTCAGTGATGGTGCATGTCGGGGGGAGCTTGTTCCAGAGCCTGGGTCCAGCTACAGAGAACGCCCAGTCACCCCAGTGTTTCTATTTTGACTTAGCTACTTCAAACAGCTGCTAATTAGATGATCTCAGAGCTCTTTTTTGATCCTGTAAAGTTAACAGCTTGGATAAATATGGTGGAGCAAGGCCGATGAGAGCTTTAATATCAAATATCAAAAGTTTAAAAACTATTCTAGACTGGACTGGAAGCCGGTGGAGAGTATAAAAGACAAGAGTGATGTGCTCATGTCCAGGAGCGTTTGTTAAAAGTCGTGCTGCGGTATTTTGCATGAGTTGCAGGCGGCTGATGGAAGACTGGAAGATGCCAACACAGAATGTTGTCTGGGCATAAAGGATGCTCACTGCTGAGAGACGAATTATGAAGGACCCTGAGTCTAGTGATAACCCCAGGAAGACGTTTTTCTGCACTGGAGATGTTATTTCCACTAAATATGTTAAAATTACATATTTTCTTGGATACTGGAAAGCTCCTTTCAGAGACACAAAACAAAAACTACACAAGTGTTTTTCTCTTACTGAGCAGAAGGCTACTTCCCATGACTAGAGTGTGAAGTGTAAAACTGGTGAGGTAACACCATAACATTTACACAACCTGCCTCTGTTCACAAAAACAGACAGAAAATAAGTGGTTTGTGGTAGAAGTTCCCAAGTTATGAACTCTGGGACTTGGATGGTAGCTGCTACTTTGGGTATAAACATATTTATGGAATGTGAGCTTGCTAAAAGAATAACATACTCTCATCTTCAGATAACTTAATTTAACTGAGACAATTTGACCTTAAAGAGCTTAAATAGATTCAGTGCCACAAAGTAGTTTTAGCTTAAAGTGAAAAATAGATCAGAATGCCGCCATGGTCATTGCACAGCTGTTCAACAAAATATTAGCAACTCCTCTGTGGTACGAAAAAATAAAAGTGCAAATCATCAATCAAATGCACATCAGTGAAAGAAAGGGCAGGATCGGATACTGTGATAGCAGCCAGGACACATGATTGACAGCCAGCTAACAGATGAGAGATGAACTCCATCAACAGCAGATTCACAAGTTTTATTCAACATACAGCACAAAGGAGACACTATTGGTGATGCAGCATTTACACACTTTTTCATAATGGATGAATATTTAAAGTACAGCATATCAAGAGTATGTGATCGAACATATGCTATCCTACATGTGCATGGGCCACTTACGAGAAACTAGTCTTTTCTCTGCATCTGGAAAATTATCCCTGTGAAAGGACTATAGGTCTGACAGCAGTTCTAGATACCCAGAAGACAGAAAGTGAGAGGCAGATAAGAGCAAGAGGGGAACTTTATAAAAATATCTGGAAAGCATAAAGTTATTATGCTTGCATCTTCTGTTAATGCTTAAAGAGAAATAAATCATACATCTATTAAGCTACTGGTGTCATGTACTGGATGTTAAAATTTTCATTTGTATATATTCTTTTTAAAGCTACATAAATATGGATTTGTTTTACAAACAATTAATCATATGATTATGTAATGCCAGTTATGCTGATACTGAGAATGAGCAGTCTGTTCTCCACCTTTAGCTTATTCTCTGACCTATACTGTTCAGTCTCTGTTGCTCCCACTTGCCCTTGTCACAGCGTATTTGAACTAAATTTTAAGCAGATTTTTATCAGGAAGCACAAAATCCATTTCAGTTTGATACAAGAGAGGATCTGTAAAGTAAACCAGAGCTAATTAACACCTACCAAGCAAAACAGAGTGTGACATTTTTACTCAAATTATACTCAACAGGAGGTCAGGGAGAGGACATTAGCTCCATACCTGCTAAATGTGGAGTAATTCTTCACCATTTGTCTCCCCTACCAAGACTTAACTTGGAGGACAGCAACACTACAGTAAAGGACAGTGTCACGGCCTCTGGTGGCCCTGGGGTTGAAACTACGTGTCCTGTAGCCACTGAGGTGTTTTGTCTCATTACAAATGTGTGTTTTGTGGCACCACTTTTATTTAGTCAATGATGTGCACTTGACTCTAATTTGTATTGTTTTAGTTTCCGTTGTTTGTGGTGGGTGGTGCCATTGTGTTAAGTTTTGCTAAGTATTTTAGTTGTTTTGTTTTTGTTTTGCTAGTTTAAGAGCTCTGTTAAGCCACCTGTCCACTAGACAACGCACAACATCTGAAAATCGCATGGAAGGCGGGCGGTCACTAGCGGACCACAACATTGTCATGTGACAGCGCTTTCAGCTTGACAGTCCGGCAGATGAGTCGGATAAACACAGCGGCTCGGCCGCAGACTTTCCCTTTTATTTCGAAAACACTAATGGTTACGATGCGTGGGCAGATAGGCCTACAGCTGTTATAAGCTTCTCCTCCATGGTGAACTGTGTTCAACACCTGCCGGCCTTCTTTAAGCACCTTGCCTGCCCCTGATTGGACAAACGCATCGAGTCAGGGGGCTGGTCTGCTCCTGGATTTCAAGCCGGACCAACATGGCGGCTCGGCCGCAAACTTTGTCTATTATTACAAAAACACTGCAGGGAAAAGTATTTCTGAAAGCATTTGAGGCGAGCAATAGGTTGTGCAGTAGCTGAATCTGTCCTCGTTTAATTTCACTGTTGGCTACTTTAGATGTTTGAGGACAGTTTCACGATGCGTGGGATCTCGGCATGCCGGAGTCCAGTCTACTTTATGCAAATGAGCTGCAGCCCTCTCCAGGTAAACACACCGGATTGCAGCTGGAAACATGCCACATGTGGCATGCTGGTCCGGTTGCGGTGCGTTTCCAGCTGCGATCTGGTGTGTTTACCTGGAGTAGGCCGCAGCTCATTTGCATAAATTAGACTGACTTCTACTTTATGTAAATTCGATGCGGCTTGCGGAGATTCCACGCATCGTGAAACTGTCCTCAAACTTCTAAACTAGGCGTCGGTGACCTAAAACGAGGACAGATTCAGCTGCTGCACAGCTTACTTCTTGCCTCAGATGCTTTCAGAAATACTTTTCGCTGAAGTGTTTTTGAAATAAAAGAGAAAGTTTGTGGCCGAGCCGCTGTGTTTATCCGACTCATCTGCCGGACTTTCAAGCTGAAATCTCGGTCATGTGACCACGTAGCGGCCTGCTGTTGCCCGAGTGCTGTCATATGACCATGTTGTGGTCTGCTAGTGACCACCCGTCGTCCGTGTGATTTTCAGATGCGGTGCGTTGCCGTGCGGGAAAATCGCATCTTGTGGACATGCGGCTTGAGCCTTTGTTTGGTTTTATTCTGTTCTTTGATTTAGCAATATCCACCAGCCCTGTCCTCCTTTGTTTGATCACTTTTGTGTTCTGTCTCTAAGCAATAAAATGCTTTATCTGGTTGTTTTTGTTACCCCCACCCAGATACAGAGAAAGACCACTAAAGAAATTTGAGGCAGGTAGTTTCTTATATGAAGTTATCATATAGCATCAAATCGAAAAGACAAGTCCACACTTCATCACACCAAGAAAAAAACTCTACACTCCTACTTTGCCCCTTTGTCTCTACTTTGCAAATCTACTGCAGGATCTATCTCCGATCAAGCTTTGTTTTTTCTCTCCATTCCAAGGTCTGAAAACAAAACAACATTTAGTCTCCTATATCTGCCCAGTGAGCTTTCACTTATTTATTCTATTATGTAGTTCTCCCTAAACAACTTGAACAAATGTCAGATTAATAGAGATAAAATTTCCTTCAGAAATCATCGTCTGCCTCTATTATAAGTGGTCTTGTAAAGTTTTACGAAACACGTTTACAAAAGATATGAAGTATAATATCCACTATGACAGACAAAGAAAGTAACACTACAAAATCAAAGTGTTTAACAGGAAACACAACAGAAATAAGACCATCACTCATTTCACTGGTTGTAACCCGACCAGCACACTTTTGACGTTGTTTCAAAGTGAAAACAAGCCAAAATGTTTTCCCTCTCAGAATCTAAAACTCAAATTGGTCCTCATATAGATTGTTCAAATGTAGAAATACACACATATATACATAGTGGTGTTCTTCTTGTTCCCTGCTCTAATGTATGCTCTAAAAATGCCCAGTTGAAAGAAACCTTACTGTGTTTGCCTGCAAAGCCATTGCTCTCACATTCACCTTTATTATTCATCACTTCCATCACCAAAAACACAGACACACACTCACAGTGAGCTTAGAGACCTCCATCTGTATATAGCAAAGCTTGCCTGTCCAACAAATATCTTGGCACAATAGAGGCAAGACTTGATAAACAAGCAAGACTTCCAAGTACACTGTATATGTGTGTGTTTGTCCACCATTTATACAGGGTCAGTGCAGTAGTATCATATTGGAATCTGAAGTTTCCAGAGGACAGATATGTTCCTTTATCTTTGTCGACAGCTTCATGCCTGTTTTCATTTTGCTTAAAAGCTACTAATCACTGCTGAGACATTCTTGGCCTGTTGCATAAAGACCCTGCAGCAGCACTCTCACACACACTTGAACGTACAAAACACCTTCATCAGTGTTCTATATTTAAGTGTGTTGTGTTTGATTAAGGAGAATTTGTGGAGATTTTGAGCTGTAAACAAGTCCTATGTACATGAGGATTGCTCATATTTGAATATTCAGAGCAGGCTTGGTGCAGGCAGACTCCAGTCAAAGCACAGGAAGCCATGAACCTTCTCCTCCTAACCTACACCCCCCTGTAAAAAAAACAAAAAACTCTTACAAACCATTTCCCCAGCAGTTAATCCTGCAGTAACACACAGCATCAACTCCTCACTTGCTATAGGTGTGTTCCCCGCTGCATTTAAGCAAGCTGGAGTCACTCCATAACTCAAAAAACCTACACTCAACCCAGCCCAGGTCCAAAACTACAGACCAGTCTCACTCCTACCCTTCCTGGTTAAAATACTTGAGCGAACTGTCTTCAACCAAGTCTCTACTTTCTTCTCTTAAAACAACCTGTATGACCCAAATCAGTGGTTTTAAACAGGGTCACTCCACTGAGACTGCACTCCTATCTCTGGCAGAATCACTACATTCTGCTAGAGCTTGCTAGCAGGTCATTGAAATTGATCATTGAAATTCAGAAAGTTGCAAGCAGCAAGAATGGAGTCCAAGCAATCGCCCCTATTCACTGAGCACTGCACTAGTACAGATAAGGTTAAGGCTCTTAAGTGCTGTTCATTACAAAACAAAATGAAAGAACATAAAATAGTAACATATCAATAATATTTAATCCCTGTATGTCCTGAAAAAGGTAACTAACCCCAGCGCCGATATCTAACACCTACATGCACAATCAGGTCTGTAAGTGTTCAAACATAGACGCTATTATTTTCTAAATAATTGGTTGTAATTTTAAAAGCCTTGACTGTACTTCCTTGTGGATATGCAGAAAGACATCTGCAGACACCATGGTGTACTATTGCCCTTGTAGGTTAGCACAATATATTTCCAGTAGACATATAAAAAATCTATGAACGAACCAAAATGCTCGATTGCTTTTTGTGACGAAGACCCATGGTTATCAATGATTCCATCATAGAAAATTAAGAGATATAATAGTTATTGGAAACTCAAGTCTGCCATGATATACACCATCAGGCATAACATTCGGACCACTGACAGGTGAAATGAATAACCCTATCTCTTCATTGCACCTTTTAGTCGACTGGGTATATTAGGCACTAAATGAGTATTTTAACCTCAAATTTGATGTGGTAGAAGCTAGAAAAATGGGAAACTGTAAGGATTTGAGCAAGTTTGACGAGGACCAAATTGTGATGGCTAGACGACTGGCACACTCACACTGGGTTTCTCCAAAGCTGCAGCTCTTGTGGAGTGTTCCTGGTCTGCAGTGGTCAGTATCTATCAAAAGTGGTCCAAGGAAGGAACAGTGGTGAACCAGCGACAGGGTCATGAGCAGCCAAGGCCCATTGATGCACGTGATGCACAGGCAATGTTCTGCTGGGAAACCTTGGGTCCTGCCATCCATGTGGATGTTACTTTGACATGTACCACCTACCTAAGCATTGTTGCAGACCATGTACACTCTTTCATGAAAACAGCATGCCCTGATGACTGTGACCTCTTTCAGCAGGATAATGTGCTGTGTCACAAAGCGGAAATGGTTAAGGAATGATTTGAGGATCACAACGATGAGTCTGAGGTGTTGACTTGGCCTCCAAATTCCACAGACCTCAGTCCAATAGAGCATCTGTGAGATGTGCTGGACAAACAAGTCTGATCCATGGAGGCCCCACCTCACAACTCACAGGACTTAAAGGATCTGCTGCAAATATTTTGGTGGTAGATACGACATCACACTTTCAGGGGTCTAGTGGAATCCATGCCTCAACAGGTCAGGGTTGTTTTGGCAGGAAAAGGGGGACCAACACAATATTAGGCAGGTGGTCATAATGTTATGCCTGATCGGTGTACATGGTCTTTACAAGTGTATGCCAACTTTTGTTCACAACTGTACAAACCCAACTGTACACATGGGGAACTGGTGCCAGGTTGTGACAAGACTTTTCTTCTTTTCTGTTGCTCTATAACACCATCTGCATGTCAAGTTCATGCTGTTTAGCAATGTGCTTACAATATGCCCTTGATATCCAGCATACATTCTGAAGTCTTGTCTTGATCTGCAAACGTGGTCAGTTTAACTACTGCAAATCAAAAAGCAGATAAACAAAGATCCCATTGGGTGTATACCACACTACACCCTTTTCCAGTCCTTTGATCTAAATTGGACTGCTGGGATCCAAACAAAACATGCTCTGGAGTACATGCCTTTGTTTTGTGAATTTAATGTCAGCTTTTACGCAGCTACTGTGTTCAAGCTTTAAGCAGCTGCACGGTCAAGTGGACAGGCAGGTAGAGTTGAATATCAGTCTATTTTACAATTAGAATTAAAAACTAGATTGTTTTATTTATCCTTTACAGAAAACTACTTTGTTACAGCAGCATGTTAACACGCAAACAACCCACAAACCTGACAGAACACCAACAAAAGTTAGAAAAAATTATAAAAGTTAAAACAAATGCACAGCATATAAATCATAAGTTATAATATTAATGTGAATTAATGTGAATTGAAAAGCCTGGTTGCAGCTGGTAGGAAGGACTTCCTGCTGCGCTCAGAGCTGCACTGAGGGTGAAGATGCTCTGTTGACGCACCTCCAGATTGTGTAGTGGTCGAGAAACATTGCTCACAATAGAGTTCTCAGTTTCCTGAGAATTCTCACCCCAGCAACTGCTGATAACTGCCGGGAACTTGGTAGGTTTTCTGTAATTCGCATGGCCGATAATATGGCATTTCATGCAGTGCTCACCCCAGCCACCTGTTGGACTGATTCCAGTCAACACCAGTTGTGGAACTCCCTCTTAATCAGCTTATTCAGCCGGTTTCTGTCCCTGGGGTGAGCCCCCTCCCCCAACACACAACCCCAAAGAATAAGACACTGACCAGCACAGTCTGGTAAAATGCACATAGAAGAGGCCTGCTGATGTTAAAAGACCTGAAACCTTTGCAGAAAGTAAAGTCTGCTTTGGCCCTTCTTGTACACTGCCTCCATGTGTCTGGACCATTCCAGCTTGTCGTCCAGCTGCACTCCCAGGCACCTATAGCTGGAGACAATCTCCACCTCTGTGCCGAGAATGGTGACTGCTGCTGGTGTGGACTTCTGCCTTCTGAAGTCAATCACCATTTCCTTGGTTTTAGAGGTGTTCAGCAGACAGTGGTTGAGGTTGCACCAGTCAATAAAGTCCATGATCATGTCCCCTGTACTACTCCTCACATCCTCCTCATGAAAAGTGATCAGAAAATTTCTGAAGAAAGCAGGTGTCTGAGTTATACCGGAAGTCAGACATATAAAATGGAAGAGGAAAGGGAACAGGGCAGTTCCTTGTGGGACCCCTGTACTGCTGAGGATTTTGTTGGACACCCAGTTCTGTAGTCGAACATACTGTGGTCTGCAAGTCAGATAGTCCATGACCCAGGAGATCAGTGCTGACTCCATCTACATCATCCTCATCTTCTCACCAAGCAGCACCGGCTTGATAGTATTGAAGGCACTTGAAAAATCAAAAAACATGATCCTCACAGTCGTATCTACAGTGTCCAGATCTCCTTAGGTCCTCTACACCATGTAGATGAGGGCATCATCCACACCAAGGCTGGGCTGGTATGTGAACTGCAGGGGGTCTGTGTAGGTCCTTACCCTGAGTCTTAGATGGGAAATGACCAGTCTCTCAAGTGTCTTCATGATTTCAGAAGTGAGGGTTACAGGTCTGTAGTCTCAGGAGTCAGTCGGATGTCTCCTCTTGGGGACATCGACTATGCAGGATGTTTTCCACAGTGTGGGGATCTACTGCAGATTCAGGCTGAGGTTGAACAGGTTTGTGAGGATGTCACACAGCTGAGTGGAGCAGGTCTTCAGCAGTTTGGGACTGATACCATCAGGACCAGCTGTTTTGCCCCATTTTAGCCAGTCCAGTTCACTTTTCACCTAAAATGGCTGGAGCTGGGGGAAGGGATGTGAGATTGAGTCAGAGACAGAAGAGTGAGAGGAGGTGGGACTGAGCTGAAGGAGGGCACCAGAACTGGTGGCGGATGTGAGAGCGGTAAGCTTGAGAGGATGGAGGTAGAAGTTTGGGTTGGAGGAGGAGGGTGGGAGGAGATGGTTGAGCTGCAGGATGGGAGACTGAGCACTACAGGGAGCTGAGAAGATGGGACAGTGATGTTGACTCTATTGAAGAAGGCATTCATACCATCAGTCAGGTCCTGGTCTCTGTTGGGCAGAGGTCCACCCTTCCGCTCAAAGCCAGAGATCTTCCTCATAGCAGACCATGCCTGGTTAACACTATCTTGCCTCAGCTGATGTTCCAGTTTCAGCTTGTAGGCTTCTTTCCCCTCCTCAATCTTCCTCTTAAGTTCTTTTTGCAGTGCCTTTACTTTGCCAGTGTCACCCACCCTGAAAGCTGTTCGTCTGGTTTAGCAGGACTTTCAGGCTGCTGGTGACCCAAGGTTTGTTGTTGGTTTATTGTCTGCTTGGATCACGACAAGCCCAAAAAATACCACACTTCCACACAAAGCAAGAGTAGCTGTCTGTTGTGGTGCCATGGCAGTACCTGAAATCAATTTACACCCAACTTTTTGTGCGAGTGCCTTATTGCTATGGTATTTCATTAATTAAGAACATGGACAGGGTGGAGATGAGTTTGCCACCAGGTTGACCCAGCTTCTGTTGCAGGGTAGCAAGTACAGGCAGGAAAACAAGTGGTATTTACAATTTCACAGTCCATGAAGGATTTGATGAAGGGGTTAAAAAACGTAGAAAAGATGACTAGATTTCATCTAGGCTGCCTCATGTACAGTGATACAGTTATTATTCTCCACAGCAGAGGAGAGGAGAAAGTAGCCTACAGCTGACAGGCCTGCCTAGCGGGCTGAGAAATTTTCCTCTTTCAGCTGAGGTTAGAGAGCTGATGGTTTCCTCACGTAAACTGTGGCCTTTGGCTGCCAACCCAGTCATCCACGATGGCAGCTCTCTCCCACTGTCTCTGACTATGTGTGGATGTGTGTGTGGAAACTCCAGCCTACCCTGGAAAGTAAATGCTTTCACTCTGCCAACAGTTGTGTTCCTTAATATGGGGGAAAAATGCTTCAACCGATACAATGGAAGAAATGCCAAATGTTTAGGGTGCGCTGTAAGTTCGTTTGTGTGTGTGTGTGTGTGTGTGTGTGTGTGTGTGTGTGTGTGTGTGTGTGTGTGTGTGTGTGTGTGTGTGTGTGTGTGTGTGCACGCATGCATCTGGAGTTCCATCAGTAGCTTTACCTTGTCCACTCGCTACGCTTAAAATTGTTGCTAGATTTTTTCAAAAGTATGTACAACTTTACACTAGTAACTAGACAAAGCATGTACTGTATAAGCTTAAAAATACATTTACATCAGTATTTTCTTCATATTTGGATTTTATTTTTTGAAATTTGTGTACAGTACTGGTGCCAAACACTGAGCTAAATGCTTAAGGCTGCAAAATCTGATTTATTGTTTTTTAGCCATTTAGGGACAAATAATGTAATAAATAAATAAATAAATAAATAAATTTAAAAACAGGAGCGTGATTTGCAGATTTTGCTAAATGTAGGTGTCTATTTAAATACTTCCTTCAATACACATCTAGCAAACCCTGACATCTACAGCTGTGATGTTGTCTACTCGATGAATGAAAGTTCAGTAACTACTCGCTTAGCTGTGGTTAATCTCTACCAACTCTTGAGACTGATAACAATTGACAACAGCAGAAAAGCTAAAAAGCTAAACCAACACAGTAGTTGTAGTTGTTTCTATTGTTAACAGACCAGTATAGTAAACACCTTCTGTGAAGCAGCAAGAATACTTTGCTTTGAAATATCAACACAAAATCCTAAACAATTTTGAAATTAAGTTGCATCTCTCACACTACAGGATATTATTTAGATTGTCATCTCCAAAGCAGCAGTGCTGCACCTCATGGGATCTCATTGGGAAGCAGGTGCAAACAAAACAGAGACTGTGATGCAACAACGCAGTGCAACCATAATAGCGCTTTACAGCAAGAAATAAAAAAAAGCAGAAGGCTAAACGAGTCTGAATGTGATAATGGTTGGAAAGATACAGTGCTGTTAAAAACTATGTCCCCTTCCTGATGTCTTCTATTTTTGCATATTTCTTACACTTCAATGTGCCAGATCATCAAACTAATATTTAATTTATTTATTAGTAGACAGAGATAACCTACAAAACACAAACTATTTATTAAGTTTTATTAAAAACCTATAACACTCCTGTGAAAAAGTAATTGCCCCTCTAAACCTAATAATTGGTTGGGCCACTCTTGGCAGCAACAACTACAGGTAAATGTTTCAGATTTTTTGTGAACAGTCTTTTACCTCATCATAGAGGAAGAAGGATTTTCTGATAGATAGCAGAATTCATGGCTCCATCATTTATGACAATTCGTCCAGGTCCTCAAACCCTCACACTACCGCCACCATGTTTCACTGTTGGTGTCATGTTCTTCTTGTGGAATGCAGTATTAGTTTTACTCCAGATGTAACAAACCCATGTCTTCCAAAAAGTTCCACCTTTGACTCATCAGTCCACAGCATGTTATGTCTCTCACTGTGGTTCTCTGGAGTCCCAGAGCCTCAGCAATGGCTTTGTAACCCTTTCCAGACTGAAAAATTAATTTGGTCATTGTGGTAGATTGGTAGCTAAGGAGGCAATTACTTTTTTACATCAAGATGGGGCTGGACAACATTTTTCCTTCAGTAAATAAAGTCTTCATGTAAAACTGCACTTTGTGGGTTTTTTTCAGTTATCTTTGTCCTATATTAAAATTTGTTTGATGATCTGAAACATTTAAGTGTGTCAAATATGCACAAATAGAAGATTTCTGTAGGGGGGGCAAATACTTTTTCACAGCACTGTTTAACACAGGTTGCGTATTCTTCAGGAAAAACTGCAGTTGAGACTTTAGCTATTAGTTTTAAAATCTGTGGCTAGGGTTAGTCTGAAAGACTAGAATGTTGAATGTTGCTTGGCAATAGTGCTCGCTGCTCCGGGGAGTAACATATATAATCATAACCATCCACATAAAAAGTAAAAAGAAGTTTTTTATTGACTGACTTACTGCACTGCATCTTGTCATATCTGTGTATGTGTGGGTTGTCACATTCACTGATATGTGCTACGCTCCGTGTCTTTTTAATTGCCCCTCAGGGATGAATAGAGCGTTTTGAATTGAATTGAATTGAATTGAATTGAATTGAATTGAATTGAATTGAATTGAATTGAATTGAATTGAATTGAATTGAATTGAACAAAAATCACGCTTTCAGGGGAGCTCAGATGAGTTAGGCCAATGTGTACACACTTTGGCTATGTAGTCAGAACAAAAAGGACATTTCTCAAGCACATAAACACAAGACCACTGATGTCAAATGACTCAGGTAAAATATATGTTCACTGCAAGCCACTTTATTGAAATACCCACAATACTGACTTCAAAAAGTTGAAAACTTCTGAACCATCCAGGCCTATGCTCAAACTCATCATAGTTTCACATTCTTTGATACAGCACCCTATCCATTAAGATTGATGTAATAACGTTAACTACAACTGTCATTAAAGGTGGAGCTAGCTAATTGTTATCCTGCGAGGGTAACTGATGTCTCATAAAATCAATAAAAAGAACAACAGCCACGTCACATGGCCTAAATAGCTAAAGTCTGCAGCCAGATCCCACATGATTCAGACCAATTATTTGGCAGGCACCAAAATGTGTTGGTCTAGACTTTATGTTTATTATCTGTCCTGTGGACAGATTGCAATGTATTTATTTTAATCTAGTTATTTATTTTTACTTTGTACACTAATAATTTTTGGAACCCTACACTCTTAAAGCACCACAGAAACATTGGCAATATTAAGTACTAATTGCACAAAAGTTCAAAGACAATAATCACATTTGTTACAGTAATATTAGTAATATACAGTAAGGTGCTTTGTATTTCCCTGTGACTGATATTTAGGTCTATTATTATTGCTTAGGTCCAGTATATTTCTATGCAACTAAAGCAGTTTGCTTTATATCACTGTAAATTGTAAGTTTTATTATAGTTATAATGAAAAATGCATGTACAGGTGTACTTTTATGTTGTTTGAATCAGAACACTGTGAGACATGTACAACATGTTCTGAGTTGTAACAGCTATGAATGTATTTTGTGGAAAAGAGTGACACCGATAGATACTTTTGTCCGAACTCCAGATGAAGTGCTCTCTGTCTCTATATGCGCTACACTTCACCTGTATTTTTCAAAATGTCTTTATTGTTGCTGTGCAAGCAGGCCTGGGACCGATGCCACTCCAGTGATGCTGGGCAAGGTTCATCTTTAGCAAACTAACATCAGGTTTTAATTCGGGGATGACGCATTCTAATTAACTCAACCGCAGCTTTGCTCATTGACATCATTCATTCTGAATACCCCACCATATTGAACATTTTCAGACACACAACGTTGTGGCCACAACAGTAATTTGTGGAAGGTTTTGAAAGATTGCTCCCCTCAGAGCAACAAATGTCAAAGCTTTTATGAAACACACAGTCCCATCAGTCAGTTTTGGAGGGAAGTAACATTTTGATTTATGGCAAAGAAAAATATGGACTAACTTTTGCTGAACCGCTGCCACCATGGCCACAAGTGGCTACAGGTTAACTGATGAATTTCCATTAATTTATGTTCTTTAATGATAGAATTATGCAACTGGAAATTGATCCTCTTTTCACCTCATGTTGGAAATGCGTTTGTGTTTGGATGAGAAAAACACATTCATTAATATTTATAGTGCAGGTGTAATGCAAGCAGACCAGCCAGACCACATCAGAGGAGATGATCTCAGCTGGGAGTGAATTTAATCTCTACACTGTCAGTACGTTCATCCACTCAACTTGCTGAAAGGTAATTTAATTCCACATTTCCCCACTAACTGAAGCTTTTAGTCAAAAAGATACAGATGAGTCCTTCCTCAGAAAAGTAAAACAGGCAGAATGGAAACAGCAGCATCACTGCAGGAGGCTCAAAGGACTGCTATACCGTGCAAGATGAGGGTCATGTGACTGCTAGGGGGTAGCTGCTGATTACCATCTTACAGTGTGAGTCATGTAAGCTTTCAGTGTCCTTACTTAGATCGTGACAAATTCATTTAGCTTAACATAGTTGTTACAATGGCAGCAAATCAGGAGGACAGGTACTACAGTGCCACAGAGTCTGTACTGGAGAAAGATTGGAGTGGATGGGTGAATCAACAAAATAACAGGCTTTAACAGAGCAAACCATTTCCCATTTCCGACAGCGAGTCAACCCAGTAAATATTATACTGCCTTTGATAGACCGAGTCTGTGTGCAGCAGCCAAAGTCAGAGCAGTCACAGCAGATCAGACACATTAGAGCAGCTGCCGATTCATAAGTGATGTGAGCCTATAATAAGAAAAATCTCTCAGCTTCTTACTGACACACTCGCACACGCCAGCTTGTACATTTGCAAGTCAGCTGCAGATGAAAGGAAATGGAACTGTTGTTTAGCTTCTTTTTTTTCTGTTTTAACAGAGCAGGTTACTCAACACACATTTTTTCCCCTTAGAATACTGATCCTCGCTGCTCCTACTGCCTGTCCTTGTTTTGCTCCTAGACATCATATTTCCATCAACCCAAGCACAGATTCCACTTGATCCACACATGTTGCAGTCAAAACCACAGAATCAGTCTCAGCAACTAGAAGGTTAGAAGATTGCAAATGAGAGTAGAAATCGGTGTTTCAGAGGCAGTAGGTACACGTGTTAAGACAGCAGGCAGGTAAGCAACCAAATAAGAGTAACACTAATTATCAGAATGTTATAGTGAAAGACTGACATCCAGACAGTTACATACTGCACTGGGCAACTGTAAAATGAATAATATTGTTTTAAAATGTAATCAATTTCATATGTGAGTAAGAAAATCTTCTTTTTGGAGCATGCTTTAAAGAATTATCGTAAAATAGTGATTAATATTAATACATGATGTAGGCCTATTTACTGTACATAGGCAAAGTGATCTGAGACTTTATCACTGTACAGCTAGACAGAAATCATGAGCTTTAAAGCTTGATATTTAAAAACTGGTCAATCTAAGTGTGATAACAGTTATCAAAAATGTATTTTTTTTTGATCAAAAATCGACATATGTGGAGAAGTTTGGGGATGTGGTGTACCAAGGAATGTTTAAACTCTTGACCTCAGTAGGCTAAAATTCTGGTTACAGCCCCGATGTAGACCTGTACAGACAACAACACTGGCAAGAGTCATCCCTGCAGATATTATGGAGGAAGACGGGCACTAACCTGTTGAAGGAGACTGCTCTGGTCTCCTCGGGAACACAACAACAGCGGGGTTTCCGCCGAACACGCTTCACACAACGAGACTGAACGCGCAGGAACCATTTGTTGGCAAACAGCAGCTGAGGCCGAAGATGCTCAGTTATGAGGAAAGCATGTCTCCTACATCAAGCTCACACTCATTAGGGTCCGTCAGTCTAAAGCCTATAGGTGGTCTATCGCTCTGCCTACGAAGAAAATGATGCGTCCTGGCAGCATCTCGAGGTACATCCACACAGAGCAGCAGGGCTCCCATCTGAATCCTGGCAGACACATCATGCCAGGGATCTACGCTTTACAACGCTTTCCGCACGTCACTTACCGATGCACGCACGGATCGACCACGGCGACGTGTTTGTTAACTGTTAAGGACAAGCGCGTGTCTGCAGAAAACGCTGCGGAGCAATCAGCGCCAACTGTGAGTTCACTTACCGTTGTCCCTAAAGTAGACAGGACAGGCGGCGTAAGTTCAGCAGTCCTGCCCGCGATCAGTGTGGAGATGTGCGGCCGCGACCGTCCTCACCGTCTCTGTGACCGCTTTCATCAGCAACGCGGGACACCGCACCTCTCCTCCTGCACACCTGTGGCTCGCAACGGCCAAATGATGCCCCCGATGTACCCTTACAGAACGCACCACAATATCAAGACACATACACACACACACACGCTACGCCCCGACAACAGGAGTTAGAGTCCACGGAGACCTACCGATCTGTAGCGGATAATTCGAGCCAGGTCCGTGAGACGCGCAGCTCAGGTCCGTGTAGCGATGGAGCGGAGCGCTGGTCATGTGTCAGCCGGTGTCGGAGCGCAGAGACACGGCCATTCCCAGTCCGTAGTGCCGCCTCTATTTACTCCAGCTGGCCGAAAGACACGCCCACAATCTCTCTCTCTGTGAGTGTGTGTGTGTGTGTGTGTGTGTGTGTTACAAGTGTTGTGGGGATATAAAACTATATACACACTCTCAGTGTAGGGACTAGACAAACTAATGGGGATAGAAAGACCCAAATCGTACATCAGTAATGACAGGGTTTATGTCAGTGCCTCCAGGAAATGAGTGCAAGTCAATGTAATGTCCTTATAAATAATGGAAGCATGACTGTGTTTGTGTGTGTCTGAGGATGATTTTCTTTAGATATCCTTTTGGGACTTCTGATTTCTGTCACCTTGGGGTCCAGGCTGGTTTCTGAAGGTTAAAACTTAGTGTAAGGGTTAGAATTAGGTCAGGGCTACCATAAAGGTCCCTCAAGTGTCCCCATGGGGATAGTGAAACAAAGTCTCTCTCTCTCTCTCTCTCTCTCTCTCTCTCTCTCTCTCTCTCTCTCTCTCTCTCTCTCTCTCTCTCTCTCTCTCACTGTGTGTGTGTGTGTGTGTGTGTGTGTGTGTGTGTGTGTGTTTACTGATGTCAAATCCTAAATATTACAATAAGTACATCAGTTAGTAAATAAATATGATAAGCACAGAATACCAATAACATACAATAAAAATCCAATCAGTTTATCAGTTGCACAATGTCAGTGTGTTTTAAAAGCTTTGCCAAGACATTGAAAAGGAAATGATTTGCAGGCGGTGGAGATTCCTGCCTGAAGCTGTGGCTCTGCTCACCCTGCATATAATCTTTTAATTAACTCTGCAAAGATCCAGAGTTTCGAGGCTACACGCACTTTTCTGGCAAGGTAAAGCAAGATGCCCGATGAAGGCCAAAAGAAATCTGAAAATTCAAAGATATTCTCAAGTTTCACCACAGCTAACACGAGGGTTAGTGAGCAAGCTAACAAGGTTAATAGCACAGACATGCCGCTAGCTACCAATGAATCACCTGCTACTACCAACTGCGAGGTGACGAGGGAGCTTTCCAGGCTATCAAAACTTATTCAAGACACATCTGAGGCCCACGATAAGAAACTGTACGACATGAAGCGAACTGCACTGGCCACAGAAACAAAGCTGACTGAAATTTTTGAGCCTCTGACTCATGTCAAGGGCCATTTAGCATTCTCTCAAGAGGCTCACCAGGGGCTCCAGGAGAACCTTCCTGCCACCAGAGAGGAGATGCAGCAGCTTGGATGGAAACTCAATGACACTGAAAACCAAGAGAGGAGGAACAACTTATGCTTTCTTGGCTTCCCAGAGGAGTGTGAGAACAACAACACACGATCGTTACTGGGTGATGTTAATCCAAGGATTTGGGGAATCGATTTCGTGGACCAGCTGGAGATCAACCATGCACACAGGATCGGGGTTAGGAGACCATCACCACCAGACCAGAACCAGTGGCCCAGGGCTCTCATCGCCAGGTTTCTGAGGTTCCAGGACAGGGAGCGCATTGCAGGCGGAGCCCGCAAGGAGAAAATGACCTGGGACAGCCATGTCATAATGTTGTTTCCAGACTACTCTAAGAGCTTGATTGACAGGTGCCTCCGCTTTAACGAATGCAAGAAACTGCTCCATGACCATCACATGAAGTTCTCCTTGGTGAATCCAGCCTGGATCATCATCTGGTCACCAGAGAGCAGTTTTGAATTCAGGGATCCAAAGAAAGCACTCGATTACGTACGTGGATTTGATTAATGCAGCCAGGTCTCAGGATCGGGCATCCTCTCCATGTGGATCCCACACTTGAACTGGTTCACTTTCGTGTTCTGGAATGACTGTATTTTAACATAACCCTGGGATTCGAGCAGTTTTGAACCAATCTGTCTTTAATATTTTGCTTTTATTTCTCACACCCTGGGAATTTTGACTGGTTTCTGCACACATTTATTCGACATTGTGCACCATACAATGCAACCAATTGAAATAATTGGTTCTCTTGTTTACCTTTTCTCCTGCTACAGAATGGTAAGAGTGTGTAACTATGGTTTTTTATCAGAATGTTATTTTACATCGGAACAGTCTGAGCTATATGAGGGGTAATATTTGTTGAGTGCTCGGTGGTTTGTGCCTGGTCTCTCTTATTTCTGCTTTGTTCACCCAAACACCGGTTTCCTCCCGGTCTCTGCTCCCTGCATGCTGCACCGCAGGGTGTTAACGGCAGTAACAGTGCGAGGTGGCAGTCAAGTTACAGTCACGGATCTTTTAGTTTGTGTTTTGACATCCAGTTAAAAGATGTCAGTTGATGACAGAGTGCCATCTGAAGTTATGTTCCTACATGGTTCCGCTTACCTAGGTCTAGGTATGTGCGTGTTTGTGTGTCTAGTTTTTTCCCTTTAGTGCACTTGGTGGTAGATCTTCCTGAGCCACGGCATATCTTTTCATTGAATCCATAGCAGTAGAAATCTAAGTCTCATGACATGGAATGTGAAGGGCCTTAATCATTCAGTTAAAAGAAAAAAGGTGCTAATCAGTAGCTGCTAGAGATTCAGCATCATGGCTGTTGACACTTAAGTACTCAAGTACAGGTTATGTGGTTGAACTAGAACGTGTGTGTGCAAAGTCACCCTGCAGATGTCCTCGATGAGCAGGTGCTGCTGGGTCCTGGACCTCCCTGCCAGCCACTGTTGTCATATTAAGGTGTAAAATTATCAGCACAGTTTGGCAGGTTACTAGATAAAATTATTCATGGTTAAGCTATAGTTAATGAGGAAACGCCACACATATCAATCTGATATGTATGAAATTGTACTCCCTGCGCTGGTAGGCCTTTTTTCTCTAACATCACACTGCAGTGAAGTACGCATGCAGAGATGGATGTCAGAACCTCCTGCTGTCATTAATTAGTTTTATGTTGTAGCCTGTTATAGCCAGGCTCTTCTGCAGTATAGTTAGACCAATAGATGCACCAGTATTGACTTTTATTGGATCAATCCATATTTTGGACATTTGTGTATTTGGAATATATATATATATATATATATATATATTGTTGTGGCATTTTAAGATTGAACAAATGATAAAATCAGGCTTTTGAATCAAATTTAAGAGCAAACGATGATAAGATTGGAAGACTAAATAATCCTATGGTAAGTGGCAACCCAGTGGAAGCCCATGGAGCCCATATAAGGGAACCCATACAGGACATAAGACCGGAAGTGCATGCCCTCTCTTTGTCTGCATCCATGAGTTGAAACTTAGGTCACGCTGAGCTAAACAGAAATGATGCCAATCTAGCAGAAATAAAAAAGATGAGGTGTTTAACTTTTGATATGCTTACATCATATACATCCTGATTGGGTCTTAAGACAAAGGGTTGTGACTTTCCAGAACGGAAGAGGAGTGTTTAGAAGAAGCTTGTATGAGTATATAGCAGCTTATCAAATTTTCCAAGTAACTAACAGCCTAGTTTGTATATAATTTTCTAAACACTGATAATTCTGTCAATGTGTGATGATAATCCAACTATTGCTTTACTTAATGGTATATATCAGGACTCAATATGAGATTGGCTAATATGTAACAAATGACAACTGCAGTCAAAAGAGTGTCTCTTTGTGACAGCTCATCAATGAAGAAAACTATAGTGTGACCTGTTGTCAGATTCTGACTGGTCTTGTGTCCATGTCAGGGATAATTTCTTGATTCTTTCTTGATAATTTCTTGAATTGATAAAACGTGCAAAACTTTCTTGTTTTGGAGATGCTCATGTAGATTTTGTCGCTGTTTAATGGTGCAGGTTAATAAATTCAGAGGAAAGACTCCTACAAACAACTGGAAGGAACAAACTGAATTTCCACTCTTGTTAATGTTTTGACATTCATCACTGGTCCCATTAATCGGACCTATTCTGTCTTTTTAGCAGTAAAGTTTTATTTTTGTTGACATTTTTATCTGTCAGATGCTTGTAACATAGATTGTGGGGTAAACTGAATGAGACAGGTGTTTTACAATGTTGTCTGCGAACTGTATCTTTTGCTGTCTGTGATGTTAAACCAATATTGGTGCAGAAATGTGGGAAAAAAAATGCCTCCTCAAATCACTTCACACAACTCAAAGTACATTGCTTGTGCGTGGTGCCATTGTGAGCAAAAATGAGCACCCTGCTGAGACATGAATCTGATAGAGTCAGTTGCAACCACATTAACAGACAGGACTGCGCATTTGAGAGAGAGTTCAGACATTGTTTTTGACTAACAGGACTTCATTTGCTCTTTAGAGTGACATTGTGTAGGTGTTACATTCTGAGATGGGCCATGAGCTAGAAAGAGCTGGCTGTATGAAGCAAATAATTCAGTCTTGAAAGCCGATTGCTGTAGAACCAGAGAAGCAACAAAGACATTTATTTTAGTTCCCATGGGCAGAGAAGTGCATGCGTGAGACAGCAGATACGGTGTGACCGTAACAGGATGTGAAAACGGTTCTTGTTGACCTTCAAAATATTTTGCTCAGAATGTTTGTTTTTGTGACAGGATGACGTGGGGGATTTGTGTGGAAGAGAAACGTGAATGTGGCCTCTGTGTATATGTGTGTGTGTGTGTGTAGGTGTGCGTGTCTGTGTGTATGAAAGCCAGTGTGTTACAGTTCTGTGCTTTTTGAAAACTTGCATGTTGACTTTCTGTGAATGAGGTTAATTGACCAGGAATACAGCTGCTAAATTAAAATGTATTTTTCATCAATTCTAGTTCTCAATGATTTTCAGTGGTCAGACCTACCAAGGAAAATAGTACTTCCTCTACCACATTTCCTGGTTTTAGAACCGTTCTAGATGCACTGCCCAAGTGCACAGAGACATTATCATCAACGGCTCCATCAGACACACTGCGAATGTAATATTTTCTTACTGCAGACTACAATATAAGACATCATATCAGAAAATGAACTTTGACTAAACATAAATTTCCTGAAAATTCTAAACATCTATTTAATTGAATAAGATATACAAGTTTTTGTTATTGAAATGAGATCATCGGAAGTGCTGAGTTGCAAATTGTAAGATGAGCAATGAACACCAGCGATGAGGCTTCTCTAGTCAGTAACATATGCTGTCCTCTACCAGCCATTACCAATGGGAAGAGGAAGCAGCAAGCATTTTATAACAGCGTGTTGTCTCCACCAGAGCTCAGAAAGAAGCTTGAACACAGTAGCAGTCAGTTGAGAAGGAGATGAACTCTGTGAGCGACTGCTGTTACAGACTTACACTGGGCTCCATTCAGCTCCCACACACTCCTGGAGAGGTTTACTATTCCATAGATCAACTTCCTCCAGCACCCCTTCACTACATGCTGCCATCCACACACTTACACTCACACATCACATCACTTTCCATCCCTCCAGGGAATATTGCATTGACTTACAATCATTTTCAGTTGGATGCAGCATGTGGGAGAAAGAGAAACAAGACAAGCTAACAAATGCAGCAGTGGAGTAGTAAGCTATACACTGCATTCTGATTAGTTTTGTGGAAGATGTCAATCAGAGGAACGTTCTTAGGATCGCAATGAATGACAGCACACATGAGCCTCAAACTGCATCACTGAAAGTTTTTTTTTATGTGACAATATAAACCAGGACTATAGTCCCTGATGCAGCAGTCATGGGTTTGAGTCTGACCCACGTCTATTTGCTCTTCTCCCCACATTTCCTGTCACTCTCCACTGTCCTATATATTAAAGCCTAAAAAGGCCAAAAAAGAACCACAAACATGGACTTCACAAACTAAAAAGTCTTCTGCATAGTCAGTCCCAGCTGTGTACTTTTTTGTGTGTTTGACCACTTCACCTCACTCTAACAGGGACAGCTGCTACTGAACATAGACTGTTTCTGCTGCTCCCTGATAAAAGAAAAGTGTTTCTGCTGGTACCTGTTCAGAAAAAAAATAAGAATAGATGTATGAATGTTAATTTGCTGTTGCTGGGAAGGTTCCTGTTATAATGTTATGATCCTGGCTCTGGACTCTGAGGGTAACTTGTTTTTCTATAACAAACCAGATTAAACATTAATGCCCTTGCAGTGGCAAATAGCTTTGGTTTTATTTGATTTGATTACATTAACAGCTACTGTGTAAAGGGAATAGTGCTGTTATAAAGCACTTTATTTGTCTAAAGCATTTTGTTCATATAACAGTAATTTTAAAATAAAAGTGTAGAATACACTACTTTTAAATTCATTATTTAATTTCATGCATACATTGCGATTATTCGCAATTAATTGCAGAAAAATCATGCAATTAATCATGATTAAAAATTGGCATTGTTGCCCAGCACTTGTCTTAAGTCTTCATGCTAAAATATTAACATTGTGGGGACTTGCTCTTTGCCCACACATAGGAGCCTGGCACCCACAGGATTTTTTTCTTTGCCATCTACTTTTCAACACTGAATCATGGACAATATAATGTGTTTTTTGGATCACAATTTTTAAATAAATATTATTTCATGCCAAAGTGAAAACACAACCTACAAAGTAATGTCAAATGAAAAATATAAAGATAAATAAGTTGATTGCTTAAGTATTCAACCCCTCCATGTCAGAATTTAGCAGATACATCTTTGGCTGCAAACAAGGACAGAAATATCTGCAATGGTCCTACTAAATGTAATGTGAAGCCATGATGCAGACATGCAGCACTGAGCCTGAGTAGATAGGTATTACTCAGCATTGACAATTGAAAAACTACAATTTTGTCCCTTCTACTTTGCAAAACTGCTCAAGCTTTGTACAGTTGCACAGAATTTGTAAGTGAGCAGCCCCATTCAAGTCCAGCCACAAATTCTCTATTGGATTTAGGTCTAGGGTCTGATTCCACCACTCCAGAACATTCACCTTGTGCAGGTTTTGCTGTATGCCTCTGGACGTTGTCCTGCTGAAAAATGCCACATGTTGCAGTTCTGTTGCAGACTCCAGGATTTCCCTGTACTTTGCTGCATTCATTTTACCTTCTACCTTTAAAAATTATGATTTTTTTTCTCTCCCATCTCAACATGCAAAGCTTTTAACTCTTTCAGAGGATTCGTAGGTGTCACGGTGGCTTCACTCTCTAGTCTCCTTCTTGCACAGTCAATGATAGAGGCGTAGAATCAGGCTCAACCCTCCCCATTTGCATAAAATAGTTGAAATCTAATTTTTTTGCAAATGAGAAGCAGGCAATATGGTGCTCTGTCTCTCAAAATGCAACATGGCACTACCGAAATATATTGCATGACAGCTCACATTGACACTGGAGGGGAATCACTGAAGTAATGGATCCTGTGGACATTGCCATTATAGATCAGACACGTCTGGAAACTTCCAAAAAAAAACATTATCTAAAATGAAGACAGATTCAGCAACTGCATTGCTTATTTCTGGCCTCAAATGTTTTCAGAAACACAGTTTAAAAACACTGAACTGTTTTACTGAGAGAAGTTTCCAAGCAAGCTGGCATGTCAGTTTGCTTCGAAATCCAGACCAAGTAAGCCTCTGAGTGAAGCATCACCATTCAGGTGCAAACTGATGCTTGCGCGGCCATAAGATGGTGAATCCTGTGTTGGTTTCCGTTGAAGAGCAGCTGTAAGTCATCTGTTGTTCCTCTGTCAAGTTGAATGTCCATTAAATGTCCAATGTTGGGAAACACCCAATATTATACCAGCATTATTATGGAAATAAGTTTTATAACTAATGTTGAAAAATGTGTGATAAAACAGTTTTATAGCACAGTATTCTGTAATATTGCGGTAGAAGTTGTACTTCTTTCATCATGGCTTGTTTCGCTGTTGATCTCGATATGCAGACTAGCATATTAACAGTGCTCATAAAAATAAGGGGTTAAGGTTACTAATAAGGGGGTTAAAGGTTTTAAAGTTGACAAAATCAGTGGTGAACCTGAATTCTAGGCCAATGAGATGGGATCTTACTTGGCCAGGGAAAAAGTTTCAATTCTAAGCACTTTGAATTGTCTTGGACATGAAGGGTGCTATACAAATAAACTGGCCTTGCCTTCTTTCTTTAGCAAAGCTTTATCTTGTAATTTTTTGCTGAAGAGCAAGGGATGATGTTTTTCTTGAACACTGTCAATAAAGACTGATGTATAGAATGTCCTTCACACTGTCTGAGCTGTCACAGAAACTCTGATTTCCATTGATAACCTCCGTGCCAAGTCTGAAACCCTTGCCAATCCGTTTTTCAGAGCTACATGGTGCAAGTAGTGCACTGTCTGCGGCATAATTTTAGTAGGAAGACCACTGCAGCTCTGATTAGTGGTACTAAGGCTCATTCTGCATCTACCGATTACTGCTGTGAGTCCACTGACTTTTAGTCACAGATCATTTTATGAACACGTTCATGCAGTTAGCCAATTAGCTCAATATTGTTGCACTTCTGTTGAATACCGCTGGCTTCGGTAACAGGGGTCACTATCAGGGTTATTTACCTTTTTTTGGGTTATAGAACAAAAATTGTTGGCAGCAGAGATTCCAATTCATATCAAGCAGAGAAAGCTCAACCAAATGCCTGGATACCTTCTGGTTGTTTCACTTATATTAGAAAAACTCGACAATTGGAACTAGCAATTTAGTTTAACTCAGTATTTCGAGCCTTTTGCATGTGATGTTAAAAAAAAAAAGAATCGTGTTGTCTCAAAGGTTTCAGAGGCACAGTGGCACTCACAATACAGTTCTTTAATCTATTCAGTACTGAGAAACAAGATGAGACATACACTTCCATGCATCCTTTATTCCATTAGAAGCAACATAGACTTTGCTGCCTTCTTGCGAGAACCACAATGTATGTTTCACAGCATATTTAAGGCTTATTTCATTGGTTTTGTTTTACACTCTAACACCAACATCTGAGTCTACTAGCTTCATCTGCCTTTCCTTTGCATATTGTGATTCCAGTGTTAAAATCAATGAGACTTGCCAGCCCTGTGAAAAGGCTAATATGTATAGATAAGATATTGAAGTACACGATTACAGAGGCTTATTATACAAACCAGTTTAAGAGACAGTGTAAATCTATTAACATTTAGACTGGAAAACCTCATAAAAATGTCAGTATCAAAACAAGAATCAGATCTAAAGCAGGGTCTTCATTTCCTTCAAAAAGACAAACTAGAGGAAATATACTAGGGATGATTAAAGGCTTTTTATCCAAAAACATTATCCCAGCATTAGCTATGATCAGAAAACACTAGTATAGAACTGACAAATCACTTCACAGAAATACAGGGATCAAATGATCATTACAAGTTCCTATTCAAATGTCCCTCAGACAATCATTTTCCAAAAACATACTCAGCATTCAGATTTTCCTAAATGTTATTGTTTAGCTTAATTGTTTAGTGTTTTACTTCATTTTTTCCCATCTGCAGGAATCAAAGAACAAATCATTTCAAATACAATTATTACAAGTTGAAATGTCCGCAAATTACGAAAGGTCATTTGCCAGTGTTGCACATTTCCATGATACTCCATTTCTCCTTTGTGGTGGCAACTCATCACAAAACAGTGTTAGAAAAGAGGACTTCCCTGGCCAGTTCCTTGTTACTGCAGGCAGGAACACATGGCAGACAAAAAAAAGGATGGCTGTGGTCAGGTTGAATTTGGTTTGAGTACCTTGCTGTCATTGCAGTATTTCTCAAACAGTCTGGCTTTCACAGTGATTGACTGATTCCTCAGATGGACAGCAGCAGTTATCAGTCCCCTGAAGACCACAAGAGCCCAGTTGTAGTCAACAAAAAGTCTGGGTGAAATGTGTACAGATGTAAGGCTTTATTTTTAGTGTGAAAGGACTGATAAATACACATGCAAACCCAGCAACAGCATTTTTGTCTTGAGCAATTTAGCTCAATGTCCTTTCTCTTGTCAGTCATACTTGCTGTTTTCAGTCTTTTTTAAAATTATTATTACCACATGAGCTCCAGTTAACCAAAACACAGCCTTGATGCCTGCTGCTCTCTCTTCTATTGAGGTAAAGGTCTTTATTATCTGACATTTGGGACATCATTGCTGTGTTGCAAAGTGGCAAATGCATGGTGACAACATTCACGGATGCAGTGACAATTCTGATATGTATGTATACAAAATTACACTAATTAGACTATGGGTTATGGGTTATCGCTCCTTCTTTACCAAGGCTGGTGAGATGTATTTGTAAACTGCAACATAGGCTGAAAAAAATCTGTTCAGGTAATGACCTATTGAACCATTTTACAAATCACTGAGGTCCTCTGCATATAGATGATTCACCTGTCACAACGTATTTAAATAAACAATTTTGGTTCACGCCTCCCTGTACCTCTGCCTATCATGGTGTCATATGGACAGTAATTGTGAACAATAAACACAAAGTACTAAAGGCATTGTTTGTATGCAGAATGATCAGGGGCTCCAATATACCTAAGCGAAAGTAATTGTCCTCCAGGACTGTTTTTACCAGTAAGTAGGTGTACTTTATATCACTAGACTACTCAATGAACTTTGGAATTATCTTCTCCCTGTACACGGTGTGATAAAAAATCTCCAGGCCTGTTTGTGTTGGGCATACAAAGAGTGCTTTATGAGCATGCAGCCTCTGTGAGCAGTAACCGTCACAGCTGGACTATGTTGCACATTTTTGGGAGCACTGGTGGGAGCACATTTGCGATTTTTTTCATGGACCGAGAAGAAAACACCATATGGAGGATGTTCCAACCTTCATGTCGAGGACCATCACCGGCGATAAGGGGTGGGTCTGCAGCTCCCAACAGGAGAACAGCAGTTTTCAATGTATAAGAGTCACAGTGACTACAAGACTACAGAAGAAGCATCAGGTCAGGAGCACGCTCATTGTTTTCTTTAACATAGAGTTGAAGACAAAATTATCAGCCTCCTTATGAATTTTTTTCTCTAAATTCCCAAGTGCTGTTAAACAGATCAAGGAATTTTTAACACAGCTTTTCATTATTTGGCCTCTTGATGCTAATAATCAGTTGTGTATCCTTTTTGCTGGATAACAGCTTGCAGTCGTTTGTTGTAGTTTGTAACAAGTCTCTGACACATCTCCTGAGGAATCACAGCCCATTTTTCTTTGACAATTTTCTCAAGCTCCTCCAGATTTGATGGTCTTTTGGCATGGACCCTGGTCTTCAGTTGACCCCACAGATTTTCAGTGGGATTCAAGTCAGGGCCTTGTGCAAGCCAGTCATTAACGTTCACTTTGTTCTTCTGGCGGTAATTTTTCACCAGGAGCGACGTATGTTTTGAGTCGTTGTCATGTTGGAAGACAAAGCGACAACCCAGACCCAGTTTTGCAGCTGATTGCTTGAGGTTTTCTTTCAAAATCTTCATATATCCTTCTGTCTCCTTCAACCTTGACAAGATTCCTAGTTCCCTATATCATAATACTGCCACCACTGTGCTTAACTATGGGGACGGTGTTCTTTAGGTTATACACCTCTCCCTTCTTTCTCCAACAATAAGCAATGTCTCCATGGCCAAACAGCTCTAGTTTGGCCTCATCTGACAAAAGGACATGCTTCCAATATTAAGAATCTTTCTCCACATTTTCCGTAGCTTACATCAGTCTGGCTTGAAGGCGTCTCTTCTGTGGAAGTGGAGTGCTTCTTGGCCTGCATCCTCGCAGTCCATTTCTGCGCAGGGCTCTAGCGACTGTCTTCTTTGACACTACAATTCCTGACTTGGCTAAGTCATTAACTAGTGTTTTGGTGATGTTCTTTAGATAGATCTTTAGATCTTCTCTCACAAATTTTCTCTCCAGAGTCTTTGAAATCTTTCACTTCCTACCTCTGCCAGAGTTGTTCTGTACTGTGTGGCTGTCTTCGAACTTCTTGATACTTCTCACTCTACTTCTTGACACTTGGAAATGCTGTGAGAACTTTGTATAACCTTCTCCTGCTTTGTAAGCATCAACAATTCTTTTTCTCAAGTCTAAACGGATTTCTTTTGTTTTTGGCATGGTTTTATAAACTGTGTGGAAAGTGTAGAACAACCCTCAGTTTTAACTTGACTGACTACCAGGTGTGAGCATTATAAAGTTAAAGCACATGATTGCACAACAGTGGTTTGTGCTTTGGCTCAATAAAAAGGTCAGTTTTTAAGGAAGGTAATAATATTGACCCTTGTAATTTTTTATTTTTCTAAAATTATTCTTTATTGTGTGAAAAAAACAATTCATACTTTCTGAGGAAAACTAGTACATCTGGAAGTGCTATATTGAAAATCCTCTGCTCTGTTAGAAATGCACCTGGGTTAAAATTTCATAGGGGGCTCATAATTTTGTCTTCAAATGTACATGTGGTGATGCACCATGAATTTGTCCCCCATGCTTGGGCTGTTAAAAAGTTGTAGCGTAAAGTCCAGAGATGTCAGAGGGATAACATTTGGTGCAAACAAACTGAACTGTGGTGAAATTGGGTGCTCAAACTGCCCTGTGCACTCATAACATGATGATTATGCACAAGTGTTTGGCCACAACCACAATGGTGCACCTCAGCTTGCCCATTTGGCTCCATGTGACTTCTTTTTCTTCCTCAAAATGAAATTCATGTGAAATAATACCTATCTTGTCACAGTTTAAGAGATTCATTGTTCAACGCATATGTTGCTTGACATGTTAACACAATGGGAGTCCCAGGCACCATTACAAGAGTTGCAGGAGAACTTGCTGAGGCACTGTCTCACTGTACAAAGAGAATAATTCAACAGGGATGGCGGCCAAATGTAAATTAGATACGTTCTTTGATTTTTCTGAGCACAATCTCAGGATTTTTTGTTCACACCTCATATGAGAGAGTAGCATGCGTCACGACTTCAAAGATCACAGCTGCAAAGCCCAGATATGCAGAAGTGAATTGTGGGTAATGGCTTTCAAACACACACCCACCTGAAAATAAACAAAAAACAACAACCAAACAAAAAAACATGGAATGCCATTAACAAAACAAATTAACATATACATCTCCAAACACAGAAAAAAAACAATCTTTACCTGAAAATAGCTGCACATTTAAAGTGCCACTGTCAATCAACCCTGAATGATAACTTAAAATTACAGAAAAAGTAAAAAACTTCAAAAACTGTATCTCACGGTGCAAAATTGATACTTCTTTATCTTGTATAAAAGAATACAAAAATCAGCATTGCAAAGAGTATCAGTCAAAAAGAAAGATGCAGGTGCTGATGAGAAAACACAGGGAAGAATAAGGAAATGTGACAGACAGAAGCTCACAGAGAGACACTGATAGAAAAGGTGAGGGAGACAGGCTGAGCAGAGGAAGAAAGGAGGCTGAGAGTTGGAGTGGGCAACCTAGATTGAATAGCCAGTGCAAACACTGTATAGGCCCTGGGTATCTGGCAATCTGGGTTCATGTGTAGTAGGCACCAGTCAGTTTGGGGGACAGGGGATTGGACTGGCCTACCCTTCAGTTGCACCTCTACAATTTAAAAAAAAAAAAAACCTCCTCTTCCAGTGCACTAAGTATATTCCCACCTTGAAATGGCTTCAAGGACTGAGAGGACCAGTGTGATGTTTTTCCTCTAGTCATGTCGACCCCTAAAAGAGGAATTTGGGGAATTATGAGGAAGAAGCTCTTGAGTGTGCCGAGATGAACCTGGGCCTAAGTACTGAGCTCCTCTCAAGAAGTGGCAAGCTCAAAGGAGATAAACCGCTTGAGTCTCTCCAGGTACTGGGCGTACAGTTCAATGTCGTTGTGGCCAGCTCCTTCCACCCAAAGGGGCTCGACTGCACGGGGACACCGCTCGTACATGGCCAGGCCATGGGAGAAGTCAATCACCTCGTCCTCAGTACCGTGGATTACCAGCACTGGAGATGCCACCTTGGACACTTTGTCAATACTGTGAAGGGGAAACAGAGGAAGAGAAATGTTCAGTATGAAAAAAGATATTAAGCTGGTCTGAATCATTACAATCTTTTAGATTCATGTTGGATTAGACTGTATGGGATTGGATCCAGTGGCTGACCACTGATATTGACCGCTGACATGAAACATTATTACTCTGTCTCACTGGTGGTGAACTGGTCTTTCACATCACCAAGTATGCCAAGTTTGAATTCTGTGCATGCTTGGGAGCTGAAAGTAAAACATGAAATTTAACTTCGCCATCAGACAAATATTAAACACCAACTCTTAGCTGATACCCATGCTTGTCTTCCAAGAGGAATGTTATATATATAGTTTGGAGATCTCTGACCCACTGTTTTGTATTACCAAAGGGCTACTGAGATCAGACTTTTCTTACAAAAACGACCACATAAGCAAATCAGCCGGGCACCTTGAGAGTTTACTTCCTGTGTCCAACATATAACAATCTCATCTTTCCCAGTTAAGAGGTCAGCATATATTGTTAAAAATTAACCACATACTTATAGTTAAAATCGGGATCGTTAATGATCACCAGGAAGCATCATAAAACTGCTACTGTTACATGATGTACTGAAAGATGAAGTGTTAAGGTCAACTTTGCAGTCGTCATAAATTAGAAGATTTATACGATAGGAGAATACTGGAAATTTTAAAGATCTCCAATTCACTGACAAGTGAAGAAACACCATATACGAATAACGTAGTTTATTTGGATGAGATGAACATTACCTTGGACCTTGGACTGAGATTATCTGGACATCTTAAATCTTAATCTAGTGGCATAAAAACAGTAAAAAGAAATATTTTTTTCATTCGTCTGCTACAATATCAACATTCATGGCCATGTATTGATTTTTGTCTTTCCTATTTAAAATGCTCTTTTATTGCTTGCTCATTGAGCTGTGCTCTGCTCTAACTGTCTCACAAAAGTATTAACAACAAACCTCCTCTTGGTGCACACTGAGTGAAAACATTCATGGGAGAAAGGGCCATTGTTGGCTTTTCCCCACAAAGAAGTTCATGAACAGTTGGTATCATGAACATCTCTGCATAAATGTGTCCAAAACTAGTGCATTCAACTTAACTCTGATAAATCGTCTTAACACAGCACTGTCAATCTCCTGAAACCCAACATTTCAATCAAGTCAACTTTTTGAAGATTATTGTTGGGGTGTATGGTAGTTGTGCATGTGCAGTTTGCTAGCCAGCGAAACATTGTCAAATCTCAGCAAGATCACAGCAAAGCTACAGATGCAGAAAGTGTGGAGCTGCATCACTGTCAAGAAATTATTGAAAATGTTTACAAGTGTTCTTTCATCTTATTATTTCAAGCTATTTTGTGAACATTTACTATGAAAAATGACTTTTCCAGAAGCTCATGTCTTCCATGGTGTCTTGCATTTGTTGCTCTTCAAGTCTCCCTTGTTCCAAATCTAGTAACATGAATGTGTAAATGTGACAGTGTATAAGACATGCACACTGACGAACATCACTGATGATCAGGTCTGTCTTCTGGCCTGGACATATTTGCTCCAGTCCCTACCATGAATACAAATTCCCTACTAATCACCTTTGCCTGTGACTAGAGGCAGCAGCTCAGCCTTCATGGTGCTCCGCTGTTCACAGTTTAGTAGGAAGAGTAATGCAAGTCAATCATTGTGAATTAATGGAATAAAACTATTATTGTGTTCACTTCACAACTGGGAAACATAGACAGAATGATGGCAGACATGGTGATCATTATCTCTCCCTACATTTGTATGAACATGAGCTCACAGCTACACAGAGAAAACCATGATAATAGTTCATTTCCAGAAAACATTTGGTTTGCAGATACCTGACGACAAGTATTGGGGTTTGAGAGTGCAGTCATTTGAAAAAAAGTATATATCATGGAAATTTGGAGACTTTTCACCATATATGAAAAAGCTGACACTTGATCCTCTTTGAAACAGAACCTACAGGTAAAGGCCATATTCAGTAAACCACTGTTGCCATTAACAAGGTATACTGGTTAGGACTGGGTGATATAGGTCAAAATAATGTCAGAGAACAGTGCTTCATTTCAGTGGTAGCATATCCCTAGCGTTGCAGTATGCTACTGTCTGGGTTATGTCCTTTTGCCATTTAATTGTTTTGTCAGAAAGTGTTATTGAGTCCAGCATCATCATTAAATACAGTGTTACACATGTCATTAAGTTGTGCACCATTACATAAAAATCAAAGGGTTAAGGTAAGGTGAAGGCTGGCGAGAGATAAATTTCAAGCTCAGCAGTCAAACTGTATTTCTTCTCCCCTGCGTGTGTCTGGATACAGCTTCTGCTGCATGTTTCAACAGACTGATCCTGTTTTTGCTCTTACATGCAACTGGTTTGTTACACTTGTGGCAGCAAACACTGGCTGCATCAACTCTACTGAAGTGTAACTATACTTTAAAACATTTATTTCTCTCCTCCATCATCGCTTCAAACTGCAGATGTGTGATAAAGCTGCTCCACCCCTCATACAGGCTCTGACAGAGAGAATTCCCTCCTGAGTTTGGACAATGAAAGCACATCATAGTCAAATGTCTTATAGTGAGAACACAGAATATGCAACATAACGTTCTTCTTCATTTCTAAAACTTTATTTCTACCCTGATTTAGCCATTTCTTCACCACATCTGATATGTGTGTAGAGTCAGGTTTGAACATCCAACTGCGTCTGAGATCCAACCTTCTGGCTGATGATTTTAGGTTTGCTTGAAGAATGTGGAAGCAATCCTCCTTCAGCATTATTACATTTACTTTATGTAAAGCATCAGTTCCACTGTCAGCAAAACAACCCCATAGCATCATACTACCATCACCATACTTGATGGAAGTATGGTGTTCTTCGGGTTAAAAGGCCTCACCTTCTCTCCTCCAAACATATTTCTGGTCATTGTGACCAAATAGCTAAATTTTTGTTTGATCTGACCACAGAACTTTCCTCCAGAAAGCCCTTTCTTTGTATCTGCAGCTGTATCTTGCTCTGACTTGAATAGAGTAACAACAAATGCAGCTGTTTTTTGGTGAAAATGAAGTTGTTTTCTTGCTTTGAATTTTACCGAAATTCATCAATATACATTTAATCTTAGCAGTCACAGTGCTCCGTAAGTCACTGGACAGTGCCACAACTGAATCACAATTTTGCCTCTGTACATCACTACAGTGGATTTGAAAAGAATCAATCAAGTTGTGATTAAAGTGTGGACTCTGAGCTTTACTTAAAAATTCAAGAGATTTAACAAAACACTACATCAATTGTTTAAACCTAACTTTAATTACAGTCTGTTTTTACAAAGTCCATCCATTTTCACACTCTCAAACGTAACCAGACAACTGTCTGATAACCAACTTCATGGCCAGGTGTGATGGTTTCCTTGTTATTATGTGAGAAACTAAGGGACGAACGTCTGGACTTGATTACAAGAGTTGAACACCAAGAGAATGAACACCAGTATCTTGAGAATTCCTATGAATAGCTGTCATTTGCAAATGACAGCTATTCATAGGAATTCTCAAGATACTGGTGTTCATTCAAGTGAAGAAGGCCCTCATTAGGCTGAAAAATTAAAGCAGTGTCCAAATCAACAATTTAGTATATTCTTAAAAACAAGAAAGCACTGGTGAGCTCAGCTACACCAAAACATCTGGAAGACAACAGAAGACAAGTTAAGTGGAGGATAACAGAATATTTTCCTTAGTGAAGAAAAACCAATGCTCAACAACGCTCTAGAGGGGGAAGGCATATCACTGTCAAAGTCTTTATTCAAGACAGTTCTTAAAGAATGTAAATCTAAAAGGTTTTCCTCAGGAAGCAAATAACAGGTAACACTCAGGAACACAAAGGCCAAATCAGACTTTGCTAGAAAACCAACAAAACCCTGTCTGTTTCTGGAACATTCTTTGGATAGATGAAGTCAGATGAACTTGTCACAGGATGATGGGAAGAAAAGAGAGTGCATGCACTCCAAACATGCAAAAACAGTCCAGCTAAAAATCGATTTTCACTTGTGACTCGAGCCACCACCCCCTCACGAGTTCTCCATCTAAACCACTGTCTGCAGAATAAAGCAGATGCAAATAGCAAAAGTTTATATTCAATCAAAGCTTGATTGCTTTGATGTCCGGAAGCAAAATTACAAAAATTAAGGCTAATGTCCAAATACCTATGGACCTGACTGTACATCAAACTGTTGGAAAGGCATCCCTCTGCTGATACACTGATATGCTGGCAAGCAGTTTAACATTAATCTCAGACACTCAGGTGTTGTGGCTCAGAGTATCACTTAGCCACTTAAGGTGATGCAAACACGGTGTCCACAATGGACTCTTACCACACTCGGCACATACAAACCTGGAGATCATACACACAGATATAGACATACAACTTTATCCAAATGTACTGTACAGTCATACAATACTTCCCCAAAAGGACCACTTAATATTCTTCACCATCCTACACTGCAGTCTGAGGAGACACAGTAGTCATTAAATGTACATTTTTTCTGGTTGTCTATAACTCTATCCAACAAGTGGTTTTCTTTTGAGTGAGGTCCAATGACAACACCATCATAATGCCACTCTTTGATCCTCATGGAGCCCAAGCACAAGTTTTTGGTGAAAAAAGAACAGTGGTCCTTGCTCACACAATGGTCATGCGAAGTAAGTGATAATAAAAGTTTGTTTTGCTTGCTGAAAACACAGTAAACACAGCAGGCTCATTGTTAATTTGAATTATTGACTTCCTGGATTCCTACTGATACCAGATGAGGCTGCATACAAGACTTCTCAACAGGAAATATGAGACAAACATCAACACAAACTCGTGTTTCAGTCACAGGCCTAGACACATGACTAGGGTGAATTATTCTTGATCAATCTGAGGTTTTTCAAAAACAAGCCGTTTCATGCTGTGTTTCAATATATCAAAAACAACACATTTTTAGCACGTCGCTCTAACCATGCCTGCAAATTGGTGACTTTTTCAGTCATTCCTTAAGAATAAATCTCAAGCTTGCAATTCGAATCAGATGACCTCTGTTACATACATCTAACCCAACACTATTAATGTCACACAGTTACATGCTAGAAAGGAGTGCATGTGAATGAAACATATCTGCACTTTATGATGCACTTTATGCTTGGCCACGATATCGTGAGTTAGTAAAAGTCAGAATAGAGATCAGAGTTCAGATCTGTTACAGTAGTTTTTTAGTCGTAACTAAAAGTAGGAAACTGACACTAAACGTGGTGATAAAAGAACTAACTGTGGGCTTGCTATCAAATGATCCATGGAAATCTAACGTCAACGTGAAGCTTGACTGTTTGCTCGACAGCAAAAACATGAAAATGTACATTACAGAAAATCACAAACTTCAGAAGTTTTGAGGTTTGCAATCTTTTATTCTGCTGGTTTAGTATTTGTGCTGTTTGACTGAAGGTGAAGTTCTTTGTTTACCAATCCAATCACAGGACACACCAACTCTAATTGCTGTGGGTCAAGAACGCCAAGAATTAGACTGCAGATACAAGTGGACATAGTAAATTTCCTTGACAGGACGTCTGGGCCTCTTTTGGAGGAGAACCACAGCACATTCATGTCAAAAGGAGTCCGATTTGGGCATCTGACCAAATCACCTCCCAGACGCCTCTCTGTGAAGATATATATGGAATGTCTAACTGGAGATAACAGTGGGGCAGATCTACAACACACTGAAGGGACTACATATTCCCCGGTGGATCCCCCAAGAGGAGCTAGAGGATATGGGAAAAAGGACATATGGGCTGAGTGTTCAGCCTCTACTGTAGAGATGGATGGAAACTGCAGTCATGCCCATATGAACATAAAAAATACAGACAATTGCCCGAGTCTATTGGAGACTGTATTTTTGTGAACAAATCAGCAATGTCTGTTTTACAAACCTTGCATGTACACAAAAGGTACCTGTGAATTTAAGACACCTGTAAATGTAAACAATTTGACCTATTTGACAATTGCATCAACTGGACTTTACAAAGCCCAGGTTGCTGTTATGTGATTAGTGTTGCTGTGTTTTTACGTCTCACCTGGGGAAGGCATCGAAGCAGTAGGTCTTGCGTGTGTCAGGGAATGCCACCCGTAGCCCTGACATTAGTGGTGAATGCAGGATAACAGCAGCACATTCATAGCGAGCAGCAAGGTCAATGGTGGGCACAGTGCCGATGCTCTGACCATACAAGATGATATTCTCAGGTGTTACACCATACCTTGAAAGCACAAAAAAGACAAGTCAGATTTGTTTACAAAATGATGTTACATTGAATAAACAGGGCAATATGTACTGTCTAAGGGATTAAAACAAGACTAAAACAAGACATCGTCATATATTTTTCCTATTGAAGGAGGCTGTTGGGGAGTGCCAGTACAACAGAGGGGTAATGCTTGGTCTCCAACAATGTTTACATGCCAAAGTAGCATCCAGATGAATGCCATGACTGAACCCTTTCCAGGAGCACATTGCACTTTAACAAGATAATCACTTTACCTGAAAATGTTTTTTGAGACTGATTGGTATAAACTGCATTTATCTACAGGCCTGTACATACATAGCTTTCAAACATTCCTTCTAGTGCCAAGCACACTCACAAATACACAGCTGCAAACAGAAGTTTACATACACTTGTAATGGCCATGTACATCTTCCAGTGACTCCTTTAAGTCTTAATTTCTATGGTGGAATCATTGAAACATATGCTTCTTGGTCACAAAAAAACAATCATGCATTTTAGTTCTGTATTAGATTTATTAAAGGTCTTCTGGAAATGTGAAAATATCTGCTGGGTTCAAATATACATACAACAATGCCAATGCTAATGCTATTTGGTTAAATGTCCCTTGGTCATTTTCACCTGAACTTTTGGGGTGACCAGTCTAAAACTTCACTTATAGCCTGATTCAACCATTTCTTTGCCACATCTGATGTGTGTTTGGGGCCATTGTCTTGTTGGAAAGATCCAACTTTCTGGGTGATGATTTCAGGTTTTCTTGAAGAATGTGGAGGTAAACCTCTTTTACAATTCCTTTTATTTTGTGTAAAATGCTGTTGTAAATTATAATAATGTTATGACTGAATGCTCTTTATGATTTCAAACTACTGTTTAACTGTGTGACTGTGAACTGATATAACCCAATGTACTCAGTAAATTTCCATGATTAACTTAAACCATGAAAATATAACAAATTGGTTTTGCAAGCAGCCGGTTGAAACTGGCTGCTCAGAAACTGATAATACCACTGCAAAACAAACATCCCTTAACTCATGGTAATGTAACTTGTTTATGTGCCGGTTTAAAGGCTAAACTATTTCTTTATATTAACAGTCACTTGTTCAGACTCTGCTTTGTTCAAGGGATTCCTTGCGCAAGTGAAACTTTGCTTTGACTTGAGAGACGACTTAGTATTAATTTGGAGAAGTCTGGACTGCACTGAAGAATATTGTTTCTGGTTTAGGAGTGTCTTGATATTAGGAATGGAACAGTTGTAGCTCCTTTCCAGAAGACGTCTGTGCTTGGTGGCTCTTGATACAAATTCTGTCAAGGCTGTCGTCATCCCTGTTGTTTGTGCACCTTTTCCTACCACAAAGCACAGTTCAACAGTTACTATTGCTCATAGCTATTTATCTCGCCAGACTCAGTGGTGAAAAATCATCTATCATATTCACTCATCGGTCGCTCTTTCAATTCTTTGAACCAGTTGACGTGTCTGCCGGCGAGACGCTTCACTAATCTGGACGTGTCGGCTCCCTCGGACTGTGTAATTTTAAAACATGTTTTGCAGATGTGCTTTCTGGAATCATGTGGGCTTTCCCTCCCTGTTGCTTTCTTAGATGAAATAATTCCATGTTCCACTAGCAGTGGACCGTCGGCATCAGTGCCTGGAGTCATAGTTCTGTTTTGAGGCTCTGAAAGCGGCTGGAGCGAAAAAGCAATTGTTTACCTGCAGGAAGCAGAGCTGCAAACACTCACTGCCCCGCTGTTACACATGGACATTAATGATCAGAAATGTTGCTCTTTGCCAACACTGCAGATCAATCAAAGTATCATTACTAACAAAACAGGATTTCGTATCATTTTAACAGCAAGATAGCACAGTATTTTTTATAGATTTTACACTAATTTAAATTTTGACACTTAATAGGTTGTGCTCATTAAGCATAGTGAACAATGACCAGTATTTCCATTGGGACTAAGTTTCTTTGTGAATAAGAAATTGTGCTGAAAGAAAATCTGCATTATACTGTTGAAGCCAAGCATGAATAGAATCTTTTGCTTAGACCATTTGGCAGAATAGGCATCACAAATGCAGAGTCATACTTCCTATTTCACCACCAAAAGGTATACAGAGCAAAAGACAGAATGAAGCCTAAGTGTACAGGCAATAGATCTCAATACTGTATTTGTATCTGTCAGTAAAGCAGAGGAAGCGCAGCCACAAAAATCTAGAATTTGGCTAGTGTCACACCAATGAAAGAAAATCATATTCATATATTTTGGCATACTGGAATATCCAAATAACTCGGATCCAACTAAACACCCAAATGTTGATGAGATGACAGATTACACTTGATTGTTTTACGACCTACTCCATCATTTTTTTTTTTTATTTCCACGCAAACCCATAGTTTTTATCCAGTTGAAAAACAGTGATGTTTCAAAACTGTGGTCATTAAAAGAAACTGTGTGGTTTGGGGACATATTGTGCTTAACAATATAAGGGAATGTATCTTTGAAGTCTAGTGAAGGTTCATGTAATTTCGAAGAGGTAAAAAAACTCACCATAAACTCATTTCATTCATTTAACAATCATCAGATTGTTAATCCAACTAATCTTTGTGAAATCAAATCTTTATCTTTAAATTCTTTCCAGCTGCTCCAATACAACAGAGTCCTGAAGGCGAAGTAAGAGAATACTAAAATCATGTTCCAGTTAAAGGCCACAGACAATGATTTTTTCACAGAATGTGATTAAAACAATACTGAATAAACATTAGGCTTTCCTCAGGTGCAGAAGTTTGCTGAGAAACATACAATAATGAACACATTTTTATGCTTGAGCGGGCTCTCCAAAGTTTATGGGAACAATGAAATGTTACGCTTAATGCTCTGTGGGAAGAAACCTACTTAGTTTCTTTACAGTCCCTTTTAGACGATCTGTCAAATGGAGCATAAATCACAGGCATGATGAGAGTGAGAAATCAAAGTACCTGCTTAATTTTATACAAATAGCGATTAGCCTTTTGTCTGTAATACAACAGCAAGATTACAGTATTAGTAGGACAGTCACACTGGTGGCATTCTATCTTCAAATCTTTATTAACATCACCAGTATTCAATCACCTAAAATAAAGTTTGACAGTCAAGCATGAAACCACATCTTATCTACAACATCTTTGAGATGAGCAACCTACATTGTACTGACTCTGTACTACACAACTAATTGTCAGCAGCTGAACACAGCAATGAGCGACATAAATCCCTAAGCAATGGTACTGAAAATAAATGTTAATGATTGGCAACGTACAGATTTCTTTGTTTCTATGCCGATAAACAAACAGCCGAGTTACAGCAAATTTTTTCTCAGCTTACATTATACTTTTGTGGTTGTTATTATCTCCACTGTCCAGCTTGGCCGTTAAGTCAGCCAAATGCTACAGCAAGCATCAAGAAGCATTATGAGACACATAAATGGAGTTCTATGAAGTAACAAGATGGAGATATGGATGGTAATAAATGGATTAGCTGAAAAATAATAAAAAGTAAATAGCACGTCCATCTTTTTCTTGTTCAAGCATCAGCAATATGACAAATTGAAGTTCTCTGTCATTGTAAGATGAAAATCTTTGGATAATGACCTGTTCTAGGTCAAGGCAAGACACTCTTTTTGAAATTATTCTTGCCATTTTTTGCTATTTTCTAAACCAATGAATGCTTATTCCAATTAATTAGGTTCATATTAAATAATGAGAGTAGTTGCCAGCGCATCAAATGGGAGATGGTAGATCCACATTGGTTGTACAGATTAACAATGAGTACAATGACATCTACTCTGTAGAACTGGGGTTATTTCCATCATAACTCGGTCTGCAGCTATCGATTATTCTAATAATTAAGTATTCTGACGATTAATCGAGTAATTGGATTCCGCACTTGGCATGTGCATTACAGCATCAAAAGTGAAAATAAACATGCTGTGCAACAGAAATAACCATCGGGGTGGAAGACGGGCAGACATTCGTGCTGTATCATGCATATATAGTATAGTAGAGGGGTATTCAACTAAGATTCAATGAGGTTCAGTCAGAGAAAATGTATTAAAGCAAAGGTCCGGAACATCATAACTTGAGTTAGTGACATATGTTAATGTAGAATAACTGTATGAATGTCCACGTGTAATCAAGAACTATCAAAATAATAATCATAATAATAATAATGATAATAATCAGTGTGATTCAAAAACATTTTGACAATATTTATTGTTGCTTAGCATTTAAGAATACAGATATATAAGGCTGTATATATGTATAATGTTCTTCTCTCATTAAGTAAAAGAAGGGCTGCATTTAAAAATAAGAAAAATAAAATAGCTTTTGAAAAACTGTGCATCTTAAAATAAAATTCCTAACTTCAGACAAATAAAGCTCTGCAGCAGCTTTTTCCCTTTTTCTTTAACTGGCTCACATCTTGACTGAACAGACTCAACCAACTTTACAAGATATAAAAATCAACAAATCAGTTGCTTTTTCTCTGTCCTATATTCCACTGCACTGCGTTCTGTTGCTTTGTGAAAGAATTGAGCTGTAGCTTGTCCTGCTAGGACTTTAAATGTAGGCCTGAATGGTTTCAGGGCAATTCTCATGCACATGTGAAGGAGCTCACTGGTGAACCTGGAACCATATTTAGTCTGAAATATGTTCATGGCTTAACTTGCACGCAACTGGTCTGTGTGTATCCAGATGGCTGTACTACGAAGCCAGATTAGTGGGTTAGCAGGTATGTTGAGCATTAAGTCAGAGTTTTCAGTGAAAGTGGCTATGTTTTAAAGTGCTAGATCACCATGGCAACTGAAGCTGGAAGAAGTGTCTCTCTTTAAACAAAGTGTTTCCTGTCAATTATGTACTAGTGATACAGATTGTCTGGTGATGGAATATGCTTGATCTGTAAACAAGTTGAGCTGTATATTACTAAAACGACTGAATAAAGCCGTTTAGTTACAGTATCACACACTGTATTCATTGTGTTGCCATGGGAACCCGACATGTATTTAGTTGGTGGTGCAGAAATCGTATAAATAAGTTTTTATGTTTGGTCCATTTAAACTGCTGGTACTGCAGCTGATAGAACACAAATAAGAAAACTGATTAGTTTATTAGTATTGATTACAGAGAAGATTCAATCAGTCACATTAGTTTCACTTTGACATGGCCACAAATTAAAGTGATCTCCTGCATTATGAGACAGTGTCAGACCTGAATATATGAAGTTTAATAGTTTCATTGTGTGGCTGTCAATCAGAAATAATCAGCTGTGTTGATCGGTAAAATCAATATATTAAGCACGCTTAACGGTTTTCTACCAACATTCCTATCTTGCATTATTTCCAGTAGCAGCTTTGTACCGTCATATGTTTTATATTCCTCATTGTTCTCCAGTAAAACAACCTGTTGACTGAAGCAGCTGAACACCATCAGTTCATTTTGTGCAGAAAACAAGTTGTTGCATTACACGTCCCTTTTTGTGTGGGCGAGTCTGAAGCAGAAAATCTGAGCTAACAAAGAAAGCTAATAATCACCTTCATGATAACCGTTATCTCTTTTGCTGAGCCACAAAGCAAAACCCGGCCATCTTAAACTGTCATAGTTCAGCCCTCTGATCTGCTAAATGCCGTAAACAATAGAAAAGCTACGCCGGTTAAAATAGAAGCACCCCGTCAAATTTAAAATCCCCTTATAATTTATTGATCATAGGTCCAGGTCTGTATAAGGTGAAGTTTGGGTCCGGACTCGGACCATGGTCCACCAGTTAGTGACCTAGGATCTAGTATATAGTGGATTAAACAAGTCCTACAGCCAGAGAATTTTGCCTCAAGGCATCTTAGTAATTGAATTACTTGAGGAATGCCTTCAGCACTAATCATGATGAAAAGTGAAAACAAAAACAAAGATTGTTCACAAAGGTGAAAAGGGAACTGGACAGGCAGAAATGGAGCAAAGCAGCTGGTCCTGATGGTATCAGTCCCAGACTGCTGAAGACCTGCTCCACTCAGCTGTGTAACATCCTCACATACTTGGTCAACCTCAGCCTGAATCTGCAGAAGATCCACACAATGTGGAAAACATACTGCATGGTCCGTGTCCCTGAGAGGAAACATCCTACTGACTACTGGGACTACAGACCTGTAACCCTCACTTCTGAAATCATAAAGACACTTGAGAGACTGGTCATTTCCCATCTAAGACTCAGGGTAAGGACGTACACAGACCCCCTGCAGTTCGCATCTCAGCCCAGTGTTGGTGTGGATGATGCCCTCATCTACATGGTGCAGAGGACCTATTGACATCTAGACACTGTAGATGCAACTGTGAAGGTCATGTTTTTTGATTTTTCAAGTGCCTTCAATACTATCAAGCCTGTGCTGCTTGGTGAGAAGATGAGGATGATGCAGCTGGAGTCAGCACTGATCTCCTGGGTCATGGACTATCTGACTTGCAGACCACAGTATGTTCAACTACAGGGCTGTGTGTCCAACAAAATCCTCAGCAGCACAGGGGCCACATAAGGAACTGTCCTGTCCCCTTTCCTCTTTACATTATATACATCTGACTTCCGGTGTAACTGAGACAGCTGCTATCTTCAGAATTTTTCTGATGACTCCGCAGTTGTCGGCTGTATCGGAGGAGGACATGAGGAGGAGTACAGGGACATGATCATGGACTTTACTGACCGGTGCAACCTCAACCACTGTCTACTGAACACCTCTAAAACCAAGGAAATCGGGATTGAATTCAGAAGGCAGAAGTCCACACCAGCAGCAGTCACCATTCTCGGCACAGAGGTGGAGACTGTGTCCAGCTATAGGTGCCTGGGAGTGCAGCTGGACGACAAGCTGGAATGGTCCAGACACATGGAGGCAGTGTACAAGAAGGGCCAAAGCAGACTTTACTTCCTGCAAAGGTTCAGGTCTTTTAGCATCAAACATCAGCAGACCTCTTCCACACACATTTCACCAGACTGTGGTGGCCAGTGCTTTATTCTTTGGGGGGCAAGGGGCTCGTTCCAGGGACAGAAACCAGGTAAACAAGCTGATTAACAAGGAGACAACAACATGTGTTGAAATGGAATTAATACAACAGGTGGCTAGGGTGAGAATGCTCAGGAAACTGAACCCAATTAGGAACAAAGCTTCCCACCCAGTACACAGTCTGGAGGTGTTTCGGGAAAGCACCTTCAGCCATAGATTAATTCCAGAGCGCAGCAGAATGTCCTTCCTACCAGCTGCAATCAGGCTTTTCAATTCTCAGTAATTCTTATTAAAATTTAAATTAAGAATTAAATGCTGTGTATATGCATTTTTAACTTTTTATATATTTGTTCTAACTAATATAGATATACGACTATTAGATAGATCATTATTTAGACTATTAGTGTTGGTGCTCTGTTGGGTTGTGGGTAATCTGTGTATCAAATGCTGCTGTTCCAATTAATTTTCTTTGTAAGGATCAATAAAGTACATATTCTATTCTATTCGTAATGCACTTTTTGGACACAGCATCAACCGGTATGGGTTTTCCAGGGCCAATGCCGATTATTGGTAATCAAGAAAGATGAACGACCAATATTTGGTACCAGCATACTTTGCATGTTTCGGCATAATCATTGGCTGACTAGCTTGGTTACTATCTGTTAGCGTAGTCTCGGCCACTGTAAAAGCATCTAATTTCCAAATATGTGGTGACTACCTGTGTTTCTTGTTCAGTTTATCCACCTTGTGTCTCTGCTAGAGAGACGTGTCTGCCAGAACAGACTGCTGAAGTTAATCATACTTGAAATGTTACAGTAAATAGTGTTTGTCACAGACAAATAGGTACAGCAAGCTTCTTAGTATCAGCCAGAGGCTACCACCATCAGCAAAATAAGTTCCAGCTGCATCACTTGTTAACACCTACCAGCACAATTTTGGAGCCTTTTATGTGTAACAGGCACATTAGGCAGGCTTGTGGAAGACTGCTGAGTTTATTACAACCTGAGCACCATGTGCTACCTCACCTTCCAAACACAGCTCCGCTAGCTCAGCTCTGGAGATGGCTTGTCTGGCTGTAATCAATGGCTTTCAGGGATTGGCTGTTATTCGTGACATGGCAGCACCAATCAAAAAGTGTGGTGTGTGGGACACTGTTTGAGACCACAGAGGGCTCATCATCTCCACACTAATTTCAACCTCGTCCCCTCCTCGGTCCTCCAGCCCGTGACCCGGACAGGGAATAAGAACCGAAGAGAGAAGTCAAGGAAAGGAATCAAGGATGTGCAACTATTAAAGTGGGATAAGGGGGGAATGTCTGCAGAAAAAGCGAGCTGGCTGCATCAGAGCCCAAGTAGTACCTTTAGTTTATTTTGAAGCAACTGGTCAATAAATATCACAGTACCAACAAAAATGTAAATATGGGCCTCAATAAGCAATCATGCCTATAGCTAGTCGATCCCTAGTTGGGACATACTAAATCTTACTCTGACATACTGTATATGGTACTGTGGATAATGGAACTCACTCTTATTCTTCTGTTTGTTTTTTTTAACCACACATTATACATCACCTGATGTATTGTCTGGGTCAATATATAATTGCGTGACATTTTGTAACATAGTTGACAGGTATCATAGTTGACATATTTACTGTTTTCAGGTCTAAAGTCAACATGTCCACCAATAACCAAACACCACAAGGCATTTTTAGAGAAAGATTCTTCTAAATATTATATATAAAATTGAGTAAAATTGAAATTGAAAGCTATTTATAAAGATGTTGTAGTAAACCTGTTGACGTGATAAAGCCACACTTGACTCACACACTACTTTATATTAAATAACTCAGAAAGCCTTGGAGTCTGGCCAGTCTTTTCTTCAGGAGGAAATGACATCATGGGGAACATCATGTGATTCGGAATCAACACACTTCCTTGAGAGGTGTTTTTGTAATGATTAACTTAGTTGAAAGTGATTCCTCGGACACAGATACAATTTGTTTTTTCCATATAAAATTTAATATATTGTCAAAAAAGAAATAGCTGTCATGATTATCTCAACTTAATAAAAACAACACAATCAAAACATTTTTTTGAATAAGCTCATTTTATTATTGTTTAGCTAACTAGAAGGTGGTTGTTATTAAATTCGGACGGTTATTTAGTTGACATTTTAGTGATATCCGATCATTTTTTATTAATAATGATTGTTTCCATAATAAATCATTATGGAATTTGTAAAGACATGACAAAAATGAACATAAAAAACATTTGTATTATTTTTAATAAAAATGTATGCAAGATACATCCCATGGAATTCAAAAGTCCCTCAATTATATATTGACCCGTCTAATCTCACATGGTGAGTATGTCTGAATGAAGGTAGTTAAGGTAAAGTGACCATGTCTGAATGACAGAATGCTTTACCAGACTGATGAAACCAGTAATGTTATGCATCCTATGTGTGAAAGGGGCTGACCACATATACTGGGCCTTCTTTTCCACATGAGGTGTAGAACGTACTTGATATTGGCATGTATTGGAGCGACACTACTACATGGGTCATACTCACTTGTTCCTCAGGACCTGCCAGGCCGCCTCTATGTCCGCATACAGGTTCTTCTCAGAGGGCTTGCCGGTGCTGACTCCGTAGCCCGAATAGTCGTATGAGAACACGTTGCAGTTTATCCTGGAGCCGAGGCCGATGTAAAAACTGCACATCTGTCCCAGGTCCACGGCGTTACCGTGGGAAAACAGCAGTGTGTACCGACTGTTCGGGGCGCAACGCACAAACATGCATCCAACCCGGTTCCCCCGGCTACTTCGGGTGCTAAATACTTCTACTGCGTCGAGCTCCCGCTGCGAGTACTGCCAGTCCGCCCGCTCGGTTAAATGTAAGCTAGTTGCCCCGTTAGCATCGGAGTGTATCGAATAGGTCGGCTCCGGTGGAAGGAAGGCTAGCTTAGCCGCGATGCGACTAGGACAGGGCGGACAACAGAACAGCCAGCACAGCTCACCGATAGAAAATCCATTCATCCTGGGGCCTTGTTCGGGCATTTAGCCGCGGGGTCACTTGGTTGACTAACTTATATTGACGTGAAAAACAGTTCTCTACCTGGTTTAAGATCCAACTGACCGTGAACAGATTGTTAAAGCGGCTAGCGGTGTTCGATGACAGGCTGACCGGGGTCTCGGCTGGCAGCTTACGCGCTAGCAGGGAGACAGGTGGCTAACAAGAGGACTACACAGCACCGACAACGTAGCATTTCAGTTCATACTGTTACACAGCACTAAACCGTGTGGCGACTGGTTTCCATAAAACAATACTGCCCTTAGAACACACGTGTGGCTGTGAGCGGAGGTCTGTAGCTGCAGAAGTGTAGACAGAGGGCAGCCATGTCTGCTGCACCGACGCCAGCCAATAGTGTGTCTGCAGAGCCGGAAGCTGCACCGAGAGGGCTGCACACTACAGCCGCACGTTTAGAGCATTTTTAAAGACCGCTACCACAATAGATGATCACTTAAGTGCACAGTTTACGATTTAAATACACAACTTACGCTTTTAAAGGATAGTTTCACTCACAATATACTTAGAATTAAAAAGATTTATTCAAGGAGTATTCCACTTTCATTTTGACCCCAGTAAGTCTGTCTACTGCTTCTAGGGTTGCCAGCCGTCCCTTAAAATACGGAATCGTCCTTTATTTGACAATTAATTGTTGCAAATTGTTCCGTATTTTCATAAATCCCCCATACACGTCTGTCACACACTCATCAAAACTGTTTAATGAACAAAATAAAACATGAAATATTAAGGGCAGCCAATTTCATCATCGTAGGAACTATGTAGCAAGGACCCGATATGAGGTCCACGGATAGACCTCAGACTTCTCTGCATTCCCAGTCCTGCCCGGTCCTTCGTGGGTTGCCGGGTTACAGACACTGCTGCACCCGCACGTATAAAAATGTGTACAAGCGAAACTCCACCACATCCAAATAAGCAAAAACATTTTCAAAATTAAAGACGTGAGTGGGAAGAGTCAAACCCCTGGCAGTGGGTACAAGGCAAACTGTGTTTTCAGATGCTCGTGGGCTGGCTGGCGTCCGAGCAACAACTCCCCTTCTACTCTTACCTTACTCACTAAACTCAAGCGCCATGGAGGACTCAAGGAGTTCGTGTTTCCTGCTGCAACCTTCTCTTTTTCAGCTTTCTTACACAGCCGATCACTCCCGACCCAGGTTTTATTGATGTTTTTGACCCTTTTTCCAAGCTTTGACCAATCCGAGACATGAAATACATCAACGGCATCGGCAGCATAACCAATGGAGGGAAAACCACTCTCACCAACTGCCTGGTCAAGAACCTGCAACCAACTGCTGCGTGGTCCATCAGGATGACTTAAATCTGTGGATGTTCTCAGTCATCCAGGTCCTGATAAGTCTCAAGCAAGCATAAGTTATGGCAACTGGACTAACCTCGTGTGAGTCGGTCTCACACGAGGTTAGTCCAGTTGCCATAACTTATGCTTGCTTGAGAATCAGGATGACTTCTTCAAGCCCCAAGAATGAGATTGAAGTTGGTGAAGATGGCTTTAAGCAGTACGATGTCATCACTGTTCTGGACATGGACGCCATGATGAGTACGATCTATGCGTGGCTGGAGGAACCCAGTGAAGTTTGAGAAGTCTGGTGGCGTTAATAACACCCTTGACACAGAGATCGTCCCGAAGTCTGACCACAAGGAGGAGGAGGAGACTCATATCCTCATTGTGGAGGGCTTCCTGCTTTACACCTACAGGCCTTTGATCGACATGCTAAACCAACGTTACTTTATTTCCATCCCATATGAAGAACGCAAAACGCAAAAAGAGGAGGTGCTCTAGGAACTACACAGTGCCAAACCCCCCACGGCCTGTTTGATGGCCACATCTGGCCCATGTACCTGCAACATAAGAACATCATGGAGACCAACATGTAAGAAACATGAGAATAGAGAGACCCCAACCAGCAGGTCAGTTTTTCATCCCCAATCATCTCCTGAAGTCGATATAGTAAGGGACATCAGTATATGGTTGGGAATTTACCAGAGGATGCTTATAATCATGCTGATGTGGCCATAGACTCTACACTATTTTAGTGACTCAATAAATGCCAAAGTTGTTTTTTATAATGCTTTTTTAGTTTTAATTAACATTTATTTAATAGCCTATATGTAATCAAAAAAAGGCCTTTGCCTATCTAAAGAAAAACTCATTCAGAATTCTGATATGTTAACAGTACTAAATAAATAAATCAATAAATTCATGCATACACCCATAAATATGTCTGCAATGCCGTTGTGGTGTCTAGATTCCAAACAGCGCACTCTGAAATTTTGGAAAGAGGTAGTACACATGGAGGCAGATATATATTTATTTTATACAACAACATTAAATGAAAATAAAAGGTAAACACACAATCACACAAAAGTAAATTAGCTCTATGACTCCTGACAGAGACACAGAGACAGACACTAACGTGCATAAGTAGATGTAGCACTGATATATCCGATAAACTGTACATATTTCACTTTTTTTATCTTGGTTAAATATATTTTATTTTTAACATTTCAAGCTACTATACTCCTGTCTGAAGTGAGCACCACCTCCTTACTGAATTGTCTTCCTTCTTTCGTCAACTTTTTCCAGCCCTCCTCAAAATTCATCCACTTCACTGAAATTGTAGACATACAACATTATCACTGCAGGGTTCACAGAAATACTGGTAACACTAAGAAAGAGGACATTCACTAACGCTGGTGCGCCTTATTAAGGTGAAAACTACTTCTCTTACTGAATAGTTAAAAACATTTTAGAACATTATGTAAATTTTATTTAAAAAAATAATAATTTACCCTTAGTTTTAATGCCAGTCCACTAAAGTAGACCTGCTCAGCCTCCTGTAAATTAAGATTAACTATGACGGAAATGTACTTTCACTGTTTAACCTTTTGCACAGCAGACATCTGGACTCGTCACAGGTGGAATAACTGATGAATGAGGTCCATAAAGGTTCTGTGCCATAAGAACCTTTATTCACCTCACAAACAACAGCAGCAGCTCTAAGAGGTATCCAGCATGAATACACCTCTGATTTAAAATGGGACCAGTTCAGATACCTGTAACTTTATTAACATCATTAAACCTGCAAAACTATTAGCATTAAACATTCACACTGAAGGTTGTTGCTACTTAATGTAGTTGACTGACAGATCATTCCATGCGTCTATTATCTGATGAAGGATTAATTAATATGCTGTTTGGAGTTAATTATCATTATGTCTGTTCTCTGAGTCGGCCACTCCAGAACATTCACTTAGTTGTCTTTAAACCATTTCTGTGTAGCTTTGGCTGCTGCATGCTTTTGGCCACTGTCATGCTGGAAATAAATCTTCTCCCAAGTTGCCGTTCTTTTGCTGTCTGCATCAGGTTGTCTTTCAGGATTTTCTTATATTTCCCAAAATTCATATTATCCTCTACTTTTACAAGCCCTCGAGAGCCTGCTGCCCAGAAACATCCCCACATCGTGATGCTGCCACCACCATGCTTTAGGGTGACAATTAAGTGTTTGTGATGATGTGCAGTGTTTGGTGTCCTGATTCCACAAAAGAGGAGCTGATAACTGAAGGATCTGCCTGCCATTCTGCTTCTGGAAACTGTGGAAACCACAAGTAACTCTGCAGTCTAAGAGTGGATTTCTCTGTGAGGATGATATGGTACAATAAGGTCTTTAAGATAAGATGGAGCTTGGTCATTAAGAGTTTTATATGTTATTAGCAGGATTTTAAATTCCATCCTGGATTTTGCAGGGAGCCAATGAAGAGAAGATAATATGGGAGACATATGATCTCTGTTACAGGTTCCTGTCAGAACTCTGGCTGCAGCATTTTGTATCAGCTGGAGGTTTTTTAAGAGAATTATTGGGACATCCTGATAATAAAGAATAACAATAATCCAGCCTAGAAGTTACAAATGCATAACCATCCTACAGATGAGTATTATATGTAAACTAATGTAAAGGACATATTCTGGTCAAAAATAACTCTAATAGAATAGGAGGCCAAGGCTATTGGCCATAGTACAGCACATGTACATGCTCCAAAGACAAGTCTTTTTGCTTGTCTGTTTCATAAGAAAAACAACATAGCGGTATATTGTGTGTGTCTGCAACTAAGACTCAGAATACACAGTAAAGCTGCAGATTGCGTCTATTCAAAAATCCCACATTGCAAACCCTCTAGATAATATTCCATCTGATGTCATCAGTCTTACAAATACAGGTTCAAGTTTCGTTCCCAACACTTTACTAACACTAAGTGGTAATGTAATTTTTTTTTCCAACAATGTTGAAACAATGTTAGGCCGATGCTAATAGCGGTGCTAGCCCTCAGTCATATAACAGCAATGAAGACACTGAGGAGCCTTCCCTCTTCTCCATGGTCAGGCTGATTGAATGTTCGGAACAAGACTCGCACCTCCATGGGTACTCTTCAGTCCACAATTGATTAATTTGTCTCTCGCCTCATGGATGTTGAATCTTCACTTCAAGATATTGCAGGGCCACTGAGCTCAAGTCTAAATAAGAGGCACTGAGCAAAACCAACATGATGCTTGTGTGCAAAACTGAAGACTTGGAGTCGAGAAGCAGACGACAAAATCTGAGGGTTTTGGGAATCCCGGAAAACACAGAGGGACCTCAGGCAACTTCATTTATGTTGGACTTTTTGCTGAGCTGCTGGGCATAGACAACTCCGGAGCCTCTCCATTGCTAGACATAGCCCACTGCTTGCTAGCCACCAAGCCCAAACCAGGAGCCCCTTCGCGCCGATGATCGTCACGGTCCATCACTTTCAGGCTAAACAGCAGATCCTCCGACTTGCAAAGGAGAGAGAGCGCCGCTGATCTTCCGCGGCCATCAGGTACGCATCTTCCTGGATTTCACTGTGGGCGTCACTAAACAGAGGGCTGCATTCACCAGTGTCAAGCAGAAACTCCGAGCTGCTGAGGTCAGATGTGGCCTCTTGTTTCCTGCACAGCTTCATTTCACATTTACCAATAAGAAGCACATCTTCAACACTCCAGAGGCCACTGAAAAAATACTACGAGGAAAAGACTGCCCCATCCCAGCCACCGGAGACAGGACCTGCCCCTAATGGTTATGTTTTTTCTATGTCTCCGTATCTTTCCACTCAGGGTCCATGTCAGCCAGGTAGAAATCCGTGGACTTAATGTTTGGGACTGAGACTTCTGCTTCAGGGTGAGGTACATCTTTAAACATTGCAGGTTTTGCAAATTGAACAGTTTGACAAACTGGCTCCACAAACTGTTTGTTATGCTGTATGATGTTCGGGATTCTGGCGGCTGTATTTGTTACACGGCAGCCAATATTTGTACTTAAACTGTTATGTAGTGGGCCATGGTTTGTTTTTCTTTTTTCTTTCTTTTTTAAAATAAGCCTGACAATTTGAACTGCTTGATAACTTGTCATTCCAAACTGTTTGAGGTGCCACCATGGGGGCCTGTCAGGACATTGTCTCTCTTCTTTGTTTGTATTTTTACAGTTAAATTCCATGTGTTAAATTATTCCTCCAATTGTAGTTTTGCACATGTATGCATCTGGAGTACTGGTTTAGTGCACAGATTAGATGTACAGTTGTGGCTTAGCACTTTGGTGCTTCGTTTGGGGAAGTACTGGGGGGTTGGGGCAGGTTTTATTATTATTATTTGGTTTTTATCTCCCACACATGTTTTTCCAGTTTGACGTTGGGGGTTAAACATATTTCTGTGACTATCTCAGGCATGCATTTGTCTATTTGGAATTTGCTTGATTATGGTTGATAACTCAACAATGAAACTCTGCTCATGGAATGTACACGGGATCCAAAGCCCCGTCAAATGGAATAAAGTTCTTAATTTGTTAAAGAGAGAAAAGGTACAAATAGCTTTCATCAAGGAGTCTCATCTGAGTAATGAAGAGCACCAATAAATAAAGAGAGGTTGGGTTGGCCAGATATTTTATTCCTCCTTTACATCGAGGAGCAGAGGGGGTGCAATTCTGATCAATAAAGCCTTCCTTCTTATTGAAGTGAAGGTCAAGAGTGACAAACTTGGATGTTATGTAATGATCTTAAATGTCTATGTTCCACCAATATGTCCTCCTGACTTCCACACCAAAGTATTCTCCCTGTTTTTCGGATTGGATTGTTGAATCCTCGGTAGTTGCGGGCGATTTTATTTGCTGTCTTGACCCCCGTCTAGATAAATCACATACTGGGTCGAGATCTAGTGTCGGTACTAGTCAGACTCTTTTAGGCCACTGTAGAGACTTAGATCTCATGGATACCTGGAGGGCCCTCCACCCTACAAACAATATTCATTCAATCTTAAGGTCCACAAATCCTCCTCAAGGATTGATTATTTTTTCACACCTAGTCATGCCCTTCAAAAAGTGATGTCATGCTCAATTGATATATTTTGTTTTCTCAGATCATTCCCCATTGTTTTTGGTTATGTCCTGTAAAGAGCAGCGTCCTCCGCCACAGCAGTGATTTAAAAACTATCTTCTTTTAAACCCAGATTTCATACAATATTTTACAGCGCAGTTCAAGCTCTTTTTGGCTGAGAATAATACCCCAAAAGCCTCTCCTAATGTGCTCTGGGAGACAGCTAAAGCTGTGTCGAGGGGCTTTACAATATCTTTTTCTGCACATCTCAAACATAAGAATGAGTCAGAACAGCAGAATTTAGAACAACAATTAAAGAAGCTTCAGAGAGAATTTGATATTAACCCTTCCAATGACTTGAGATCCTAAATCAATACCACAACAGCAGCTCTGGATACACTCATGTCATCAGAGGCTCAGAAATCTCTATTTCTTGCTAAACACAGAATGTATGAGTTTGGGAATAAGTCCAGTAAATACTTGGCAAATTTAGTTAAGACTAGGTCTGACTCACAGACTATTTCAGCCATAAAACATGAAGCAGGTAAAATAGTCCATTATGGTAAGGATATCAACAGATGCTTCCAGGTGTTTTATGAATCTCTATATAAATCTGAAACTGAGCGTCAGTCTGAGGCCCTGACGCAAAACTTTCAGTCAGCCATCCATTTACCTCAGGCTTCTCAGACCCAGAAAAACCTGTTAAACAGTCCCATCTAATGAGAAGAAGTCATTGCTGTTATTAATAAACTGCAAAATAAGAAGGTCCCATGGTCTGACTCCTGAGTTTTTAAAATCTTTTCAGAGCCTGCTAGTTGATCCTCTGCTTAAAATGTTGTCCCTCTTGTTTAATTCTGGCCACTTCCCCAATACTATGATGGATACCAATATTTCACTGATTCTGAAGAAGAGCCGACCATTAGAGGATTGCTCCTCATACACACCAATTGCTTTGCTTGGTGTAGATAGAAAACGTATCGCAAATATTTTAGCTAGAAGATTAGAGCATGTCCTTCCAAACCTTATTTAGATGGGCCAGACCAGTTTTATTTTAGGACGTAATTAATGTAATAATATTAGGAGACTGCTGAATATTATTCAGTGTGGCACAAATTTGAAAGCTAAAGCTGTCGTAGTCTCTCTCGACGCCAAGAAGGCTTTCGACAGAGTCGAGTGGCCGTATTTGCTGAGGGTCCTCTCTAAATTTAATTTAGGAGAGAGATTCATCAAATTGATTTTTCTCTTATATGATTGCACTTGTGCATCCATCATTTCAAATGGCTGGAAATCTTCCACATTTTCAGTTGTTCGTGGCACTCGCCAAGGCTGCCCAATCTCTCCTCTCCTGTTTGCACTTACCATGGAGCCCTTGGCGGAGGTGATAAGGAGTGATCCTCAGGTGGCTGGCATTACTATAGGTTCCCAAAAGCACACCATTTGGCTTTATGCGAATGACGTGTTGCTCTTTCTAAGTAACCCTGAAGTCTCTACTGTCAGAATTGTTGAAATTATTAAAACTTTCGGTCAGTTTTCGGGCTACAAGATTAATTATTTGAAGTCAGAGACTATGCCCCTAACCCTTCATTCCCCCTGGACCTCTTCTGTGCTGCCTTCTGGGTTTGTCTGTCTTGGTATACATATAAGTCCCTCCCTCACTGGTATTTATAAAGCATATTTTATACCTTTAATGTGTAAAGAGGATCTGGCACGCTGGACCAGTCTTCCATTATCTCTTATAGGTAGGGAAAATCTGAACATACTTCCTCGTCTGCTTTACATGTTCCAAATGGTCCCAGTTCTTTTGACTAGAAGGTTACTCTCCATCCTAAATGGTTAATTATCGTTAGGGATGTCAGATAATATTGGCCCACCGATATTGGCATAAAAATGTAATAGCGGTCAATATCGTTATCGATTTTTTTTCCCTATTATTAAAACTGATAAAATAATGCCTGGATTTCACCAGCATTTACCGTCACATAAATGAAGACATCATCAAACTGCATCATGAAGCGTGTAAACAAGTGTGGCTGCAGTAACAAGCTTGCTGTGCCTGACTAACAATTTGTCTGTGGTTTGGATTTTAAACTTGCCATCTGCAATAACTGCAAAGCATTGGTTATGTGAGGCGGAACCACGGCTTCTTCCTTAAATACTTCCAATTTAATCTCCCACCTCAGGATGAATCATTCAGAGAGATATGCGGCATTTGTGCAGCAAAGTAATGAGAAGAAGCAACAGGGACAGGCGGCACAGAAAAAAAACACTCAGCTGACGCTTAAAGAGTCAACTGAGAAAAAACAAAAATACAACAAGGACCACCCCAGGGTGAAAAGCCATTAATGAGAACATCATAGAGTGTATCGCACTGGATAAACAGCCCTTTTCTATCGTGCAAGACGCCAAATTCACCAAACTTGTGGACTTCCTCGAGCCACGCTTTGCCATGCCCAATCACAAGTATTTCTCAGATATTTGCATACCTGAGTTGCTGATGCTGTATCCATTAGCTTCACAACAGATATCTGGTCTTCAAGCCAAGTTAGCATGTTGAGCTTGACTGCTCAATGGCCAGATAAAGACTTTGTGCTGAGAAAGTATGTGCTTCATTCCAAAGAGTGCTGTGGGTCTCATATGGCAGAAGCAATCGCATCTGCTTTTGAAGGGATGTTTGAGATGTGAAAATTCCTAAGGAGAATGTGCATGTAGTGGTCAGAGACAACGCGTGCAACGTGGCCAAAGCTACGTTGAAGTTTGCTGTTCCAAATCTCTCCTGCATGGCGCACACCTTGCAGCTCGCAGTGAACGGAGGAGCCCTGTCTCAGCGCAGCATTGCAGATGCTCTGGCTGTGGGGAGGCGAGTTGTAGGCCTCTTCAAGCACTCACTGCTTGCTTGCAGTCTCTTTGAAGACATGCAAAAAGAACTCAACATGTCTGTGAATAAACTGCAACAAGACGTCCCCACCAGGTGGAATTTCACCAATTACATGATGCAGAGCCTGATGGAGCAGAAGAGGGCTGTAAGTGCATATGCTGCTGATTATGAACTCCCCACAACATTGACAGCAACTCAGCGGGGAATTATGGAGAAGATGATCACCCTACTGGAACCATTTGAACAGCTTGCCAACATCAGCTCTGCAGAGGCCACTGCTGCAGATGTCATCCCTGGTGTGGTGTCCCTGACATGGCTGCTTGCCAAGATGGATGAATCAGACAAAGGTGTGCAAACAGCCAAAAATACTCTAATGGAAGCTGTCGGTAAATGTTTTCATAGTGTGCACAGTCAACCTCTTCATGCAATGGCAACCGTGGTTGACACTAGTTACCAAGACCGTTATTTTGACCCGGATAAGAAGGAGGCAGCACGGAATATGCTGCTGAATGTTGTGGATGAAATGGCCAGTGAGGGCAATGATCAGCAAGAAGAGGCTGCTGGTGCCAGTGCAGATGACCTGGGCCATGGAGGACCAGGACCCCTCACCTAACTGGGAGCCTGCAGGACATGTACCAAGAAATCCTCAGAGAATGATGTCACCAAACAAGCAACTACAGGCAAAACAGCATCGCAGGTCAGTAAATAATAAAATTTATCAGCCAACTTATTTTATTTGCTGAGTGACTCACATGAAAATGTACATAAAGCGAGTAAAATAAACATTCAGCTGTCAGTGCTTTGAAGAAAAATAAGTAGAATTAATTTTGTTATTGTTTTTTCTTTCTCTTTAGGTGCATGCATACCTGGGATAAGCCACCATCCTCAATAAAACATGCCCTTTGAAGACAGCGTATCATACTTCAGTGGATCTCTGACAAACCTCCTAAGCTCTCACAGTGGTTACAGGGTGTAATGGAACTTATTCCCCTGAAAGCAATGACCTACTGACTTAAAGACAAACCTCTTGCATTTCATAAAACTTGAAACTGTTTCTTTTCTTTCTGAACTATCTTGGTATAGAGAGTGCACAGACCCTGCAGATGGGCCTCTATGGACTTGTCTGGTCAGACATTCCTAGAAAGAGCCACACATGAGTTTTGGTATCAACCAAACACCTTATAGTAATACTGTAATGCCTGGATATCTCCTTACTTATCCCTTCAACTGTTAATTTGAGATTTCAATGCTGTTGCACGTTTGTTTTTTCTTTTTTCTTTCCTTATGTTGTTACATATTTTCATACTTCATATTAATCTTCAGTAAATTTATTTTTGCTTACTAAGTTTTTTCTGTTTGTTTTCACCGTGTGGGAGTTGGTGTTTGTCATGTTCTGTGTAGTATGAAGCGCCTTTATGTTTTTGTACAATGCTTTTCTTGTGTAAGTTGAAAAATAATAAAGATATGTTTAAAAAAAAAAAAACCAATATTTTCATTATTCAATAAACAGTCCGGGTGTGATTTCAGGCCAGCTTCAACAAGGAGGTTTCCAACTGTCCTTGCCTTCTCCACAGTGCCCACTCATTTTGAAGGTCCATGGAGGCCTGACGTTGATTCCTGACACAGGAACAGATGAGTGTACGGTCATCTCATGAGGTAAAAGGCGTTTCCTGCGACCAGCTAGCAATTTGGTAGTACCATGTCCGGCTTGTTTTTTCTTGGTGTAATGAACTGTCTTGGAGATCTTCAGTTTTTTCGCTACCTGTCTCTCACTCATGCCAATTTCCAGCAGTGCCAAGATGGCTGCCTTTGTGGCTTCACATAATACTTTTGTTCTTGGCATTATGTGAGAGCTGACAACTTCTGAGTTGTGCTACGGCTTGAATGTCAGCAGGAAACCACTCTAGGCCTTCGTATGTGCAGTACAGCTTATGACATGAAATGGCCTCTTATATACCCTAGGAACACAATTAAGCTTAAGCATGTCAAACAGGACAAAGTATTATGTAATCAGCTGCATTTTTTATCGTGTTCATTGTATTCTTCAGGTAATATACCTTTAGTGGTACCAGGCATTAAAATGAACACAAAATTGAAGAAAACAAGGGTGGTCTAATAATTATTTCCATGAATGTATATTGTTTTGATTTGTTTTAACAAAGCTTCTCAGTTGTAAAAATTTAAACAAATGTTTTCTTTTCAGATTAAACTTATGCTTCAGTTGTTCAGAAGACACAATGGTATCAGAATTTGATAGATACAGATCTTCAATTCAAGACCTTTGGAAGTCCAGATTTTAAACATAGCATCAGCTTTTCCTGGTGTGAAGAACCGGTTACCCCACATTGGGATTTATTGTGATAAGTAACCTGGTTCTTTTTGGCACTTTCTTATGTCATACCAGATTTTAATAAGTTGTGTAACTACTGGGTTGCTGGTCTGTCTTTGTAGACTTTTTTAGTGTGTTGGAGCACACACATGGGAAGAGGGAATCTTTGAATCAGAATTTCCATTTCTGTGCAGTAAGGAGTATCCTTAGTTGAGAAATAAACAAGATGGACCTCAGCTGTGCAGACCAGTAATACAACAGTAAGTTTGGATATTTTAACCCTCCACGATCAAATGGCAAATAGAACAGAGACAAACGTACCCGTGCCCTTCTATTGTTCCTAATGAATTCAACAAATAGTTTTTAATCTTCAGAAACAAATCTGGTGGTGTTGGCAGGGGGGTGTTTTAAAAGAGATAAAGTGGCTTTGGTAAAACATTCATGATTAAAATATTAATTCTACCTGTTACTGAAACAGGGAGACATCCATCTATCAACTGACTCTGAAATTTATTTCATTAGTGCTAATGTTTTGATCATCAAAGAAATCCAAAATCATGAGTAAAAGTAGTCTTACCTTAAAACCCATTGGTTTCCTCCCTGCCACCCACAAATCTGAAAGACAATGACTAGCCATAATCCAAGCTCTTTTAAACAAGTTGTATACTGCAAGGGTGAGCAAAACTTAGCTTTACACTGTGGGTGTAGCAGTCTACTGCTAAAACCGCTGCTTAAAACCCCTCTGGGTCTCTTGTAATAGATGAGATATTTTGTTGAAGACTAACAACAGCTCACTTAGTGTCCTTCTCTCATCCATCCTCCTCTTAACTATTTACTGAAAATTTTTCTGTCTCTCTGTCCCAGTGCATCCTCCTCCCCAGCAGACCACTGTGTAGAAGATTACTGATGCCCCACATTGTCATAAAATATCCGTAACAGAGCAAGCTCTCCTCAGCATACCAAGATGGTTTCGGCTCTATTTGTATATGATGACAACTTCATTTTATTGATGTGGTAAATGGTCCGCATTGATGCAGTGGTACTCAAAGCGCTTTACAATGTTTCAACCATCCACACTGCCATCACACTGTTCTCCCTCTCTCCCTCCTTTCTGTTTATTCCCTCTGTTTTCCTCTCTTTTGGTCCTCTCTCTCTCTCGCTCTCTGTCCCCTCATCTGATTCTCGCTGTGCTGCGCTCCACAGCAGCTGCACATCACAACTAATCAGTCTGAGCATCCTCATCTGCAGAACTCCGGACAGCACACCTGTCCGTCATCAACTGCCATAAAAGCCGGTCTCACGCTCCACACCCTGCCAGATAGTAACTTCTGCTATTGCAGTCAGTAGTTAGTCTCGCTCTCTACATTCCTGCTGTGTGTTTAAAACTCCGCTAAACCTGTTCTCTTGTTCACAGTTCTGCTGGCCCCACTGCCCGGTTCTGTCACCCTGCCAACCCAGTCCAACCTCTGGATTCCCTGCCAACCTCTGGATTCCCTGCCAACCTCTGGATTCCCAGCCTGCCTCTGGATTCCCTGCCAACCTCTGGATTCCCTGCCAACCTCTGGATTCCCTGCCAACCTCTGGATTCCCTGCCAACCGTGCCACCCTTGCCTCGAAACTCCTGCCTGCCGCTCTGGAGCGAGACGCTCCGGTCCTCTCTTCGCCGCTCTACAGGAAGCACCTCCTGGACCGCCGGTTCCTGGAACAGACACCCCCCTGTCCACCCCGTTAGTGAGTTCTGGTTTAGTTAAATTCCCCGACCGTTATTAATTTAGTTAACGTAGTTAGTTACCAGCCTTTCTCCCTTAGTTCATCTTGTAGTTGAGTTCAATAAATCTGCTCTTTTCTTTATGCCAACCACTCGTGTCTATGTACTCTCTGCTTGGGTTCACCCCTCGCCGTAACACACACACTTTCACAAACCAATGGTGACAGAATTTCCTTGCAGGGTGCTTGCCTGCCATCTGGAACATCTTGGGGTGGCTCATGGAGATTAAACAACCAACTTTGCAATCAGTGGAGAACCTGCTTGACCACCTGAGTTACGGCTGAATCAAGGTACGCAAGTTAGGTAGACATGCAGCTGTATGTATTCTCCCACCATCTCAATACCAAAGTCTTGGATGGTCACTGGTGTAGTCGGGGCATCTGAATATAGAGGTTTATGACCATTGTTTGTCTTGCCTTTGTTTGTGACTGAGCTCACAGCAGTCACCAAAGTCCATGATGATTCCCTGTATTCCTGTTCGTTTCCTTCTGATGCGCATCCAGTGGCGGCTGTATCATCAGGCAACTTCTGGAGAAGACAGTGTTATATCTGAAGTCCATTGTGTGAAGGGTGAACAGAAGTGATAGACAGAGAGAAAACACCCTGTGGAGCCTGTGTTGCAAACCAGTAGTGATAGTAAGTGGTCCAGACAGCCAGGTGGCAGTCTACTCCTGCCCCTGCAACATGACCAGTGGTGGCTGTATTGGATTCAAGGTACAGGATGAGCGGAACTAAAGACTCCCAATGTTAAGGTTGTAGCAGACATCTGACTGATTCATACATTGAATCATAAGCTGTGTCTTAAAGACAAGTCCTGCAAAACTGGCCTAATCATTTCAGCCATTGCAAAGAGAAAACTGAACATTGAACTAATGCAAGAGCACGTCATCCTCTCCTCACAAGTCCATGTAACCGACAATTAAATTAACAGAGTTTTGGAGGCCTCTTCAGCAGTTTCTGAGTGTTCTCAAAGGATGAAAAACTGGAAGCTCCACACTGACTGTTTTTTTGTAAGAACTATGCTAAGAAAAATAATTCTTTTAGGAACATAATGTGCAGAAATGGAATTTAATGAAATAGAACATCATAACCTCCATTCTTCTTGTCTCTCTCTTTCTTTGTCTCCGTCTCTAGCTCTTTCTTTCTCTCACACAAAAACCATGCATTTCCTATTTATCTCTGTTGGTGTACTCCTCACTAAAGAGACATCTTCCATATCACTAAAACTATGTCTACCTTTTTGCAGCACATATCTTAATATTTATGACTCAAGTTTTTGGCTACTCTGTAACCCACAAGATATTGTTCAGTACAAATTTTGTTAACAATATGAAACAATGCTGTTCTTCTCGGAAATATGATCACTGAGATTTTTTTTTTCTTTTAACAGATACTCTACCATCGGGAACCACTGCACTAAAATGCTAATATTTGGGATTAATACAACTGTAATTTACAAGTTTGAATTTGCAAGGTGAGGAACCGTCCCTCAAATTATCTTGTCACTGAGACAACAAAATTGTTCTAAAAAGAACCATCCTACCACTTTGGACTTCAATTCCCTGTGAGTCAGACATGGCCGAAGTGCCAGCAATTGTCAAACAGTCTAAAAATCAACCAGCAGGGTGACCTTTCAGCGGATCTAGTTTAGTTGCAGCTAGTACCGGGTGCTGCCCATACACCTGTCCTGTCCCAGGAGGAAAGTGAGCTTTCTGGGACAAACTAAGCTAAAACTGCTTGTTTCAGAGGATAAATTCAGGGGCCACTTTAAGGGCCAGTACAAAAGAAATTACAATTTTTTTGAACTGTGGATCCTCTATTGGAAGACAGAGAATATAAATGTAGAATTTTAAATTAGCGTAATAGGTCCTGTTTAAAATGGAAGACAGAGCAACAAAACCCCTCCAGAAAAGAGTAGCTGAAAACAGTGTGAAGTGAAGAATAGCAGCACATGTTTTTAAAGACTAGTATTATTCATGACACATAAAATCTGAAATCAGAAATTAGGACAGGTCCACACAATGCAGAAAAATGAAAGAATTTAATCTCAGTAATAAATGATGTACCCACTTATGTTGGAGTTGGTTCTTAATTATGGACTGTATACTTTAGTTTATTCAGTCATTCTAATTTACAAAGTTGTTCTAATAATAAGACAAGTGTTATGATCCACGTTCGAGTTCCTGTTCTTCTCCTTCCTTTTCCCTCGTCCCCGTCTCTGTCATCTATCTCTCCCTCTTCTCTCTCTCTTTCTCTGCCTGTCTCTCTGTTCCCTGCACTGCTGAGTGCTGTCATGAGAATCAGCTGTGGTTATCAGTTCACTCAGTGCACCTGTCAGTAATCACCTCCTGCTTTATCATTCACTCACTCCTCGCCAGACCATAGACTGCAACAGCCACATGAACCCAGCTCTTCCACTGTCTTCCCACCAGATCCTCATATGGACTCTGCTCACCCTGTGGATTCCTGCTGTTCCCTGCATGGTCTTCAGCCTGCTGTTTCCCGAGTCCATCTTGTCTGCCACCGGCTCCACTTCAGCTCTCGTCTGCTCCTGGATTCCCCAACCCTGCCTCTGCAAAGACGCTCTAAACTGCTTCAGGGTTTCTTGACAAGGACCATTCCTGCCAAAGAACCCTGGTCTTCTCTCAAGGAGGAGAATATACAAACAGATCATTCATCTAATACAAACATGTTCACTGTGAAGTCTGCTAATTGTCATTAAGTGCAAGTCTTTCAGTCAGGATAAAACACCTGTTCTGCTTTTATTCATTGAGAGCAATAATGTTAGCACTTAAGGTATTCATTGACATGGCAGACCAGAACGCTATGGGAAAATATGACAAGATGAGCATCATTGCCTGCAGTAAGCTTGTTAAGTTAGGGTTTTTAGTGAATATTTTTGTGTTTTAACTATTAATTAGGATATAATTAGACTGAAAGTCCATTACGTCCAGTCATCTACAGCAACACGAGAGAGAAGTGTCCTTATGGTGACTAAAGGTTTCATATTCAGGAGATGCAAGTGTGTAACTTAATTTTTTTTGGCTAGCTCAGATAGCGTGGGCATACAAAATAAACATGGAAAATATGAAAATTAAAAAAAAGAAAATAAATATGGAATGTGACCCATGGGCTATGATTAACACAGGACCTGATGTGAAACATGATAGTATTTTAAGAGCAGGATGATTCTCTGGGGAATGACATCACTTATCCTATGGTTTGTCACTATTGTTTCAAAGGGAGCCTCACCATTGTGTCTTGGGTTGAGATATACTCAGTCCATTCAAGGTATGTGTTGATGGCTGGCCACTGCCAAAGTAAATGAGAATCAGTTAGAGAATCAAGCTGCCTGGAAACAAGTATGTTTCAGAGATTCATGTTACAATAAAGCAAATGATTGGAGTCAGTAACGTTGGGTGTGATTGGATGCCTGAGGAGCAGTCATCTTAAACATCCCACAGCTTTGAAGCAGGCATCAGAACAAAATGAGTAAGACCAGCCTTGACTGTTTCTATTCTCAGAAGTCAATGGTCCCCTGACAGAAGTACCGTTCACAGTCAATTAGCACGTAAAGCCCTGGGAAGACAGAGAAACAAGAAACTGCTGTTTTAACCTAAAGGCTTCTGCAGTACATTAGCTGCACTTTGTGATGGCATAATAGCTATCAGTCAGTCGAGACATGTCCAACTCTGCATGTACTGTCACACATGGCTCACAGGCTTTTCATGTCTAATCACTGATTTCAAAACTAATTGTGCTGCAGGTAGAAAATGCTAAGAATAGTGAAGAGTTGACAGCAGGACTACACTATTAATTTAATATCTAAATGAGCATTAGTTGTGGAACCTTTAGTAGATACTAAGCACGACATACCGACACACTGATACCTACCTATACCTATCAGTGGTTCTGTTGGTGCTAATTTTTTCAGACAAAACAGCAATTTTAGATATCTGTACATGGTCTACAACAAAGCTTAGGTAGGTGGTACGTGTCAAAGTAACATCCACATGGATGGCAGGACCCAAGGTTTCCCAGCAGAACATTGCTCAAAGCATCACACTGCCTCCAACGACTTGCATTCTTCCCATAATGCATCCTGGTGCCATACGTTTCCCAGATAAGCAACACACACCCACCCGGCCTTCCACGTAGTATTAAATAAAATGTGATTCATCAGACCAGGCCACTTTCTTCCAGTGCGCCATGGTCCAGTTCTGATGCTCACATGCCCATTGTTGGTGCTTTCAGTGGTGCACAGGGGTCAGCATGGGCACCCTGACTGGTCTGCAGCTATGCAGCCCCATACGCAACAAACTGTGATCTACTGTGTATTCTGACACCTTTCTATCAGAACCAGCATTAACTTCTTCAGCAATTTGAACAACAGTAGCTCATCTGTTGGATCGGACCACACGGACCTTCACTCCCCACGTCCATCAGTGAGCCTTGGCCACCCATGACCCTGTCGCCGGTTCACCACTGTTCCTTCCTTGGACCACTTTTGATAGATACTGACCACTGCAGCCCAGAAACACCCCACAAGAGCTGCAGTTTTGGAGATGCTCTGATCCAATCGTCTAGCCATCACAGTCTGGCCCTTTTCAAACTTAAATGCTTACACTTGCCCATTTTTCCTGCTTCTAACACGTCAACTCTGAGGACAAAATGTCCACTTGCTGCACAATATATCCAACTCACTAACAGGTGCCACAATGATGAGATAATCAGTGTTATTCACTTCACCTGTCAGTGCTCAGAATGTTATGCTGATCGGTGTATGTGTGTGTTATGTCAGTTGTACACACTAACAATTCATCAATCTGAAACAATTCTTTGTTTTATTGTTATTTAAATGTCATTTTCTAATGAGAAGAAGCTATAACTGACACAAAGAACATTTCCATTTCCTACATGGTACCAAACCCATGATCAGTTGATTTGCTGAGGGGCCATTCTATCTCAAATCATCAATCAACCATCTCTCTTCTGCACATTTAGTTTTGTTTTTATCATTAGCTGTGGTTATTTTAAATAATAGCTATCTGTAAAACTTTAGGTTTAAATGTCAAATACTCCAAGATTTTTTCAAGTTGCTCTTTGACCTATTTCAGAACAATTTTTTTGCTCATTGAAATTTGAGGCTATGTTTTGATGACAATATCTCAAAAACTAATAATGATAAAAACTTGAAATTTTCAGGTATCCTTTATTGTGCCATTGATTCGGAATCTGCAAAATTTGAAAATGTCTGAAAATAGAAGCTAGGCCAACATTAAAAAAGTAGTTCCTAGTTATATTTAGAGAGGCATTTTGAATGCAAAATTCTGTTCCTCTTGGATCAGACTATTTACCAATACCTTTGTTTTTATTGTGCAGCCAGTGTATTTGGAGGCGATTCACAGCAGCATGATTTAAGATAGACCTGTCAGCATGGAGACATGCTGACTGCAGACAAGAATGCAGCTATGCTCCACCAACCACAGAGAACACACATACTGCATAACATCTCAGTGGTTTATGCAAATTGAGCATTATCTCAAATACACACCCACTCCAAGACATGCAGCACAGCAGAGTGTCTCTGTGATGGTTTCAGGGCCAGATGAAAGATGCCATTCAAACACTATATACAACACTTGGGTTGATACTTTTTCAAATAGACACAGTCTATTTAGCACTTATCAGCTGATTACAATCCAGCAGGAGATGTGGACTGCAGCCAGACAACAGCAACATGTAGATGCAAAGTGAAGACATCCTGAGAATGAAATTCTCTTCTCTCCCCACTCCCTGCCAGTCCTTCACAAGTGCTGTCAAGCTTAGCAAATGTCAGAGGGGAATTTAGGAGGGTAATCGTGGTGCATGTCGTGTCAGGAAAGAATGTGGGAAGCAATTTCTTTTTAAATCACTTACTGGTTTGTTCAAGAGGTGAGAATGAAGAAAGGTGTTAACGTGCCAAGCAGGAGAGGTGCCAAGAGCTGCAGTTTGTGTTTAGAAATATACATCTGAGCTTTGGCATTCCATACATACTGTAGGCAGGTTTTTAGAAAAGTTGTCATGGCTTATGTGGGGCTCATATGGTAAGTGGGAAGCTAAAATGCTACAGGATATTTAAAGTGTACACGTTATGTTTGAGAACATCTGGTGTTTAGATGAAAAACCAAAGCTAAAAGTAACTGATGGCACCTGCTCATCCATAGGTTTACTATTTCATCATCTTCATTGCATGTTAGCAGATCAAGCTGCTTTTGCCAGACCAACCAGAGCAGGTTTTCATGTGTTTTAGGGCTGATTGTTGAGCAGTGTCATGCTCGGGTCTTCAGTTACATAATTGCAGAAAAAAGTATTTGTGTGAGATTGCCAGGCATATGGCATTCCTATCTTGAGTTCCCTGACTCAAAAAGAGCTGGGAGTGGTTGTTGGTGAGGACCTGGTTAGTAAGAAAGTCTTTAAGTTTCAGTATCTGCAGAATTCCCTGGTTTGGTAATTTTGGCTTAGGTGAAGGCTTCTTTACTCTGGTTGAGATAACTTAACAGAAGCTTTTAACTCTTACTCCCAAAGTACAAAGCAGTGAAGAAAAGACCGTTACACTGCCACAGTTTCATACATTCTGTCTGTAGTCATCTCTTGGTTTGCGGTTGGACGCCTAGCTGTGTGTGTTTAGTTCATCTTCAGTTGGACAAAGAGGACATTCTGAAAGTTTCAGCTCTGTAGGGACTTGGAGTTAAAGAAATTCCAGACAGACAAATGGCCACAGAGTTGGAGTTCAGAAAACCACAGTAAGAGTTGCTGTTCGGGTTCAGTTTGACCTTCTACTTGTACACTGGTACCCTCAGGTTCTACTGTTACATTTGACATAAGTAAAAGTACTTGACATAGTCAGGTGAAGACCTTATGAATTTTAAACAGAGAACAGAAAACCCAACAGCAAAGCACCAGCGTAAAGTGTTTTGGTAAGTTGTTGGGTCACCATGAACTGTAAAAACACTTTAAATGTACCTTGGCATTGATTCTTCAAGTCTCTGTAAATCTACTGGAGGGATGGAACACCATTTTTCCAGAAGATTTTGTCTCATTTGGTGTTTTGATGATGGTGGCGGAGAGCGCTGTCTTTGCAGTGAGACTTTTCTGTATGGGGAAAAGTGAAACCAAATTATGCGAGCAAAATTCACCCCACCATCACTGCAGGGGTCAAGGGTTTGGCTTTTTCCTTTAGTTTGTCATCTGAAGAAAGGGGTCCTCTTTGATAGACGGAGTTTGGCATGGAAGTCTTGCAGCCTCCCTCCCCCATCTAGCATATAGCATGAGCTATATGCTAGATGATAGAGGAGTTTCAAAGCTTTGTCTCAGTGTATACTGGTCTACTTAAATGATTGGATTTTTTCCAGAAAGCTTGTGATACGCGACTCACATTTTCTGCTGTTTCCTTATCAGTTTCTAAGGAGGGAAAAAAATGTTTCTCTGACTTTAAGTTTGGGTACTTACTGGCTGCGTGTGAAATGTTTATACATAAACAGCAGGTGAGAGCTCCAAAGCAGGAAGGGGGTGAAGTTAATTAAAGCTGTGTCTCCCACTAACCAGTTTGCTGCTGCTAAAGTATCTGATGCTTGTTTTAAGCTGTTTATCTTCAAGCGAGCTGTGTGTCCTCCAGGAAAGGCAGAGGACCAGCAACCCGTCACAATGCTGCAAGATACCAGTGGTTTGCAGTCCTTCATCCTTTACAGTGTCTACCTTTTAATAGCAAGTTGCTCAAGATGTGACTGCCATTGTGAGAGAAACTGAAATTAATTCTGCTATTTACTGTATTCATGTTGGTGTCATCCTGGTGGTTGTCTATCCTTGTCTTCCTATTGATGGTTTGGACTTTATCACTGGGAAACAACATAGCTAGCAGCAAAATGCATCCTTCCCCTGAGGGAATTGATTTGCATGATCCTGAGTTTGAATCCGGTGACTTGGGTAAGAGACATCCAGATATGTTTACAATCAGTTTTCTGATTTGAGCTCAGGCTCATAAGCAGGGCCTGCTGGTTGACCTGTTTGACTGTTTGCTGCTGTTCTGTCTGAGGGTAGGTCGCCACCTGTAGGTATGCTAGAGAGCTGCACTAAAAAGGAGCTCAGCTGAGTCCGTACTCCTGCAGTGTCGCTGCCGTTGACCTGCAACATGCTCAGCAGCTCCAAGAGCAACATCCTGTCTACAGCCAACATCCGTTGATGTCATGAAGAAGAAGCATATTGTACAGTTACACACAATGGCGGATCAGACACACACACACACAACATGTCAGCACTAAGTGTATGACAGAGAGTAACAGTGCAGATATGCGCGTATTAAAAAAAAATCACTAAAAACACAGAATCAGTGGTTAGAGTTGAGCAGGTTTTAACAGATTTTTCAGTTTGGTCTTAAAGATTCTGATTCACCAGCATCAGTTTATGTTGTCTAGTAGGATGTTCTCTGGACTGTTAGGGAGAATAGTGATTGCCAGCATAACTTACTTTTTTGTTTATTATTCTGTATCCTCACAGTAAATGTCTTATATTTTGCTTATTTGAGGTGGTACTATGTGACCATGTTCTATAAAAAGTAACTGAACATACCGTGAGACTCTCGTCTGTTCTGTCCTCCAGTGATGTGACTCACCTTTCTGCAGTTATGTTCAGGTGTATTCTTGGAACACGTTACATCACTGTTGGCTGTGTCTACAGCTACATTCATTAGTGATTCCCACACTGGCTCAAAGAATATCACAAAAACTGAGGCCATGCACAGGTTGTACTTGAAGCTAATGCAGTTTTGGCCTTCAACGAAAACTAACACAACTAAGTGGAACAAACACAAAAACGAGAGTGAGGTGTAAAGTCAGCAATATCAGTAACACAAGCAGCCCATTGATGTGTGTTGTGTGCTGTGGAGGTGATGAATGTGCAAAAGCCAACGAAGGTGGTGCAGGTTGAACAGGAGGCTCCGTTACATCCACACATGGAATGGAGATGAACCACTCCTCCTCAGAAGTGTGTCTGCAGCTGGACTGAACACAGCTGAAAAACACTGGCTAATATTCAAATATTTGTCCTTAGACATTTTTAAATATCACATATATCCAACAACATAACAGCAAGTCACTTTAATTAAGCAAAAGTATCAAGACAGCTTTGTTGTGTAGCTCTATTAGTTGTGATTACTGAATACTGATTAGAGGGAGTTTGTCTCTGTACAGAACAAAAGGCAACACCACAGATAGATCAGTGCTTTACACAGACACACATTCAATATTTGCCTGTCAGAGCTTCTGTCTCTGTGCATCCATCTCCAAACATGTTACTACATGCATTCATATGTTCACATTTAGTAAGTCTGCTGGATGTTTTGTGTTCTGACACAGATTCCAGTTAAACTGAACTATTAAGGACAGTTTCACATAGTCCATGACTGATGGACATCTCCTGAACAATGTTCTAGTAATGGGAAATATGTTGTTAAGCTCCTTGGTATCACTCTAAATTCTGTAAATTACAGCTTAGTGTTTTGTTTGGATATCCTGCTGTGTCTTTATATATATTTATGAACAGATTTGCTGCAGTTTTGATCTGAAACAGTGCACAAAGTATATCATGGCTTTTGGGGAAGCACTTTTTAAAAACTTTTTCATAAAGAAGACAACCTATTTATTTACATACATACAATATTATGAAGCATTTCCTTTAACTTGTATATATCATTATTCCTATTAATGAGGATATGAAAACTAGGAGTGAGAAAACAAATGAAAATTGGCTGCTGCCTGCCTGCTGCCAGCTTTCAGCCTCATTGACAAACCACACTTCAATAATAGTTAAATGTGTGGGCTCCATAGTGATGAAGATACAGAAAGATAGAAATCCATCCATCTATTGATTAGCGATACATCATTTGTCCTCTGTGGGTTTGCAGTGGAGCTGCTAAAGACTCTCTCAGCTGACTAAAGGCACAGGCAGTGTACAACTCCACCAGCCCATCACAGGACCAGAGACAACAAAGTAGAAGAGTGTCAGTATTCAGGAGGTCTGAAAATTTTACAAATCATGTTTTGAGAGGAGCTCGTGTCTTATTAAGAGGAGCCCAGCTGGCTCTGGCTCCCCTTCCCACATCCATCTCCCCCTGAACTCATAATGCCCATGAACACACTGGTTTCCCATAAAGTGCTGCATGCTCTGCTGTCAGTCACTACAACATGATTTCCTCTTGTGGGCCCCTGCAGAATGATATTACTAAAACCCTTCCAATCTTAATTCAAGGGCCCCTTAACCAGTTCATGTTTCCAACTCTCAGTCATTTGAAAAAAATAAAAAAAGTGTCAAAGAGACCAAAAAGACTAAGCGCCATCATAATGGATGATAAATTCATACACTGCAGTCAAGAGGCTTTTTCACAACCCAACAACCCGAAAGTTCTGTGAATGATGTTGGCTGAGCTATACAGCATCAGTAAATAGTTTGATATTCAGAAACAAAGCCAGTAGACAGGGGTTTCCTCATTAGGAAGGTACTATTTTATTTTATTCATTTGTTTTTATTTTTTAATCATGACCACAATCATTAGCAAACATTAACTAAGCAGTTTTATTACTTCACCAAACCTATGTTGTTAATGTTAAGGCCACTATAAAATATTTTGATTGCACAGTGGCTCGGTGGTTAGCACCGTCACCTCACAGCTAAAAGATCCCTGGTTTGTGTCAGCCTGAGATCTTTCTGCATGGAGTTTGCATGTTCTCCCTGTGCATGCGTGGGTTTTCACCAGGTTCTCCGGTTTCCCACCACAGTAAGAGTAGCTCCAAGGTGGCTTCATTTCATTAGGGTCCACAGAGTCTTTACATGTAGATGGCCATTAGACTGAAATGCATGAGTTGAGCTAAAATAAGAATCAACTCAAGACTGTTATCTTGAATCTATTTTTTATTTTTTTTTGGTGAGGGTTGAATAGACAAAGTGTAGCTATTATACAGCCATGGAAAAAAATATTAGACCACCCTTGTTTTCTTCAATTTCTTGTTCATTTTAATGCCTGGTACAACTAAAGTTATATTACCTGAAGAATACAATGAACACGACAAAAAAATGCAGCTGATTATAAAATACTTCATGTCCTATTTGACATGCTTAAGCTTAGTTGTATTCCCATCTCATGTCATCAGCACTGCACATGCAAAGGCCTAAAGTGGTTTCCTGCTTACATTCAAGCTGCAGCACAACTCAGAAGTTATCAGCTCTCCCATAATGTCTAAAACAAAAGACTTATGTGACACCACAAAGGCAGCCATCTTGGCACTGCTGGAAATTGGCATGAGTGAGACCAGCTAGCGAAAAAACTGAAGATCTCCAAGACAGCCGTTCATTACGTGCAATCAAGTACTAACTCCTGTGTGTATCATGTAACTAAAACAGACAGAAAACAGGGAATGCCTAAAAGCTGTTTTTGGCAGTACAGTGCCACAGATATTGATGTAAGAACTGAAGTGATTTTGGTTATTATCAAGAAAATCATGGAAAATCAGCTCTTAAACTCTTATGAGCTATTTTTGTTGACATTACATGTGTCCAAACAAATGTACCTTTCGTAGTTTAAGGGTGGTCTAATGTTTTTTCCATGACTGTACAGTAAAACACAGACAATTTCGAATTAATTTTGATGTAATTAAAGCGCACTGAAACTTTCAGGAGCTGTTCATGCTTGGCAACTGGTCATATACAACGTATGTTACACTGTGGTTCAACTTGTGTAAGCCCAGTCTCATCCATAACATGTTCTGAACAGAACTGAGTTTTGAAGTCAGCCTGAACTTATTTATAAAATGAATTGTGAATCTATGGAGTTCTGTTGGTTGTGTTGTAAATGTTTTGTGTCAAAGTCATGCAAGTGTTGACATAGTTATGTCTAAAATTGTTGCTGCTGTGCTGACCTATTAATAAAAAACTAACATGAAAACCAGGTCATGTTGAAAGATTTTACCCTTCATAAAGTTCTGATTGTGAAATATGCCTGAATAACAGAAGACTAAACTTTGAATGGAAGCCACATAAACAAAAAGAATTTATTGTCACAAGCACAATTTGTTACACAAAAGTAAAGGGTCACATTTACACAATTTATACAAGTCTAGAACTCAATGTACAATTAATCATCTAACTAAATACCAATCGTTAAATACGTACTCACATTGCACACAATATCGTTAAAACTACACAAAAATGTACTGTGTGAAATTAACACGAGTTGACATAAAAATCACATTATTTACAAAAAACATCAATTTGAGATCTTTAGCAAAAGGACTCCAATGTCTGAAGGATCTCTCATCTGTCAGAGACATTATACAATCTATCATGTAAAAGCTCCCCAACTAGAAAGTATTATTCAGTCTCTTAATTGTTGAAAAGATTATAAAGTAATAAAGTCAAGTAGCGAGAGCTGAAGAACACCAAATATACTAGTAAATACTGCGCTTTGCTTGGACGGTATGGCAGTTCTTCCCTTTAAAAGCAGGCTGGTGTGATTAGCGGTTAGCTTCATGAAGTGCACTTTAAGCCTTAGCTTAGCAACTGTCTGCAATGACTTTTTTGCAAAAAAGAAAGTTGTTTCATTTATACATAGAATCCTTCTATACTGGCTTAAAGTTATTTTCTAGAGTTCAGGACATTACTACATATAGGATACACAATAAGGTTGATGGACAGAAATATGACAGCAGTAGGTGGAGATGAGCAGCTTCTCCTCTCCTGCTACTGTTTAGCGGTCGGTGATGGTGTGCAAAAAGCGGCACCAGACAGATGGAGGTGTAAATCTTGAACACTTACATATATCTTAGTGTGTGTTCATGCCAACAGGTAGTGTTGGTACTTCTTGTAAATTTACATCAATAGCGTCGTTAATTGGTGCTCTCTACAGTCGGTCCAGGTGGGAACCAGAGAGGGACCGCTCTCCTACTGGTCTACGATCAAGCAAGGGCCACGCTGTCAAAATAAAAACCAGGACCTCAAATCTACAAGTAGAACTGTGCATACAGTCTTTGACTGAGGTTGCTGCGGGTCCACTTTGTTCTGCGTTTTGTCTCAGGTACAAATGGGTGTCAACATGACTGAACACAAAGCATTCTTGTTAGTTGAAAGCATTTTCCTGATAACTAAAAGCAACATGTGTCACGTTGAATGTCAATACATGCAAGCTGTGATGGCCCTCATGGATTTTAGCAGGTCAAATGTGCCACCTCATGTATGTTATTTCCAAACTGCAGTCTAAACTACATGCCCATCTGTTGTCCTCTGTCCTCACACTACAATATAATCATGTTTGAAAGTAAAAGGGCTGTTAGTGCACCAGTTACTACAGTGTGATGATCACTGAGTGGGACTGCGGGTCTGTGATGAGGCCTACAGCAGCATGTGGGTGATCTCAGGTCTGTAGGATTGTGTCACAAGTGTAGAGATATACATATTGCAAAAACAAACAAACAAAAAACAAAACAAAACAAATAATCTTCCACTTGCCCAGAGCCCACCAATGGTTACAATACCTCTGGACAACTGTAAGTGGAGTAGTGCTATTTCTTCAGTAGATAAATTATGATTAATCTCCATAGTTTTACCTTCTCTGGCTAAAACTGCAGCATGTTTCAACTGTCTAAAGCCATTACGAAGCTAAAACAACATGAAAAGGATCTGACACTTCAAATGTCATATGCAAGTCAGACTGCATTACGGCATTAACTGATGTTGGGAAATTAATGCAATGCAGCAATTGTACATTTATAATATAATCACCCTGTTTCTTAAAATGTAGCAAAGGTTGTTGAAAGCAGTTTATGTTTTGCTTAGTTTTTGCTCAGATGTACTTGTTCCATCCTGAAAGCAAAACCTTGAAAACAAAAAACAAAAAACCTCCCAGCTGCAGCAGATGTGGACACAGTAGCAGCTTTCTATCACTGGCTACTACTCATGCACATTAGGCATCTGCATGGATGGACAGTCATAAATAATGTGAATACTGTAGATGTAGGAACACATTTGAAATGTTTTGTTTTATCAAATCTTAAAGAGTGGAAGTGTAAAATGATAATACTGACACTAGTCTATGCATACACTGACAGAAAATGTGATCACCGGGCTGGTCTTGCTGATGCCGACCGCAGAGAGCGTCTCCCTGACCTACATGCCACAGGCCGATTCATTTGTTCAGAGAGCTTCAAACAGTGCCCGTTAAGACAAAGAGCTGATGACAGCGGACTGATGGCGGTCCTTCCACATGACGGGAGCGTTCGTCTTGGCAGCGATGAGGTATGTGTATGTTCACAGATACATACTGCAGGCCTTGGAGCCCAAACATTAGTGCACTGTGTGTGTTTGTATGCGTGCAAATGGTAAGTTCACCCAGACATTCACCGTGCTGCACATGGATGTGTGTTGGTGATCCAGTTATACATAAAATGAGACAGAACATCAGAGATAAATGCAAACATCAGTCCAGTTTTGGAAGGGAGAGCGATGGAGAGAGGAAGTTATTACTCAGAGAAGGGTGGGAACATGCCGAGGTCGGCAAAGTCCTCAATGTTGTAGTTTGCTGTTCCCTGCGTGGGATCTCCAGCCATGGGTAACATGTCCTGCAGAGACACAGAGAGGAGGGGAGGGGGTCAGACAGGTCAGCTGGAAGATGCTCTGACAGACTAAACCACTAGACCAGAAGCAGCAGAGTGTTTGTCAGTGTCCATCATACCTGAAAGACTTCTGTCTGGCTGGGGTTGGGATGTGTGTGTTGTTCTCCGGCCTGCTGAGAGTGATGCTGGTTCTGCCACTGGGACCAGACCTCACTGGGACGACCCTGGAACTGGGCTCCACTTTGACTGCTTTCCCCCGACACATCTGGAAACATACAATCATTCACGAAAACAGCTCTTCAAAAAAAAAAAAATCATCATAATAAAATAATATCTTAAATAAAAGCAGCACAGTGACTGACATCAGTTTTCTGATCTCCATCTGAGCATCTAATCATAACTGTTTTATGGACTGTTAACATTATTATCTGCAGCTCACACACTACTGCTGTTATCCTGTTTCAAATTACTATTTTTTAATGTGTGTCTTCATCAGTTTGTACATGAAACTTTTTATTGAATCCAATTAAATAATTAAGACAATCTCATTTATTTGTGACATTTAAAACATGGTTATTTGATCAACTCCTTTCTGCAAAGGGCAACATTTCTCATGTTGTCTGCTGTAGAATGGTCAGACGGTTCCTTAGTTCTTCACTTAATATTCAGCACTGGTTTCTATTAGTCTCATATACTTAAATTTAAAGTAAAGAAAGTAAAATTCTGAACTAGTTCAAAACATCAAACATTTCATACGAGTGCTAACTGTCTGGGGTTAACAATCATTTTAGTGTGGCTCTAATAGCAGTAAAATTAGCAGTCGAGGCAGTTATACTGTGGGTTTTAATGGGATTCTTTCTGTAATTACCATAATGCTTTTTCCACAGGAGCTTCTTTTCTTAACCAAATGGAAAAAAAGGCACTTTACTGTAACCGTACTATAGAATGTACAAAGTGGAATGAATGTCTCTGTAGACACAGACATAGTCTAGAAAAAAATAATCCCATTGCATTCCACGTCTTCTGCTGCCTGCTGTCTGGACGTGTTGCAACTGCACAATTTTTACAACAGGTTTAATAACATCAGTATCTCTGGTTCATAGTAAAAAGATGAAGATGAGATGAAGGCACACAGATGAAGAAAGCACTACCCCCACCTTATCAAAAGGGCTTCATGATAATTAGTATTATTGTCTGATGTGGAATCCTGGCACAATGATACAATCATATGGCTGCTGCATTTTACATAATTGATTCCAAGTCACTTAGAATTCGGGATCAACTAGTCACTGAGACTTTTTGTTATGCTGATCCAGAAAATTGTGTAATTTAAACAATGAAATACTTCAAATCCCATTTTTGATTCACATTTGTTTTACTGTGATATATAGTAATTTGTATTTTTATTAACATAGTGCTATTACCAGTCTCAATCCTTTTCTTCTCCAGAACAGAATCTGTCCTTACTTACTAACTTGTAGTTAATTCCATTTTGTTTTCAAACAGAGAGAGAGTGACACAGAGACATCTGCACCAAGTATCACTGTCCTGCTCCCCATACCACACAGGTGAGATGCTACAACAGATTACCCAGTATTAAAAAGAGTGAAAGACAGGAGAGGAGGGCTCACCAAAAGCTGTGCTGCGGTTGGTCAGTCCTGAGTAGGCGTTGCCACTGGGAGAGGAAGTGGCTGGGGACGACAAGGGACTGTAGGAGGCCGGGTCAGTCTGGTAGCTGTGGCCAGAACCAATACCAAATGGACTGGACTGGGCTTTGTTGGACTGGAGAACACATACACAGAAAAATTATGTAGCATTATGGGTGTAAGAAATGTTGAAAATATGTGTGTAACTATGACATGAAATACTGCTGGTTATTTTGCTTACATATTTATGCTTTCTGTAAACATGAAATTGGTAAAAACTCTATTTTTAAGATTGAACTTTCTCATCAACAACATTAATTAAATGAATGTCCATTTATCCAGCATATTATTTCCATGAGTTTGGAGGGAAATTACAGTCAAACTTGCTTCATCAAAGGAAGAGAGTAAACACATTAAAGAGAATTTAATACACTTTTAATTCGTTAACAATGAAGGCAGCATTCTGTTGCACAAACAGGGGGCTTTGGGGAATGTTGTTGGTTACTCGCTTCAGTGTAAGGGATGGAATCAGAGTTACAAAAGTTCTATGTATGTTCTGTCGCAGTTTGACAACAGAGGCTTTGAGGCATTTCAGAGAAATGTATAACTATAAAGAAGCCACCTACATGGTTTCTGTTTCTGTTTGCCACTTTTCTGAAGTTGCGCCTGCACAGGTAGTTGGCAGCGGTCAGAAACCGGGATACAATGTATACATGCAACAGTATCCTAGTTTGTTTCTGAGCACAACAGCTAGCAAAATAAAGTTTCTTAAACCTGAGATGAGGACTTACTGAGGTTTATGAGATCAGAGTATGATGTTTACTTGCTTAAACAAAAAAATGGAACACTTTAACTGAATCATAGCCAGGATAATCAGGTCTATGTAAACACAGTTACTGTTTTCAACAACACTGTCAGCAAATTGGATTTTTCAATATTGGGCAACTGCACATTGAATAATTTTATCCGGGCTTTTCAGGGCATGTGGAAACCCAGTGTTTACAGTGTTGAAAACATTCAACCAGCTTTTCCAATCATATCATCTGGCTCTATTTATTTTGATACTTTAGAGGTTACTAAACAAAGAACTTCAAGAATTCAGTCTGGTGGAATGACCTGATAAGTGGTGCAGTGTGTGTGGAAGACAGATGAGCCTGTTCAGAAACACATGCTGTGCACATTCCTTTAGCAAGTTTGTAAAACTGACACACAAAATATGGCAAGTATGACAGGTCCATCTGTTAACAGGCACCAGAGACTGGACAAAAATGAGTTTGAATTCGGCAAAACCATAGTGTATGTGTGTGTATGTGTGTGTATGTTGTGTGTGTGTGTGTGTGTGTGTGTGTGTGTGCGTTACTTGTCCAGAGAAGGGGGGTCGGTTGCCTGACCATGCCACTTGGCCTGGGTTAAGCTGTCTTGAGATTTGAGCTAGATTCTGATTAGATGAGCCAGCTGGCTGGATGTCGTTCACACCAGGGACATGGATCACAGAGGAACTGCACAGACACACAGACACACACACACAGACACACACACAGACACACACAGACACACACACACACACACACACACCCACACACACACGCGCGCACACACACACACACACACACACACACACACACACACACACACACACACACACACCACCAAACATAAAGGAAATAGTGAAATATGCAGCTCAGTCAGCCGTCACTTTTCTCAAGAGGCCATCGGATGAAACCTGCTGTAATTTAATCATGTAATTACATGCACTAACACGCGTCTCATGACATGTACCTGAAACTTTTGCCAGAGTGTCCCTGCTGGAAGGGAGAGCTCTGGGAGTAGATCTGCTGGCCTCCAGCTGTAGAGGAGGGAACCATCATCTTTTTGTCTCCCGCTACACACACAAGAACACACACCAGGGTCAGAAATGCAGAAAAAAACTGAGACAAAAGGTGAAAGAGAGAAATATACAGTTAAACAAGCAACACTAAATACACACATTCTTTTGTGTGTGTGTGTGTGTGTGTGTGTGTGTGTGTGTCATACATCCAGAAATGCTGGTGTACATCTCAGCAAAGCGTGGGTCTCTCTCCTGAGAGAACAGGGCTTCTGTCTTGTCGATGTTCTTTCCCGCCTCATGGACTCCACTGCTGACGCTGGCCACAGGTACCTGATGTTTAGGATAAATTTTGATGTTAGAAGAGGATTTGACTACATATTAAAACATACAATCTGCACGTATGCCCAGATACAAATTAAACAGATGTCTCACAAGCTGGACTTACATCTAAATAATTCACATGTGAACTGGAAGGGTCAGCCAAGAAGCCAAGCCAAAAGAATAAAATGAAACTGCCATCTCAGAGTTGTATGATTCTGTCAACCCAATAAGGGGCAATTTACATCCATGTCTCTCCAGACTCATATAATAAATGTGCTGAAGACTATGAAGTGTGTAAGTTGATTAAAAGAAACAGCAGAGTCAGATTTCTTGTATGTGTTTACAACCTTGGCCAATAAGACAGTGGATAAAACTTTAAATATGGATGGTGTTTTGCGTGTTTTGACTCTGACTCATTGTAAAAAGATTTTGTTCATCATTAAACTCCTGAAAAATCTACATCATGTGAAAGTATAAAGAACAGCATTGACATCTACTGTGTTCTGCTTCATACCAACTCTTGGTATACACTAATACATTGTCATTCAATATACAAGAAAAATCTTTTCACAAATACAAGACACGTAAGTGTGCTGTACATCACCTTCAAAGTTGTTGATTTTTTCATAATTCTATCAAATTATTTCAGCTGAAATTAAATAGATTCTGCAAATACGTTCCTAGCCAGTTAACTGGGCTTATGGAATAGTTGTAAAGGACAAGGTTACCTGGGAAAGATCGTAGGCAGTCAGTCCATCTCTCTGGTGAACCTCTAGCTCTGCCTGCTGCTGCTGCAACTGCCTGCAAAGCAAAATACACCATATACATGATCAGCACCTCCGACTGCAAATAGACATAAACAGTGCTTTACTGAACTGAAGCTCCTGTAAATATAAATTCAATATAAGGAGAAAACCAATATAATGAATAGGCAATTAGTTCAAATTAACTTGATATGACAAAAATAATGATAGACAGGTTTAAACAGGAGGTAGTAGCTGAACAACAGTGAGCAGGGGAAGAGTGTAGCCTGCAGAAGAAGCATCAACCTAATCAGGCATGTGCACATTTGTGTGTAATACAAATACAGAAAAATGTAATTCACACAAAATCAAAAAATTCTGTAATATGTCTGCACTGGGGCAATGACAGAGAATGGGCTGAACAAAGTGACGTTTAAAGGCAAACAGTAATACTCCAAAGTAGGATGAAGTCCCTGCTAAAGTCAGGCATAAAGTCATGAAGTACAAATTTGACACAGAAGAAGCATAACCTGGGCTACCTGAATAGCATGTGTTCTAGCAAATTTAATAGAGAGCAGTGAGGGTTGAGGAGCATGCTGCCACAGCAGGCCAGGTTTACCGACTAATACTCATGGTCAGTGATGCCACAACAAGTTTTGCAGTATGTCCAGAACATGTCAGTTGTGTTCAGCTGCTGCACAAAGACAGCACAGGAGAAGCGTCGGACCTTTCAGCAGAAGTACCTCAGATTCCAAGTTTTCAAATCAAGCCAGCTACTCGCCTTTCTAATTATCACTTTGGATTAGCATATTAGCAGTAAACTGTATCTGAAGTGGCAATTTAAATGTAGAGGCTGTCAAAGAGGCAGGGGCCAAAAACGCTGCTTTTTCGGAGCAGGTGGGGCATGTCTGCGGTGAATTTATTTCACTTTAAAATTAATTTTAAAAGAAAGCAAAATGCTAGTAAGAAAAACACAGTACACAGATGACAACATTTTAAACTGGAAAGATCAAATGGAAGGTTTGAAAAAAGTCTGGGCAATTTAGGAAGTGCAACAGATTACAGCAAACATGATGAAACATGACACACTTTGCCAATTATACTTTAACTTCTCAGTCATATCTATAAAGAAACAGTAAAAGTCCACCATTAGAAGTGAAAAAATATTTAAAATAATTCGTCATTCCATGGACAAAAAACTTTGGTGGGTTGTCATATCCAAAAAAATATCCATAAGAATACATTTTGAGTCCAATTATAGTGCCAACAATACAACAGTATGTGCAACAATAAGTTAATATTAACACAGTGCTAGGGACAAGTGCATAACTTGGCAATCACTAGAATCACTACTTCTTTGGTATATGCACTGCTATCACAACTGTTACTGAAGACTCTCACAGAGTGTAATGCACTGAGGTCATGGACCTCATTTAGAATACTTCTGCTTCCACTGCCACACAAGTTATTCACATATTCATAATGACTAGCACTACTGATGCATCTGATTACCTGCCAGTATGAAAAGGTTTCACGAGATAAGAAGTAATCAGTGGTACATACATGTTTTATGACTCAGATGTAAGTTCTTCACTTATTCAGTGTTTACCTTTTTTAGCATTTACTATTTTTTCACATTTTCTACTGTGTTCCCTAAACAACATATGCCTGAAAGCTATGAGCTGTATGTTGATACTGTTAATTGGCTGAGCTCATGGCAGTCCTTATTCTGATGAGTTCATCCAGGTGGAACAGTATATACAGTTGGAGTGTATAAGCCTCTGAACTCATGTTGATCAGCGCTCAGATGAAGGGCTGTGTCTATTCACTTAACGTGCACATAATTCCCTTAACTGAACCAACAGTGAGCCCTCTGCCCTCTTCTGTCAAACAAGTCTGTGTGCTACTGGTTGTTTAGAAATCTGTGCCAACAGTTCCACAACCAATTACATATGAAGTGGATTTAATTCCAGTGCACATAGGTACTGTTCATGTCATGATAATAAAGCTCCAAGTTTACTGTACACTCCTGAATTCACACACCAACCTTCCCTGCTAGCCTCCCTGCATCTTTTCTCTGCTGATTCAAGGCGTCAGTGTTTAATGAGATGGTACTGCAGACTTCATACTTACAGAACATCAACACCAGTTGAATGCCCTTTCTAACAAGGAAGAGGCAATTAAATTTTGTATACTAAACCTCGATTGATTTTATTAAGTCTGTTCTCTTACTTGACTCACCAAATGTTTATGTTTGAAGTTATTGTACTGTTTTGTATTGTACTGTTTATAGGAAATCCTAATAACACTTATAGTACAAAGTTATTATTTGTTGAACACACAGGTTACAAAATGATGAAGAAAAGCCTTCTAAACTCTCTGATATTAAGCATGGTTAACCAAAAATAATGCTGTTTGCCTAAGAGTCTTGTTATTTTATCTCCGCTACTGCAAAGTTTACACTTGTTGACGTCAATTAATTTGATATTTAAAGAAGTAAATGTGATGAAAGCTCTGAGTTTCACACAGTGTGTCCCATGTTGGAAATCTCGTAAAAGAAATAAAAGTCAGAAGTCATCATTAATGCATCCACTTGCATTCTTTGTCCACCAGTGTGGCAGCTGCTTGAAGCAGTGAATAAAATGAAAAAAATAAAGATAAAAAATGTGGCGTATGAAAAACCTACTTGACATTGGTGTTGGTGCAGATGATGTACTCTATCTCATCAGAGTATGGGTTCTGGAAGGTGAAACTGCTGGTTCGGATTAGCATCCACTCCCTGTTTTTCATCCGGAAACGATACATCACTGACAGGACCTGACCCTTCAATTTCACCACCTGCAGAGGTAGAAAAAGCACCGATTAATACCTTTATATTATGTCTTATTTATCCAGCTAAGTTATAATATGTTTTCCTTTTTATTATTATAAGATTTTATTCATATTTCTCAATATGTCCAATGCACACTTCCCACATCAGCAAAATGAATGAACCCTCTATTACTAAACAAAAGCAAAATATGGAGCAAATCTTACACATTTTGCTATATTCCCAGAATGTATGAATTAACAAATCTGCAATCCCACACTAAAATGATTCTCTGACATATTTTAACCATATTTAATAACCCAATCTCTTTAATAGTAAGTTATGTATATTATTGTATATATTAGATAAATCCACATTTTCATTGACCATAATATCACCTCATTAAATCCCATCTTAAATCTTTTTCCTTAAATCTTGGATCCACAAAGGTACTCCACATTGCAGCAAATGATGATTTATGCAGAATCCAGTAAAGGTTACCTGTTAGTATATTTCCTGTTTCTGAATTAAAAGTAATTTCGTCTAAAATGCTCTCTCTCAATTGACACCTTCTCTGCTCACTGCAGAAACCTCTGGCTGTCATCCACATAACACAGTCTGCTGTCTAAATGATTAGAGTTTGGTATAAATTTCTTGCATATATCCACAAAATTCTTCATCAGGCTGACCAAATTTATTTTGCAGATCGGTTTCAAGTTTTTATTCATTAAATCATTAACAGGTTCTATACTTCCATCTCTGAGGTACTGATATTGAAGTCTTGTTTGCCAGCCAGATCAAACGCACCAGATAATCAGATCAAATTAACTACAAAACAATTCAAGATAAACCCTGCACCTTGATCAAATCTACTAAACTAGATACCTGCATAAAAATCAACACCCAAAATCAAATAAAGCAGTTGGCCAGATCTACTAAACAATGCAAAGACCAAATAAAGCTGAGACGAAGGTTTGCTTCCCACTCCAGTATATGATAGCGTTCATCTAAATTTAAAAAACACTTTAAAGATAAAGACCATTTTGATTCTTTGCATAACTCTATGCTCTCTAACACTCTTTTTAACAGAGACGATTTCTTCTTAGTTAGACCACAAATTTAACTAAGGATTTGAAGAAAGAGCACCGCAGAATATGGGAACAAGGCGAATCCCAAAATCTTCCTTACTTGTCCTTATCTTAACAAATGCTCATGATTTTAAATCGGACCTGCCTTCTTTGAATGTACACAGATACACACATTGGCTGACTCTAATTTATAAGGCTCTTTTAGGCTTAATTCCTCCCAGTTTGTGGACTGTATTACAAAGAACAAACAGTTGTTATGCCTTACAATCCTGCACTACTCGTGTTTTATCTGTTACTCGTGTAAGAACTGAATTTGGAAAAAGAGCTTTCAGCTTTGCTACCCCCTCGGCATGGAATACCTTACAGACGGAACTGAAACTGAATTTATTCCACTTGGAGCTTCCGTTCTATCCTGAGGGACAGACAGCCTGAGACCACTAAACAGCACATGCGCTTTTAAATCTTAAATTGTTGCTTGTTGTCTGTGTTACAGCTCCCGCATTTTTAATTGTAAAACACTTTTGCAACTTCAAAATTGCATGTTTTAAATTATACTGTCACCTCCTTGTAATTGTTTTTATGACATGTGCTGCTGACCTCTTGGCCAGGTCACCCTTGTGACAGAGATCCTGATCTCAATAGGTTTTATCTGGTTAAATAAAGATTAAATTTAAAAAAAACAAGCCTGCTCTCAAAAGCTTCCTCTGCTGATGTGAAACAAATACAGGAGAATGTCTAGCTGGGTCTTACTGAAATCACATGTAAGGATACTTCCCAAAGTCTAAATGGAAATGTCCAGATGTCCAAAGGTGAGATGCAAAGCCAATAGGATGCTGAGTTTCTTTGTTTTTACAAACATACGCGCAAGCAGTTCTTCTTATGACACTGAACAAGAAAAAATAGCTTCCTGTCAGTCCTGTGTAGCAATTTAAATCTCCACTACAAGACAACACCTGAGCTGACAGCAGTTCTTCAGTATGCTTTATTATTTTTTTCCTCTATGTTTTAACCCCATGGTCTGTGTAGCTGTCAACTTTTCAACTGCCACATACAGAAAAACCTTTAAGTTAATGCTTCAGTCCAGTCTTACCTGTTGGAAACTTTCTCTCAGGTGACTCTGGTCTTCAGGATGGCAGAACTCTAAAATATCTTTCCCCAGTAAGTCCTGCAAGACAGGACAACAGTTCAATGATGAAAATCTATCCTTGTCAAACAAAGGATTTTATATAATAAGCAATATTAAGTATATCAAATACCAACAAAAATAAAACACAAACATATTTCATACTATATATTTAATCCTACAGTCAGACTGTTCTGTCCACAAATTAGTTTCTTCTGTTAAATAAATTGATTGTGATGACCAAAAGGATGATAGTTTAGCAACAGCTGGAGCATTTAGACTTGATACACAGGTAGATATCTACTCTATTCATTCTATGGGGATATCAGGTGTCCTGTCGCTCACACCATGTAGATGAATAAAAATACACAACAAGCGATCAATAACACATGACAATACATCACACAATAGGTAATACAGACGCAGGAAACAAAATACATAACAAAACAGGTAATGCAATTGGGTAAAGTATAACTGCACAGATGACAACCCAGTTCAGGTGTGCTTTAGGTCACAGTGTATATTAGCACAGAGCTCCTTCGTGTCAACTGAGAAATAAAATGCCAAGAGCTAAAATTACAAAGCACTGGTGTTTTTAGGGAATTAAGTAGTCCACTTTCCTCTTAAAAACATATTAAATTCCATCATTTTTGGGCAACTAGAGCATGATTTCCAGCAAACACTCTTAGTAGCACAGACAGGGACTGCAGGGGACTTCCTCTCCAATCCTCTGTAGAAATGTGGAGCACCAGATGGTAGCAGATGCTAACAAAGTCATGGACATTAATAGAGCTACAGACAGTTTTTTATTTCAGTTTTTAGCAGGGCTCTTCCCTTTACTGTGTTTGTGCTGGATACACTGTTTGGACTTAAAATTAATAAATCAAAAACACAGGCAATCTGGCAACCCTGAGATCTGCCTTCAATATTGGGAATCACTGAAATCATACAGAAGAACACTCCGAAGTAAAAGAGAGCAACATATGCAACATCAACTTAATACAACTGAAGAGTCTATTAACTCAAATAATTTATGGAAAAATGGCATTCTTTCAGCAAATCATACAAGGAAAAACACTTTAACAACTGGTACAGTCTCAATACACTGAAATCATCTCAAATTAATCTCTTTAACAGATAACAAATCCTAGAATCAGTGGTTAAAGACAATGAGAACCCTCAAGATTATCATATCATTGAAGCAGAGCAACTGGCTAAAATCCCGGCCCTAAAACAATAAAAAACTAGCGGTCCTGATGGTATTTTACATAAATTGCTAAAATTCAGCAACCATAGGTTTGTAAGAATAGGCCCAGTGTAGCATGCAGAGGAACATAATGTGTACTCGAGTGTATTCCTTGAACACCACCTGCGGGGACACCATTGTTTGCTTCAAACTGGGTCTTGATGTATGACGTGAGGGCCTATCATTATTAGCTGCACACGATACCATGCACAGAACCAGGGCCCTTCCCTTCTGTACCTTGAGGTCACTGGTGATCCTGGTTTTGTTGCTTTGGAAACAGCATAGAGGTTTGCTAGTATAGTAGTCTCCCTACAGATGTTAATGTAATCAGTGGTGCAGTCAACCATTCTTTCAATGTCAGTGTCCTTGCTGTCCTTCCTTCCTCTGTGGCGCAAGTAGCCTATTGCAATCTGTGGCCTCAAAGGTATCCCTTCATGACATGCTGGCCCCTGGTGATCACTTCTTGAATGAGCGGCTGATTCAGTGCATAGGATTTGTAACGAGGCTGGAGGAATACTAGATTGTGTTGTGAAGCCCAAGCACTTTAATCCCCCTTGATGCTGGTATACAGCAAATATAGTATCTTATTTTCCTCCGCAGGACAGTCAACCAGCTGCATAAAGCTGTTCAGGTGGGAGGTTAGGCTTGCATAACTGAATTCCCTTAAAATGTTTGAAATACTGCAATGAATGCATCAGGGCACTGGGTCTCTATTCTCGCAACAGCCTCATAAATAAAGTCACATGCTAATACAGCTCCTCTCCATAGCGGAATGTAAACAATGATTACATCTTGTGAGAACTCTCTCGGTACATAGTAAGGTCTGAAAGCTCAATATCTGGACAGCAGATTCTCTCCTTCACCGTAATTTAACAGGGGTTACACCATGTACTGTTTATAAATTTAAACCAGTCCCCTACCTTTGCTTTATCTACTTGCTCTTGCAGCTCTGTTCTCATACCACAGATAAGCCATGCAGATTCACACAGGAGCAGAAGTAGGAGTAGTATGTTGATAATCATGTGTCAGTAAAACAAGACTACACTCCCCCGTGGTTCTTCACAAATGCCTCAAGCTCCAACCTTTATCTGGGCTTGACACTACCCATGAGGACTGACAGTAGCTCTGGCCCTACATCCATGATATCGTATTTTCATTTCAGCCACGATGGGGTGTTTAACCCTGGATCTGTTCCATTGCAACATGAGGAGGTGCTCCTTTGTGTGCACTCTTTTCCCTCACAGTTTTACTCCTCAGCACTTACTCAATAAAAATAATCAAATATATACTCAAAACAAAACTTAGGCCAATGTGCTAGAAACATACGTATTATGCTGCCAAACCAAAATGAGTGTGGATAGAACTCTCTTGTAGCTTTGTACACACAAATACACACTCTTAGAGTACAGGTTGGTCCTCGCCCTACCTCAGAGTTCCGTTCCTAGGGATCAACGTAGATGAATTTTCGCCGTAAGTCGGAACACCGGCAAAAATGTAAACAAAGCCGTTACATGCATCACGATATCAATCAGTTCTTCGGAAAAGTCATGAATGCCGATGACTTTCATGCATGTATGAGTCATTTTACAAGAAGATAACAGAATATTGTAACGGACTGATATTGTTGTTGATGTTGAGTTTTCAATTTTTATTGTTCAGTTCGAGATGTACCTAATGTCAGTGAACATGCCATGTTTAGTTAGCTCACCTCTGATTGGCTGACAGTCAGCAGTAGTGTGTGTGTTGCTCCGTGCAGCGCTGCTGTGTGTGTCGAGCGACAGAGAGCTGGGAATGGCAGCGAATTCTGGAGCTAAGTTATAGGGTTTTTGTAGTTATTCTGGCGTTGGCTACAGCTCACAGTAGCCTGTGTGAAGGCTACAGGATAAAGTCTCACTCATTTATCCCAGTGGGTCGCAATATGTTGCACTGTTTTAACAACTTGACCGATGTTCGTTGGCGTTTCATTCTGTTCTGAGCGTTTTATTCTATCTAATTTCACTTCCATGGAGATGGCTTTCCTTTTCTTTGAAGCACTGCCATCATAAGAGTCTGACTAAAGCTTGGGAGCCATAATGAAGGGCAAAAAGTTTGCGAATATAGCACAATCCAAGGTGGCATGCAACCAGCGACTGTAAACAAAGCCGTCTTATAGTGCCGCGTGAAGACTTATTCATCTGCTCTGCTCCCCAACTAGTTCCACGTAACCAGTTCCAACGCAACGATGAAACGCCGTAGGTCGATGACATCATAAACCTAGGACACCCTGTATATACCAAGAAATTCTGAAACAAGACAAACAAATGCTGAACACAGATAGTGCTGCATAGTTTTGTCGACACTGAATGTAATTTTATGGTTTATCAACAACCATGAGTTCCAAATCATTGGTTTTATATTTCCTTTGTTTTTTTGTGAAATTGTGAATCATCTCTCAAGACAATAAATGCAGGAAAAGGTGATTCAAACATTTTTCCTTAAAGACGAGAGATACTTGCAGATGGTATAATGTGAGTGATATAATAAACTGGAGACCAGATAATTAATTAGAAAATTAAGAAAAAGTTAATACAATAAAAGACAAAAAAGGCCCTGCAGGAATGTAACAAACAGAGTCAGTGTAGTATTTCCAAACACAATTTTGTTCTAAGTTATAACAAAAATATGAATTTAGCTGACCCAGTCTACAAAAGCACAAGCTTACAGGCCACAGGAATGTGTTTAAAAAACTAGTGCAGGCAACCAATTTTTTCCATCTTAGTCTAATTATTTCCATTTTGAACTCAAAAACTCATATCTGTAACTGATTTCGTAAAGTACTGCAGAGCCATTGCATTTCCTCATCTGAAAAGATATGACTGGGATATTGCAAGAGAGGCAAACAATAATTGACAAGTATTTATAATGAATATACAAAGAACTGAAAACCAGGCAGTTTATCAAATTAGAGAACTGAAACTTTTTTTTTTGGCCATATTTTTTAAACTTTCAAGCACAATATGTTTTGGAATTAGTGTGATCACTCATATACAAAACAGAGCAGGGCAACTTATTCCATTCACGACTGGAGGAACCATTTGTTACATGTCATTCCCCTACTCTCTCTCCACACCTTCCCTGACTTTCTTTACTGTCACTATCAAACAAAGGCATAAAAATGCACAAGAAATATTAATTTACCTGAAAATAAAATGAAAGGTGGTCTTGAGCAGATTTGGGCAGATTTTTGGCAAATGTCTGTTGGCCTGTGGACAGATCTGTTACTGCATGAGCGATACAAGATGCAGTATCAAAATAAAATAGTGACTACTTTTTTACTCATCGGAGTAGAAGCTTATCGACAAGCATCACAACAACTGTGATCCCATAGCAAGATGGTTTCTGGTTTTGGTTGAAATTGATTCTTCATGTTTCATTTACAACACTGCATGACGAGCTTCTCAGAATCTGTCCTGAGAGCTGAAATTCCTTCTGCTTGTTTCCTTTTTTCTAAAATTGTGTGGAATGCACATTACACAAATTTTTAACGTTAGCCATGTGGCAAAATCTGTCTACAGACAGACAGAACACGAAATGTCTACCTACCGTAACAAAACTAATCAAATCAGTGCGCCACTTTTTTCAGTTGATCTTACAGATGCTCTAGATTTACAAGATAGCCAAAGACAGATATCCAACCAGAGAGATCAGAGAATCATAAGACTGTAAATACTTAAGTCACAGTTGTGAAGCACTGCAACACATTTTTAACAACAGTATGCTGAATGGCAGTGGTAGAAGGCAACATTTTAATTTCTAGTTTTACTTTATTGTACTTTGAGATTGTTGTCCCATTGTATATATAAGTGTGTCAAACTGACTTACTGTTGTTCACATGATGGTGCGACTGCTGGGTCTAGGTTTAGTTCAGAACAGCACTTTCTTTGATTCTGGAGGGGTGTGATGACAAGAGCTCTGGCCATTCAGATGTGCCTGAGGCTGCTCATGATGAGGCATATCTATCGTATATAGTTAATGCAACTGCAGTGCTCCTGCTTCTATAAGGCATTATGGGCTGAATGTCCAACTTAGGATCTTAAAAACAAGACGATAACACTTGTATCCACATCTCCAAGTTTTAAGACTATTCACAACATAAAGTCTATAATTAGCTTAGCTGACCTGAGGCTGATAACCAATGACGTTGATGCAGCGCGGGTCGACAAAAGTGATGACACCATCCGAGTTGTGACGTGACAGAAACTCTGTGGGAACCGACAGACCATTCATATCCATGGAAACTGGAGAGCTGGTTACCTGAGGGAGGCACAGACATATTTAAAATGCATCATTTAGGCACAAAGACGATATTATGGAGGGTAAATGGAGAATTGAAGCACAATTAATATGTCAGTGTTTCACACAAATAGGTACTGTTGTCTGTTCTACCGGCATCACAAATATCCACAGCAAATCCAAAATTCTGCTACAAAACCAGTTGAAATTATTGCTTCTATTTGGGCAGTAACTGCCAACAGTGGCACAAAGCCAACTTAAAGAAGCTGCAGAGAGGTTGTAGTGTGTCACTGGACTGTTGCATTGAGATTGAGTGTGTTTCCAGGGTAAACTGCTCACCCAGACTGGGGGTATTGTCTGGCACACAAAGAGCACATGGAGGGGCCATAACTTGTAAATTCAAGCAACTTGGGAGAAGCCTCATTCATTTCCTTCATAGAATTCACTGAGCTAGTTAAGAGGCTTCCTGATGGCAAGGTGCTAGATGTGGACAAGATTTGCAATGAGACACTGAAGGCTCAGGACAGCTAACTGTCTTAGTTGACACAGCCCTTCAGGGATAGTGTCTGTGAGTGGCACACCGGGGTGGTGTTTCCACTTTTCATAAAGGGGGACTGGAGTAAGTGTTCTCAGCCTCCCCAGGAAAGTTACGTAACCCTTGTGTGATGTTCGTATTTTTCTTATTCAGTCAGTGTTCGTGGGTCTGGGGGACCTGCTGCATTTTTGGGTTTTTAATTCAACACGCTCAAACAATTTTATGTTAAAATACTCAACAGATGTTTACTTCATCCCAATTACAAGCAATATAAATAGCATATATGGTTAATATCAGCACTTTACCTTTGTTTGATTACATTTATGAATTAAAGTGCTCCTCATTTTTTGTTTGTGTTTTAATAAAATGCAATTTATGAAATTGAAAATCACTTATAATCAAGATATGAGTGGGGAAAAAAAATCAACAAATTTACAAATGAAGCAAGGCTGTTCATAACTACTGATTTTTGTTCATTTATTTATTTATACTTCTTTAGAAATTTAACCCATTCAGGTAGTTCACGCAACACAAGCTGAACACATACAGTAACCATGCCAGTGTCACCGCCTTGTCCCCCACTGTTCTGATGGCAGCTAGCTTGTCTCTCTGTCTCGGTTATCAAAGCGGATAATCCTTGAAGCTATGTGGGAGTTTTCCAGAGATATTGTTGCACGGAAGAGTTCTCTGCCAGTTTCTGCATCCCACAGGAATTCTGTGGATTTCCCTTTGGACCTGAAAGCTCCAGCAAGGATAAGAACCCCAAAGAAAGCATGTAAATTGGTTTGGTCCATCTCCTTCCACCTCTTTCCAAAAACACACCATCCTTCTGAATTAGTGTAATGTAGAATAATTTTCTGGATGGAATCTGGGATGAAAAGCTCAAAAGATGACTTGATGTCCTCCACATGAGTCACTGCCATCAGTGTTGACCCTGGCTACATCCTGATCACATTGGCAGCCATGGCTCATTTCTTGGGCAAGAAGACCATTCAGTTTCACCGTTTTTTGACATCAATATTTCATCACCTGCTAGCTGCTGATAGGCTGGTCCTGTGGCTCATCTGCAGTTTGGAACTAGCTGATGCTTAATCTCATCCTCTTCTTCAAAGCCAGTGTCAGACCCTGAATTTTCAGAAATGTGATCCTCACATTCTGAAACCTGTTCCTCTACATCATCATCAATAGCTTCTCTCTCTCTTCCAAAATCAACTGCAAGGCCCTCTGAGCAGACAATCTTTTGGCCATCTTGATCAGTTGTGATAAGGAACCACACTGGCAAAGCTACATTTATTGTGTTCCGCTTGCAATTTGCAGTTGGGATACAGTACGAGACAATAAAGATTGGTAAAATGTGAGGGAATGCGAGAGCAGACAGTGTTGGTGCTTGAATTTTGCAACAATGCTACAACCTTGTGGTTTCTGTCGTGGTATTGTTTTAAAATGTGTATCAGTTTATTTAGGCATCAAGGTCAGAATTTTGGTATCGTGACAACACTACATTATTATGCATTATTTTTCACAAAGTCAAGTTAGACATATTTGTAATGCAACAGGCATGCAGAATAGCAAATACATATTTGAAATAGGTGAGAGAAAACATAGTAACTCAATCTGCTATTCAAAGCTAATATATTCCTTGTTTCAGGTACACACAAACATGCTCAGAGATCTTTTGCTCATCTCTTCAGATTTATCAAAATGGATAAACTGACTGTATCACCACATACCTGCAGTCTCCCAATAGCCACTAGGCAGTATTTTCCCGTCTGACCTGCCTCTGTGTCTTCTTCTGGTATAGTCATGCCTGAGGAAAAGAGAGACAAAGAACATATGAAACAAAAAGTAATTTTTCATGACATGTAAACACCTATTTATTTATATATTTGCTACTTCAAAATAGCAGTAAGAGGTAATCTATTGGCTGTCACTGCTCCTCTACAATGGCATATAAATAGTTTTTTCACAGTTAAGCCTCCACAATGCAAGTTATATATCAGACACATCAAACTGCTAACATATTTTGACAACTGCTTGCTCCATAATGCTACTACAAATAACTCAAGTCAAATAGAAATAAAGACCAGAAAAACACACAGACAAAGCAATACAATTTTAATAGCACTTCTGTTTTGTTGTTTGTTAGATACAAGTGTATCTCATATAATTAGAATATGGTGGAAAAGGTTCAATACTTTTCATCAGACATTACTCAAAGTAAAAAATTAAATATATTCTAGACTACACATAAAGTGAAATATGTCAAGCTTTTATTTGTTTTAAGCACCTTTTCCTATCACACTTCTTCCTTCCAGTCAACCCTCCATTAACATGCTTTGACACAGCACTCTGTGAACAGCCAGCCCTTTCAGCAATGTACTTTTGAGTCATACCCTCTTTGTGGAGGGTGTCAAGAATTGTTTTCTGGACAACTGTCAAGTCAGCAATCTTCTCCAGGATTGTGGTTGTGTATACTTGTACACCAGTCAGCCACAACATTCTGAACACTGAGCAGTGAAGTGAGTAACATCGATAATCTTGTTGTAATGCAATGTTCTGCTGGGAAACCTTGAGTCCTGACATCATGTGGATGTTTGACAATGTACCACCCACGTAAACATTGCAGGTCAAGCAACCTCACACCGCTCACTCACCAAGGCAAGAGCAGTCCTTGATACCAGTTTCCACCCTCAGCAGGACAATGCACCCCGACACATCCCCAAAACAGCTCAGGAGCGGCCTGGGGAACACGACAGAGCTAAGCTGTTTACTCGTGTTCCACACTCCCCAGATCCAAATCTTATTGAGCATCTGTGGGATGTGCCAGGACAAGCCTGATCTAGTAAAGTCCCACCCTGCAACCCACAGGACCCACAGAATACACTGCTACCATCCCAGTGCCACACAACATCCCCAGAGGTCCTGTGTCCATGCCCCACTGGGGCAAAGGAGTTCTAGCAGCATAAAGGGGATCAACACAATATTAGGCAGCTGGTCATAACGCTATGCCTGCTTAGTGTATATTCGACCAGACTAAGAATTTCAAGGCTCTTTGCAGGTGTTTCAAATTAACTGGCTGATTACAGGTCTTTTCAGGACTGTGTGGGTTCTAGGAGCCTTGATTGGCATCTCTGCGGCTCTCTGTGGAATATTTCAATATTTTGAAGCCCATTTTTGGGGGGTTCCATGAGGTGTAAGCTGTTTTCATCGAAGTTAAAACAATAAAGAATTGAAATACTTCAGTTTATGTCTAATGAGTGTAGAATATATTTCACTTTCAGTTTTTGAAATGTCTGATGAAAATTATTGAACAGTCCTCCATATTATAATTATGTGAGATGCACCTGTATAAGACATTAACTATACCTCAAGAGCAAACATACACTTTTCACACTGAAATGTAATTACAAGTTTGCTTTCAAGATAACTCTGCCAGGCACAATGATACCAAAACTTACATTTTATGTCATTATTGTTTTATTTTTCATGTTTTTGATGAGATTTGGTTCGTTTTCTCCCTGCTCCTCTCCCCTCCTCCCTTTTGTCTGATGAGGTTCACCTGCAGCTCCTTTCCTGAGCTCCATAAAACTCAGGGTTTTCCTCCACTGCTTTGCCAGATCATTTCACACCTTTGGTACAACAGTCACTCTTTCGCTTCTACAGTGATTCAGCTGAGTATTCTACTTCTTGTGACCTTGACATTACTGCTTTCCTTACAACTTGTGCTGTTCAGTGTAGATCCTCTTGCGTGGTGTGCTTTAGCTTCACATAATAACACCATATTCTTCTCAGTGTTCTACATCTTGGTTTAAACCGAAATTTCACATATTGTCTGGTAATTATTAACTTGGTATAGACATCTGGTTAAAAACTGCTCTAAGTCCACATCCATTTCAGAATTTTAATGTCTTAAAATGTGTCATGTATCTATGCCATAATGCAAATATTCTGTCAGATGTTTTTAACCCATTTTCTAACAATCTTACAATGACTTAAAAAAATCCATAGCTTAAACAAAGTCTGGACAGCCCAAAAGTTACCATCGAACCAAACACCACATGGAAGAGTCTAGAAATGATAAAAAGCCTGTAATCACATCCAGATATATGTGTGTGCCATTTAAAATGCAGTGATAACAGAGCAGAGATTTTATTGTTCTGAAATTCCTTGCTAGTTAACAAGGACCGTTTCTGATTAAATTCAGAGATGAGCTGCCATCAGCGCTTCCCACTCATAAGACTTTATCCTCATTGCTGGCTACATTCTTTCCTTCTTACACTTCAGTCAGCACCAAATACACAGGCACCCAATGTGCAACATATCTGTGTTCGTAACTTGTGTCTGTCTGTTATCCATCTGCAACTTATGAGTCGATGTGCGTGTGTCTCGCCTGATGACCCGTGCCGGCAGTATTATGTCCAGAACATTCCAAAGGAGTATTTTTAGCGCAAGGAAGTGAGCCATGTGTAACTGATTTGAAAACACATGTGGTGAGTATGTATGTTTGTGTTCTACCTGGAAATATTCCAGCATGACCTCAAAGTTCTAAGAGGGGATTTAGTTGTGTTTACTTGATGATGTTCAGTTTCATCACCTTACTTTAACATCAGCATTTAGACACCTGGTTTAAGACCAAGAGACTGCATTCCAGTCTTTTTCTTTATAAACACTGCGCAGACGTTATGTGCATGTGTGTGTGTGTGTGTGTGTGTGTGTGTGTGTGTGTGTGTGTGTGTGTGTGTGTGTGTGTGTGTGTGCATCTGGCATGAGACCTTGCATAATCTCAGATCCACTGCATAAAAATGCTACACTGATTAACAGCATAAGGCGTCAATCAGATATTAGCATATAGTATACCTACAGATGTTGTATAAATCATTGAAGGCAGGGTTCAGTTAACATTGGAAATAAGTACAACAGATGTAGATTTTCTTATTTTCAACAACTCCAAAACAACAAAAATAAACAATGCACTGCTCCAATTATCAATACTTAATGACTTTCTCACTTGCTCTTGAACTGTTTGCCCCAAGCCCACTGATTCCTACTAAAAATGTAAATCTGATATATAGTTTCTGTCTTTTGTTTTTAACCAAAGATTACTAAAACAAGAAGAAATAGTGCACTTGTTAGAGACTGTTTTCAAGAACAGAATCATCCACATTTGGTGCTCTTACAACTTATTTCCAATAGCAGGATGTATGACCCCAATCAATGTGGAATTGAGTCATAACGAACAACAGTGTGTGCTCCTGGTAATGAAGGAAAGTGTCATGCAGTGAAATATAGTCTGATTCATTGAAGTGCAATAATTTTTAGACAGCAATGAAGCTTTACAGCACATAAGATACATCTTATCTTTCCACGTGACTCTTCAAAGAGGTTCCAAAGAAACTGATTTAGCTTAAAATTTTTAGACTGCTAAAGTGAGTTTATTGACACGTGTCACAACACAACCCAAAACAGCAAGGAAGGTAAGAAATGTGGCAGTAAAAGTGTAGCTATTTGCCCAGGATTTGAGATGGTGGGGGCTGAGTTTTTTGGCTTGAATTTCTTTCAGCATGTCAGGAGAACGGGTCTGTAAAATGGTTAGACTCTGAACAAAAGGGCTGTGATTAATATCTGTGGATTAATTTCTACTTAGCACTGTGGTCTCACAGCTAGAAGATCCCTGGTTCTCATCCCGGCCTGGGATCTTTCTGTGGAGTTTGCAAGTTCTCCCTGTGCAGCGTGGGTTCTCACCGGGTACTCAAGCTTTCTCCCACAGTCCAAAGACATGCTGAGGTTAACAGTGGATTCTAAATTGTCCGTAGGTGTGAATGTGAGTGTGCTTGTTTGTCTCTATGTGTAGCCCTGTGATAGACTGGTGACCTGTCCAGGGTGTCATCTGTCTTCACCCTAAGTCAGTTGGGATAGGCTCCAGCCCCCCGTGACCCTAATGAGGATTAAACAGTGTATAGATAATGGATGGTTGGATGATTTCTAATTACAATGAAAGTGTGTGGATGGAATAGGGGATAGGAGGAGTATGGGAGTGTTGTATTTTTGCAGTTACACTTCAGACTGTCAGTTGGGAAATTAATCAGCTAAGAGTAGAGTGCAAAAACACTTCAGCTGTCAAATTCCCGCATAGATGAAGAGATAGAATACATGCAGCTTTATCTGAGCTTCGACTGGATGGAGAAAAGTTTTATGTTAAAAGAGGACAGACTTTCAAAAAAGTCACTCCAGAACCACGCAAGCTATTGTGGATCTGTGGCTGAATCCAACTCCTGATCCAGGGCTCAGCTCATGTCCACAGCTGCTTTACGTTATACCAGACCACACTTATTCTGGGTAGGGGCCCTTGCAGGGAAGTGCAGTTTGGGTTAAGCAAGGACATACATTGATCAGACACAACATTATAAACACTGACAGGTGAATGAATGACTATAATCATCTCATGAAATGAAATGTTCTGATTGGAAACCTTGGATCCTGGAAGTCATGTGAATGTTTCTTTGACACGTACTATTCACTTAATAACTGTGCAGACCAAGCTAAACCTCCCATTGGAAATATCACTTCTTTATGGCAGTGGCCAAGCAGGACAATGTGCCCCCCGAACCATAAAAACTGCTCAGGAACTGCCTACGGAACACCCAAAAGAGACCAAAGCATTGACCAGACCTCCAAATCCATAGATTTCCATTTGATTGAGCATCGATAGGTTGCACCGAAACAAATCTGATCAACAGAGGCACCAAACTGCAACCCACAGAACGCAAACCATCCACTGCCAATGTCACAGTCCCAGACAACACAGGATCCTCCCAGAGGCCCTGTGTCCATGTTCTGATGGGTCTTAGCTGTTTTGGTGGCCCAAGGGGGGACCAACACACAACTAGCAAGGGGTTGTAATGTTGTGTCTGTTGGGTGCACATAAGCAAATCGAACTAAAATATGATGTGTATGAAATTGTTTACCTGCAGGGGGCCAGGCTTTGATGTAGCCAGTGCAATGCACTACAGAGTACTGAGCTTCTCCTTCTTTTGAGGGACCAAGGCCATTCCTGATCATCAAACACACAGATGTAGCAGTATGTTAGATACACAGACAAAGTATGGAGAACTCAAAAACAATACAGACCTCTAACATACGGTACTTAACACTGCTGACTATATCTTTCTGTACAATTAAGAGCATGTAGACGTAAAACCGTTTTACACACAGCATGTTTGGAAAAATTGTGTTTATCACTCTTACAGTTTTCAGACTTTGCAGAAGCTGCTTCAAATGAATGCAGTTGCTCTGCTTGAAATCACATTTAGTTTCATTGATAAAGAAGTGATAATCAAAGGCAATCTTCTGTTTAAATCATTGCTACAAAAAGAACTCTCATTTTTTGACTGATTTTGAACACTACCATGTTTTTAAAATAATACAAAAATTATAATACACTGTAAACTATAAACAGAACAATCAGTGTTATAGGAACTGTATATGTCTTTAAAAAGCAATGTTTTTAAACTTTGTACACTGCAGAGTCAGTGTTTATAACCTGAAACCCTGGATCAAACAACTTTAATGCAGGCTGGATCACAATCACTGTAAGAGAAAAATGCCTGTACCTGTATCTCTTCCTCATGTTAGACAGGCGGTTTAGGGAGATGTGATCCAAAGGAGCGGTGCCGCACCTAAAAAAAATTACAAAATAAAGACAACAGCATACATTACACGCCAGCGGTACATGATGTTGGCCAGTATCTGCTTATCACAGTAGCATAATAGACGTAGCACATGCTTTTCAAAATTTACACTATCGTACAATAGTAGAATTAATCCAGTGACGTACTTTGTTATATCCTCAATTCAGATATCAGGTATGCAATTTAAGAATAGCTGATGTGAATTTTGGAAACTAAACTGACTAAAAACCTCAAGCTGTTCCAAAATGTTGCAGTCAGAGTTCTGCTAAGAACTAGCAAGAAGGTTCATTACTGCCCTTATCCTTGTCTCTCACCCCAACCGGATAAGACAGCTAGCTGCCCTCCCTGAGTCTGTTTCTGTTGGAGGTTTCTTCCTGTTAAAAGAGTTTTGTTTTCTTTCTGCTGTTGCCAAATAGGAGGCCTCAAAAAAGACACTATGCTGCTGGATCTTCATTAAGCATTTAGATGTTGCCTTTTTTAGTCCATTATATTTTGGGAGATGTAAACAAGTGTACAGATACCCTGTTACAGAATTTTTCTGTAAAATATGATTTAATCCATTTAAAATAGTTATTCTGTCACAAGGCAAAGACCCAAAAAGTACCTCGGTAGCATGAAAGTGGTGTAAGGAAGAACAAATGCGCTACACTACACAACACTGCATATGCAACATCACTGCCATCTTTTAACTCACTTAACCACAAGATAAGATCTGTTGCACTCCAGAGACTACTAATTCCCACACCACTTTTAAAATCATTTTATGGATTCTTTGAGGAACAGTTTTTAAACATAATGAATTGCTCTCTTCAGACGGGTGTCTTCCCTACTACCTTTAAAATGTCAGTGGTGAAGCCTCTTCTGAAGAAGAGCAATTTAGATCCCAACATTTTTAATAACTACCGACCTGTATCCAACTTACCATTTTTAAGTAAAATTTTAGAAAACTGTTTTTTCACCAAGTCAATGGCTTTTTAAACAGATTTAACATTTTAGAAAGACATCAGTCTGGTTTTAGGAAGAACCACAGTACAGAGACAGCACTTTTAAAGATTTTAAATGACATCAGGTGGAATTTGGATAATAAAAAATTAAGTGTTGGTTCTACTGGATCTAAGCGCTGCTTTTGATACAGTAGACCATCACATTTTACTAAACAGACTCAGACACCTGGTTGGCCTCTCTGGTACTGTTTTTAACTGGTGCAATTCTTACCTCACAGACCGATGTTTTTATGTAAGTATGGATACATGTTCCTCAGGAATCCATGAAATTAGGTGTGGGGTTCCCCAAGGGTCAATTTTAGGTCCCATTCTTTTTAATCTTTATATGCTTCTGTTTGGGGATGTCATCAGGAGACATGGCATCAGTTTCCATAGCTACGCTGACGATATACAGCTGTACATTGCCGTGTCTCCTGATGACACAGGACCAATAGATACCCTTGTAAACTGTATTTTAGACATTAAGTCATGGATGGCAGCGAACTTCCTACAGCTCAACCAGGACAAAACTGAGGTTTTAGTCATAGGTCCTGAAGACCAGAGAAAGAAACTTTTATCAAAATTACAAGATTTTAAACCAGAAAACTGTGTAAAAAATTTGGGCATGATTTTTGACTCTGAGCTGAATTTTATGCCACATATTAAAAATATAACAAAGATAGGTTTTAATGATCTCAACAACATAGCCAGAGTCCACCTGTTTCTCTCTCAGGCCAGCATGGAGGTGCTAATGCATGCTTTTATCTCTTCTCGTTTAGACTATTGTAATGCCCTGCTCTCTGGTCTTCCCAAAAAGAGTATTTTAAATCTTCAATTATTGCAAAACTCAGCCGGACGCGTGCTGATGAGGACCGGAGGGCGGGAACACATTACACCAGTTTTAAAGTCACTGCATTGGCTCCCCGTCCACTTCAGGATCGATTTTAAGGTTCTTTTATTAGTCTTTAAATGTCTTAACGGCCTTGCGCCTTCTTATTTATCTGATCTCCTTTTAACATATCGACCCTTGCGGATCCTGAAGTCCTCTGGCAGCGGCCTTTTAACTATACCACAAGCCAGGACAAAAACCCACGGCAAGGCGGCATTTAGCCACTATGGCCCCTGCCTGTAGAACAGCCTGCCGGAGAATCTCAGGACTGCAGAGACTGTCAATATTTTTAGAAGAAGGTTAAAGACACACTTTTTTAATCAGGCTTTTAATTGACCTTTTAAACCCTAATGTCTTATCATTCTTTATTTATTATCTTATGTATTTTTACTCTTTTAACCTTTCACCATTTTACTTATCTTATAGGTCTTTTATTCTGTCTTATAGTTTAGAATTTTTAGTTTTTTAGCTCCAGTGTTTTCTCAGGGGGGTCCTCCACGCTGGGGGTTGTATCTGGTCTGCTGTCCATGAGTCCCTTCGGCCCGGCTGGTTGGGGAGACTCCCCACCTCGGTGTGGGAGTCCCCCTGTCTGTCGGGGTCGGTGGGTCTGGGTGCCAGCACCCCCGGAGGTCATGGCCTGCGACTCCTCCCAGTGTGGACGGCCCCAATGCAGGCGTTTTCCACAATCGTCAGGGCCATGCCATGTCTCCCTACTGTCAGTGGTGGGAGTGTGTGTCTGTGGGCGTGTGTGTGTGTGTGTATGTATGGGTGTGTGTGTGTGGCCGTGCATATGTGTGTGTGTTCCAGCAGTTGTGTGCATATATGTATATATGGAGGGAGGGAGGGATGTGTTTTCTTGTTTTTAATGTTTTTAATGTTGTAAAGCACTTTGCGTTGCATTTTTAACTGTATGAAACGTGCTCTATAAATAAAGTTTGATTTGATTTAGTTCGAGTGAAGTAATCTGATCCGATATTAGGAGAAATCTTGAAAACGGTCTAAAGAAAAACAAGAAATTCTGAAAAAAATACATCACATATTCCAGTTCTGGGGCTGCACAGTAGTGTAGTGGTTAGCACTTTCGCCTTGCAGCGAGAAGATCCCTGGTTCTCAATGCCCAACTCTTCTCCTAAGTATAATAATTTTTGTATTACATGTTTGTATGGTAGTAGTGACAGATACAAGATAATAATAAGGTCCTCATAAACAGTTCTTGCTCTGTCTGGATTTCTCCATAGTTTGCCGGAATCATGAGTGAGTAACCATACTTTGCAAATTTTTGTTCATAGCAGTGGGTCCTTTTTGTACTGTGGCCAAAAAGAGGCCTGAGTCAAATAACTCACAGCCTTCAGTTGAGGTATCCCAAAGGCTAATGCACAGTGGGTGTTCTTCTGTGGAATAGGTAGTTGTGTGACTGAACATTGCATAAGTGAGCCTGGATTTAATAATGGCTTCCCTGCAATGTTAGCCTGCCGATCGTGCCATGTTCTTTTCAACAATGTTTATGTACGTGTCACAGAAGGGGTTGTG